>NW_022104341.1:63986456-64002820 GCF_000313985.2 Echinops telfairi | reverse complement strand
ATACACTTTTAAATGAAGTGGATTGCAATTAATCTTCTGTTCTTTTACATCCTGTAATTTCCCAGATAGGGTTTCAGTGAACTGTTATTAGATATATGGTTGTTTTGAGTCGACATTAATTTGATGACAGTAAGTTTGGTGTTTATTAGGTGAAAATCGATATGTTTATTAGGTGAAGATCGAATATATTTTTAAATTAGAAATACTTTAAAAATATTTAATCAACTTTTTCTGGATCAAACTTCACTATATATATTTTTTCTTAAGTCTATATAATGTCAGTTTGAGAGTAAGTCCAACATTTTCTAACTTCTATGAAATTAGCCCTACTTTTTACCTTTGAAATAATTGTTTCCAATGGTAATACTCCTTCTGTTGATCATTTTGTATAGCCCTGGATTTACTGAACTACTGCTAGTAAATTAATCCTTCGCTTCCAGCACGTGGGTCTTTGTACTGTTTAAAAATATATGGCTGCCTGCTTGTATTATGCAACTGAAAAATATAAAATGTAACCAACAGAATGGTAGGTGAGATCCAAATGTTATTTTATATAAAGGGGCTTCAGAAAGTTCATGGAGAAATGGAATTAAAAGGACACTGAAATATTTCCACAAACTTTCGATGCCTTGTCATATTCATATATGAACTGTGATTTCTGTATTTGTTAGCACTGTTTTTAAGTTTGCCACTCAACCAGCGAGTTGCAAATTTTGTTCAGATTAACCTACCAAATTACTGTTTGAAAGAAATTGAGCAGGCTAGATGTTGAAACGCTTAATGTAGTTTCAGATGGAAATATTAACAGGAGTAGGCACAAAGGTGCAGCGTTTGATTTTTTTTTTAATAGAATCTTTAGGTAGTTTTCCTTAGTGCATTCGAGCATATCATTTATTACAGTTATTTCGTGCCTATTCTCTTTTTAAATTGAGTAATTTAAGTTCTTCAGTGTTCATTAGTTTTAGTCTCTAACTTCTGGGGTTAGCCTGTTTTACTTAATGATTTGTATTAGGTAATTAAGTATTACATTTCATCCAAGAAGAGCCGTTGGTGCTGAAGATTAAAGGAGCTGATACTGCAATTTACAGTTGATTTTAGACAGATGGTATCTTGACAAAATTGAGTTTACTATAACTTAAACAATGGTGGAGCTTTGTTCATTTGCAGTTACTGCTATGGATAAAAGTTGAAATCATAGTTTTAGTACTTTGATTTTTACCTATTAAACATTACTCAAGCAGCAAATTTTTATATGTGCTCTGAGCTTCTGGCTAAGGTCGCATGGAGGACAGGCCAAAATTTATAATCTGCCGTAGCTTTTAAAAATGATCTTCCTATGCATGCAAGGCAATATTACACCTGGTAAGAAAGTCATAAACCCCCAGATGAACGAGTGGCCAGGAAAGATTAGTCTGAACCCACATTTCTGCCAGGTTAAAGCTCATATAGCTCACTGGTTGAATTTAAACCAGAGAAGCCTTTATAACCATCGCAGGCAGAAAAGTCTGCTAGGGTTACTCTGATATATTTGGTTGATAGTAAAGAGACCATGGTAAGTTTTCCCTTTTCCATTGGGTGGGTAGACCGGTACTACTTTGAAGTGATTAACATTTAAATTAAATCCTTGTATGCCTCACTGTAACACAAAGCAAAGCCAGATGCGTTTGACTCATAAACTACAGGATGTTTACATATAAACTGTATATAATTCAAATTTCATTTATAACTCATCATTTCCTTCTCCCTTTAACATATTCCTTACCCGCAAAAGCCCCTTCATAATTTGGTCACAGCTGGTATTTACATTTTACTTTAGTATTATAAGTCTCCTTTGATTTACTTTACCGAGTAGACCTAAGTTAATGCATTTTCCCATTTTATTCATTTCTCTTTTACTGAAACTGTGCTTTTACCGAAGAATTTGGTAGTTAAGTATGTTTGGCTCGCAGTAGCTTCAATATTCTTCTTCTTCTTCTTTTTAATCCAGAAAGAGTTTTGGACTCTCCTGAAAATGAGCTGAAATCCAGATGGGAAAAATTGTTGGGTCCTGACTATGAAGTGATGGTATGTCCCGATCCGCTCATAAAAAGCGCTCCAGTCTCGTTTTATGTCCAGCTCTTAACACACACTGTAAAGAAAGGAGAGACTCAAAGAGTAGCCTTTGTTGTTATCTGACTGCCTTTTCCCTCAGTGGATCAATCGATTGTATGTGCGCGCGCGCTGAAAGGACAATTACGGACAGTACACGTGCTTCAATGACGATCAGCAGACACAGTTCGCGTTGGAATGGCTTGAGTTGACAATAGGCAGGAAGACGTTAGAAGAGGAAAGGCCTGCCTTTAAATTTATAACCTGTATTCAGCTGCTTACAATGGTTGGCGTTTTTTTATGAAGGCTTTTATGATGTTTGTTTTATTGCACACTGAAAAGGCTGTGGATATTAGTCCGATGTTTCATAGAGAATCTTACAGTTTTATGAGAAAAAGGAAAGAATGATTATCAAGTGTATTTAGGGGAACAGGAAGTAATTTAGGCTAGGTATATGTTTATATGCCAGTGGTCCATTAGACTTCCTTTCACCTGTTAATAGATTCATTGAGTAAGGGGTTGATTACATTTCCCCATGAGTATCCACACGAAAGCAGAAAACTGTTCAGGAAAGCTTCTACCGTGTTCACCAAATGCTTAGTAATAAAATATTCTATTACATTTCTTCTGTCAGTCACATTTTCTTACATATGTTTATTATTAGTACTTGTTGGCTGATTGGAGCTTTCTCTCTCTCTCTCTCTCTCTCTCTCTCTCTCTCTGTCTCTCTCTCGCTTCCTGTTTCACCATCTCCAGCCACTACTCTGACACACAGTGTCAGAAAATTTCCAGGGACATTAAAAGCAAGGCTGAAAGCAAACCCTTTGCTTTTTGAGTTGGTTCCCACTCAGAGAAACCCTGCTGGGCAGAGCAGAGGGTTCTGGGGGTTGCCAGGCTGTGACTGTTTCTGGAAGCAGCTTACCTCCACTCTTTTCTGGGGAGGGTGTGCAGCACTGACCTTGCAGTTGGCAGCGGACGCTTTAATCATCGTGCCACTGGGCACCCTCCCAGTGACATTAAAATGTGTGAACCTCGTCTGTGTTTTCTCTCTTCACTAATTTTGTGCTTGCATGTCAGGTCTCTATCCTGCTTCTGTTTAACTTCATGAATTTAAAATACTGCTGTGACACCTAGCTAGCAACCTTTCCTCCTACCCTTGGTAGTTAAATATTCTCAGTCATGCTGTGTACTAGTCTTTACAGATGACCCCTTTTATGATGGGCTTTCTCTTCTTTTTTTCCTGTTAAAATCTTATAACCATGCTCCCAAAGTTCATCTATCACACAGTGAGGTCATGACAGAGGAGCTAAATGGGGAAGCTGAATTGGAAGTTAAAAGCTTAAAGGGGCAGCTAATGCCCTGAGGATTTTAGCTTGCTGCTCTGAGAGGAAGGAGTCCTGGTGGTAGAGGGCGTGCACTGTTAGGTCAGTGGTGCAGACCCACCAGCTGCCCTGTAGGGGAAAGAGGAGCCTGTCTTCCTGTGTAAAGGTTTACAGTCTCAGAAACCGGAAGGAGCTGGAACGGGTTCCTGTAAAGACCTACCATGTCAGCAACTGTAAGCAGCAGTGCTACTCTGTCTTATGAGTTGGCATTGACTGGATGGCAATGAGTTTGGTTTATATTTTTGTGTCTTAGTTGGAAGGGATAGAAGTCAAGCTCAATAAGTGAACAAGCACACATAATCATTCATCCGTGCACACACATACATACATGCATGCAAACCTTCCAGTGTTTCATACTCCAGTCTCTCCAAGGATTTACTTACCTAAAGTACACTACTTTCAGAAGCTTTAATTGGATCGTTGTTTAACTTACCCTCTCCAGATGCACCATATTTTATTAACAACTTACAGCTGCAAATCATCAGTAAAGTACTGTTGCTTGCAAGGAATTCAATTCTTTGGACGTTCACCCTTGAAGCTCAGAACAATCGTTTTAGGCCAAGATTAAAAGCTTTAAGTATTCCATGAGCCTCCCACCAGAAACCAGGTCTTTTGTTTGTGTCCCTGCCAGCCATGTGCTCCTGAGGAAGCGGGATGAGCTGGCTGGGCAGTCAGGCTTCAGTTCTTCCGAACTCCCGTGACTGTGCTGACCTTCTCAACGTTGTTTTTAGAACTGACTTGGAAAGTAAAGTGGACACACCCCTGGTTTCGTTAAAAAAAAGTGAAAGTTTTATGGATTTGATGTTATGAAGGATTATATTAAACTTTCAGGCATCATAGAATTTAAAATAATAAATATATATATTTGTCCATTATCTTCTTTTTAGCTTTTGGTTTTTTTTAAAAGTTTGCCTTTCCCAGGGTGGTGGTGGGTGGTAATCACCACCAAGATCTATAGCAAAGCGAGTACAAGGTCGGTTACACGAAGTTACCATTAATCAGGTTTTGCAGGTACTTTCTGAAAATGTTAGAGCAAAGAAAGTTATGCTTTTACAAAGATTGGGAATCTTATTTTCTTGCACATTTAGGTCACCACTCTGGACACTCAGATTGCAGATGATGCTGAGTTACAGAAGTATTCAAAGGTAAGCGCTGATTTTTCAATGTTGTTTTTGAGAACTAACTCTACATTCTTGTTGAATGAGTTACATTCATTCTCTGATCCAGCATTTCAGAGTTTAATCTTTGATGTTTTCTGAACATGTGTTGAGCTCCCACGTGGGATCCTGTGTGCCAGTTCCAGACACCAAACACTCGGATTTGACTGCTTCACCCACAGTTTGTCGTAGAGGGATTTAATGCAGAGTGTGCTAGTGCGTTTGTATTTAAAAATCCAGAAAACAATGCGCTCCAAAAATCAAGACTACATACAGATGAAAAATCCTTCAGGTTCAAGAACATTATCCAGCCATAAGTATAGACACTTGTCCTTGAATGTCAACATTGTTTGATAAGCTGTACTTCTAAAGCTGGGTGGCATAAATAGTTTGAGCTTTTACATACTAATGAAAGGTTGGTGTTTCAAACTCAACCAGAGACTGACCAGGCATCTGCTTTGCTAAAGATTCTTGTTGTTAGTTTCCATGGAGTTGATGTCACCTCACTGCAATCCCATGTGGCAGAGTAGGGCTGTCCCCTAGCGTGAGCTGGGCTGTACTCTCGACGAGGCTGTATTCTTTTTTTTTTTCTTTTTTAACATTTTATTAGGGGCTCATACAACTGTTATCCCAATCCATACACACATCAATTGTGTAAAGCGCATTTGTACATCGTTTCTCAAAACATTTTCTCTCCATTTAAACCCCCGACATTAGGTCCTCATTTTTCCCCTCCCTCCCCGCTTCCCCCCTCCCGCATGAGCCCTTGATAGTTTATAAATGGGTATTTTGTCATATCTTGCCCTGTCCGACGTCTCCCTTCATCCACTTTTCGGTTGTCTGTCCCCCAGGGAGGAGGTCACACACAGTTCCATGTAATCGGTTCCCTCTTTCCTACCCATTCTCCCATTACCCTCCCTGTTTTGAGGCTGTATTCTTTACGGCACCATCACCTGCTCTCTCTTCCTCAGAGTCACGGGGTAGCTTCCCACCCCAAACCTTGTGATTAGCAGTTGACTGCTCAACTGTTGTGTTCCCAGGGGTTCTTCTACATATCGCTCAAGCCAAGAACACGCGATGGAACAGTTCATTCTGTGGTAGAGGGGTCAGAATGAAATGAAATTGGCTTGAGTCCAATATTTTTTCTTGGCTAAAAGCTTTAGGGAGGCAGTCTGCCAGGTGGGTCAGCTGGGGTCAAACCTTCATCCTTTAGATTAGCAACTGACTGCAAACCACTCGTACTACCTAGACTGCTCTTCAGAATCAAATTAAGCCAAACCCATTGGCTTGGAGTTGATTCTAGCTTACGGTGACTCCAGTGTTCCAGTAGACTGAGTGCCATAGGGTTTGTTTGACTGTCTTCTTTACAGAAGCCAATCTCCAGGGTTTTCCAATCAATGGGTTGGTTAATAGCAAGGCACAAACCATTTGTGCTATCTGATGGGACTTTAGCCAATCAGAATCTACTTCACAGATAAACTTACTCAAAGCTGCATACATTGAATGAGTTGTCCAAAATTAGTAGCAGAGGCAGAGTGAAGTTTGGAGAACTCATTTAATCACTCGTAGAATATTTATTGAGCTTTTGTTATATGCCAGACAATAAGTTATACCATCTGTGGTAAAGCTGAAACCATACGGTTTTTGTTCTCAGAGCGCTTAGATTTTGAGGTGTAGTGGGTGCGTGATCATAAGCAGGACCTGTTGATAAGTGAGTTATAGATCCTAAGTGCTGCAGAGGAGTAAACGCTGGGTGGAGGTGGATGGGAGAGTAATTAGGGGAACGTGTTTTAGATAACAACTCACTGGCATCAAGTCAAAGCTGACTCATAGCAGACCCCTGTGGGTTTCCAAGATGGAGACTTTTTACAGGGGTAGAAAGCCTACTCTTTCTCCTGAAGAGCTTCTGGTGGTTTTAAACTGCTGACCATGCTGATTGCAGCACAATGAGTAACCACTGTGCCACTCGGGAGCCTGCGGTTCTAGATAAAGCCTCTCTGAAAATAACGTTGGATGTAGGCTAGAAGGATACAACCCGAGGAAGTGGTGCTCAGAACCCTGGGTGAGACAGGGCTGGCACATGGTAAGGATGGAACAGAAGGCACTTTCAAGCTCAGTGAAGAGTGGAATGCCATCATATGAGGCTGGGGAAGGAGATGGGTACTGATGGGTCTCAGGATCCTTGGCAGTGTGCGTGGATTATATTGACCGGGTGGTTTTAAGCAGGACAGTGCCTTGAAAGGAGGTTAAGAAGAGCCTTTTCACTGATGAAACACACAACTTTCCTCTAGCTCTTTGGTGCTTCCTTCCCCCCACTATCATGACCTCAATTCTACCTTACAAATCGGATTAGAGTAGAACATGCTCACTGCTACAGATAAGAGCCTGCAACACAGGGAATCCAGGATAGATAAACCCCTCAGGGCCAACAATGAGAATAGAGATACCAGGAGGATTAGGGGAGGGTGGGGGGAGGGAGGGGGAATCAGTCACAAGGATCAACCTATAACACCCTCTCAGGGGAACGAACAGCAGAAAAGTGGGTGAGGGTCGATGGAGGATGCTGTAAGATATGAAAATAATAATATATAACTTATCAAGGGTTTGTGAGGGAGGGCAGGCAGGGGAGGGAGGGGAAGAAATGGGGAGCTGATATCAGGGCCTCAAGTGGGAAGAGAATGCTTTGAAAATGATGATGGCAGCATATGTGCAAATGTGCTTGACACACTGGAGGAATGTATAGATTGTGATAAGAGATGTAAGAGCCCCAAATAAAAGTATTTAATAATAATAATAAAAGATGAGGCTTTCTCTTCTCTCTCCAGCACATTGGAAGGAGGAAAATCATTATTTTTTGTGTCTGTAGCTAATGTTCTTGAAGATCTACTGTCTTTATTTTTAAAAGCTTTTTATTGTGAATTGGGTGAAGGTCAGTAGAGCAGATCAGTTTTCCCTTCAACAATTCACATGCCTCTTGTGTCACACCAATCCACCATCATCACTCCCTTCCTGTGTTTGTTTCCATTCCTCCTCTTTTGCTAACCCTGCTGAACATTGTCCTTGGGTTAATGCTGCCTTAAAAAAAAAAAAAGAAAACTCAAATAGTTCATTATTCTAAGGTGGGGTACCTCACTAGAGTGATTGCTGCCTTTACAGCCCTATCTGTTTTGGGTAGAAAATATAGCCATGTGGGTGAGTTCGTTTCCAGACCTGAAGGATGACTGAGGGCCATATAGTCTCAGGAGTTCCACCAAGTGTCTAGTTGTGGTGGGCTCTGGTTTATTACCCAATTGGATGGGATAAAGCATCTTCCTATGTTACGGGCCACTGTTAATAGATAGGGCTTTCTAATAGATAGAGTTGTGAGGGAAAGAGGAAAGCAGTAGCTATTTACTGTGGTTTGCACATTAGCGGCACTGCTTCTAGGAAATTGTTAATCATGACACAAGAACCTCTTACTGCATCTCAGGAGACTTGCTCTTTTAGGGATGGCTTTCTTGGCAAGTGTTTATGATTAAGAGAATCACAGTGCTATGGGAGAAGCATGGAACTCATGCTAGTGACCTCTCTGCTGGCCACCAATTGTAATATGGAATAAGCTTCTGTAATATCCCTGGGATGGGAAACAAAAACACCGGCCATGTTCTCTGGCTTTGATAAGACAGACTGACAAACTTTATCTAGTTTCCCCCTAGAATTAGATTTCCTGAACAAGCAGACATTAAAATGTGGTTTCTCCCCCTACTCAGTCATGAACAAACGTGCTTTTTACGACTGGCCTTCCACAGGTTGTAGTGGATGTTAGCCCACTGTTCACA
Source organism: Echinops telfairi (assembly GCF_000313985.2). Classification (NCBI taxonomy): domain Eukaryota; kingdom Metazoa; phylum Chordata; class Mammalia; order Afrosoricida; family Tenrecidae; genus Echinops; species Echinops telfairi. The sequence continues at coordinate 63,994,375 of NW_022104341.1, read as the reverse complement.
GAACTGGGTCTTTGTTTTACATTCAGTTTCGTCTTTATTTCTCACAGTAACCCTGTTGGTGAACAGGTTTTTCTCTTTCCCATTTTTAAAATGTGGAAAATGGAGCTCCAGGCAGGCAAAGCAACGTAACTCCAGGTCATGTGCAGCCAGGACGTGGTTGAGTGCAGGAGCAGATCAAGGGCTATCTGACTACTAATCTGTGCCATTCTTTTTTCTTTCCCTTTTCGTTATGAAGAGCGTGGTAAATATGCAAAGGGCACAGCAGTAGGTGCTGTAAGAATTAAATCATCTGACCGCCCCATCACCTCAGAGGCAAACATCGTTCGCATTCTCAAGCCTGGAATTTTAGACTTTGCTGCTCTCTTGAGTGAAGGACATAAAGCATTGAAGCTCTGGGGGAGCTTGCTTGAGGAGGTGACTTATCAAAACCATAAAAGGCGCATTTTCAAAAACACACCTGCCCTCTTTTGTGCCTCAGAGATTCAGAAGATGATGTGGGTTTGGAGTGAGGTCCCCACAGCAAATAAATATTGATCCCTCCATTACGTACTCCATTGAGTATTACTGTTTAGGATAGACCTAACATGCCTTGTGTGTGTTCACGGAACAAGATGTTATGTTCTTAAAACAGATGAAAGAAGTCTATTGGAATTATACATTTGAACTCTACCACCCAGGATAGGTTTGGGGAATGAGCACATGGCTGTATTAGGGGACGGAAGTACCACAAGCAAAGACAAATAGAGAATCATAGGTGCAAAGGGTTAGATCAGGTGTCAAAAACTTAACATCACATGAAGCACATAGATAATATAAATGTTTTAAAGTGATGAATGGTAACTAATACTCGACCTGGGTGTTAGGTAATTGACAAGAACCTTCAGTGTACATCATCCATAGGTATATATATGTATATACACCCGTATCATGTCTTCTTGAACACATGGAATTAAAATTTCACAAGGGTGAGGGAAATGAATATAAACCAAGCTCTAGGGGACCGGTCTATATCCGAGCGAGCACACCTAATTTTGGAATCCAATATGCCTCTGTGTCAACATTAAGAGTTGTAGACTTAGCCTTGGGAAGTTTGTTTTTCATTTATGGTAAATTTAGTAAATTATTTCCCTAATCAATATGCATAAATGGCTACATCCCACAGTGTGTGTGTGTGTGTGTGTGTGTGTGTGTGTGTGTGTGTAGAACCAATTGTGGGATTTATTTTTTCCTGTTTTATTTTTATTTCAACTTTTTTGAAAGCATCCTCCCCCATGCCACTGACACATCTTTCCAGAAGTTTCATTTTTTTGCCCCTGAAGCAACATCATTTATATTCCCTTTTTGAGTATTTTCATATCTTGTTCTAAGCCCTAAAAGTAGAACTTTCAGGGATGTGAGTGGGCCCAGCCTGCTGCAAGACAGGCCTCCCGTGTCTTGGATCTCATTTGATCCTCATCAGTTTGGCCCTGACGGTAGGTAGCACAACAGTTGCACTTTCCTCTTATACATTTCCTGGGATCCTGTTCTTGTCACATCAAGAGCATGACAATCCTGAATCTCATTAACGCTGTCAATTTAAATAGGACCCCTTGCAAAGTGCAGTGAATAAGCAGCAAAAAGCATAGCACGCAATGTTTTTGAAGGCATCAATCAACTGTCTATAGCACCCAGTCCTGTCATTCTAGCACTTTCTGCTTTCGATCGAAGAACTCCAAATACTCAGAGTACCAAAGGGGTGGACAACTGAAAGAGACAGATGAAGTAGGCGATTTGTTTAGCTGCTAAATGCAGCTGGGACAGTTAATGAACCAGCCCTGCTCCTGGGGAGAAGCCTGCAGCCGTGTAGCACGACATCTCAAAAGCCAGCTGCACGCAGATTTAGATTCAGAACTAATAGTAGGTGGGACTCTTTTCAGATTGACAGATTTCGTAAACATCATTTCTGGTTTATTTGTTCAGCATGATTGGTGCTGAAGCATGTGTGTTTTGCTCACCATTTAAGTTTCGAGAGAGCAGGTGTTGTGTACAGATCTTCGGAGGGATAGCCCAGGAGGGCAGAATCTGGCATCTGGACAGCTTAGAGTCCATGGTTGAACCTCTAGTGTTCCTAGGTGCACCACCTATTCCGACTTCAATGTTGAATAGATCAGGGTTAGTAAACAAGGGTGGTTGGATCCAGTTTCTTCCTTAACTCCTCTATGTATATACAGCAGTATCTTTATTTTAATTTGGGCATGCATTTCACCATCATGCACTCAGTTGCGCATACCCCAAATTTAGCAATTATCCTTTCCCGAATAGCTTCTTCCAGCCTCTTATGGTATTATGCAGATTAGTTCCTTCCTGGCACTTAACACAGTCATTCTCTTATTTATTCTTCATTTATTGTGTTTGCTTTCTTATTGGTTTATTGTCCATACTAGTTGTGAGCACTATGAAGACATAAAGTTTCCTTCATTCGCCCTCTATTTTCAGCTCTTAGCTTAATGTCTTGCAGATCGTTTAGCGTATATTCTGCACATCATGCCTGCACTAGATCATTAGTGGAAGTTTGGCGATGTGCTGGTAAATAGGTAGCTCTGTCTCAAAATTAAAACAACTTGACTCAATGTGTAGCATCTGCGATGTTAATACTTCACACCATGGCAGATTTCAAAGTACAGGACACCACTGAACATGCAGTCGGGATGCACATAGGAGCACAAACGTAGCACTTCAATGTCATGTTGCTACAGGCATCTTCCCTGGCAACAGACCTGTTTAGTTACCTGTCCCAGGTGCATTTAGCAACCAAAGAAATCAACCATTTCATTGATCTCTTTCAGTTGCCTAGCCCCTTGGTATTCTCAGTTCTTAGGTAGATAATATTTCTATTGCGTAGATAGAACACCCTTTTAAGACCCTGGGTAATCAGAAAAACAGTAAAATCATTACAAGGTGATAGATTGTAAATAGTTGGTACCTTTTTTCCCCCCTTTTTTCTAAATTCATGATTGAGTTGTATGTAGCTTTATACAATTCAATTTTTATTAATGGTTATATTTTAATAACTGGCTTGCAAAATCCCGGAAAATTGACCAACCTGTTCTCAAAAGCCAGTAGAAGCCGACTCCACCACACCGAGATTAGAGATGCTCTGCGGGTGGATGCCCTGACAGCGCTCTGCCCTATCCTGTTCCCTCATTCACACAGGAAGGGAAACGGTACGTGACGCTGGGTGGGTGAGCCGCTCGGCAGAAACAGTTCCTGGGGAGTTTCCAGCCGCCTGCATGGAATGTACTCATCGAAGTAAGAGAGACGATGTCTTCGTTCATTGTGAGACACATGAGCTGCCCCAGGGGTTAAACAAGAGAATGAACGGCAGCAATCGAGAGAGTCACACTCTGCTCTTTTTCAAATATAATGCATGCAAAGGAGGAAATTATGCCATAGCAAACCCACGTGTGTGCCGTCCATGTTGCGTGACATTTCCAGGAGGAAATTTCCGTTTTGTTCACCCGTCCTTCCATGTTGCAGGCAAATCCTATTGCTCTGTTTATTTTCTCTCATTGTTATTGTTTTTAAGCCTCTCCTGCTCAAGTGTATTCAGCAGTCAAAAAAACCTTACTTTTCAAAAGTTACTTTTGATCATAATTGATATAAGCTTTGACCAAGAAGTCATGACTCATGTGACAGTCCTCCTATAACTGGAAAATAGCTGAAACTGTGCATTTATTTCTGTTAATTAAAGTTGATAATTGCAGTGCGGCCACCGAACAGTTGAAAACGAAAGCGTTATCACTTTGTCTTAAGTAAAACCATTAGGTTATGGTAGATTTTATTTCAGAGTTTTAATTATGTTTCCTTAATGTCTGTTGAAGTCAGCAATATGTGAAAATAATGGCATCGAGTGTTTATGACTGTAACATGTTGAGGGTGGTTTGTGCAGTTGACCAAAAAAAAAAAAGTTGCATTATGCGTGTGTTCATGTGACACAAACAAACAAATGCTAACTTACAGAGAGGGAGCTGGAGTAAGAACAACCTTAGTGTCAACCTTCTGCCTGGAGTGCTGCTGCCCCCCTGCTGCTCGTGTTGTCGAGGCAGTGTTGACTAACATGACTACGTGCAACAGAATGAAACAGTGTGACATCTCACCTCTGTCCTTAGGTTTGAGCCTGTAGCAGCCACTGTGTCAATCCATCTCCTGGAAGGTCTTCCTCTCATAGCTGACCCTCCTCGTTAGCAAGCATGATGTCCTTTTCCAGGGACAGGTCTCTCCTGCCCCTCATGCTTATTTGAAGCCAGTGAGGGCTCAGACAGCTGGACTGCTTACCAGTTCTTACTGATCTGTGTGACCAGTGAAATGGGACTTAGATCCAGAGGGCACCCACAGCTAGTCTGGGACTCAGAGCACATGGCTGCGGTGAGGTGACAAGCTCAGAGATGAAACGTCAGCAGGAAGGCAAATACAACAGATACATTGTCACCCTGTGGTGTCGGGTTTTCTCCATATAAAGTACAGTCGGGTATTTCCAAAGAAAGCTTATTGATATAGAATATATAGTTCATAATTAGCACCATTTACTATGTTTGATTTAGCTAACCAATAAGACGATTACGTTAGTAAAAGACAGGGAAATGGGGATTGGTGGTTCCCTCTGTTGATCTTTTTTTTAACAATTTATTTTGTTGTGGTTTAGACTATACACAACAAACTAAACACACGCCAACACTACCATTGCCACATGTCACCGTCTAGTGACACTGAGTAGTTTCTTCCAGGTGTACAACTGTGTCCACCTCCTTTTTTTTTGTTTTTGCTACAGGGCTGTTTAATGCTTCCTCACCAATAGCAATAACATGGGGGGCAGGATACAGTTTAGAATCTAAAGCTGACTACTGTCCTGCTGGGTTTCAAGGACAGGGAGCAGAGGGGGACTGCCAGACCCCTCCTCCACCTCCTCCATGTGGGGTGGGGGGTGGCACAAACTACCGGAGACCGGAGCAATGAACAGACACATGGGTCAGAATCAGGTAGTGTTGTCTCCAAAGTTGGCCAGACCGGATACCTCTGGAACTCTGGTTTTCACCAGGTCTGTGCCCCTCCCCTGGCCACATGGGGGTGGGAGGAGTGGGGCGACAGCCGCTCAACCTGGGTCCCCACCCCTGCTTCTCACAGGTCCCCACGAGCAGGGCACGGTGGAGTGGCCAGATATCAGATCCCAGTGCCACTGGGATCCCAGATGAATAACACGTCTTTTGTTTTAGTCTTCCTACGTCCCACCGCTGAATGTCCACCCTCCTTTTGTGGGTGATTCCACCCCTATTTACATAAATCCCCTTCCCCCTAAGCTTCCTGTCTAATCTTCCAAGTGGTTGTTGTCAATTTGATCCTGTATAGATAGTTCTTCGAAGAGCAGGAGGCTCAAGGCTGTCATTCTTTACCAGTGGCGTGTGGTCTTCAGACAACTTCAGGGGATCTTTTTGGTCAAAGGGTTGAAGAGGCTCTTTGGGCAATGGTTTCAGGGGTTCATCCAGATGTCGTGGCTCCAAGAAGTCGTCGAGGCTCCTCCATGAGGATCTGAAATTCTGGTCTATATTTCCCTGCTTTTGATCATCAGGAATTTTCTCTTAAATCTTTGATCAAAACGCACAACCCCACTTTCTAACTCCCAGTCCAGTGCTCCTTCCAAGGCCTTGGCCATTTCCAAAGGAGGGTGGAGTCCAGATCAGGAGGTTGGAGCCTGTGTAGGAGGGCAAGCAGGAGAGGCATTGGCTGACGATGCACAGTGGCGTGTCCAGAGGGGACGATATGATCTGGGCCTGGGCCCTAGTAGGACCAGAGATAGCCATGCGAGAGGAACAACTCCCACCAAACTAGTGGGATAACCTAGGGGCCACTGTGGAACAGCCGAGTGACCTCAGACTCAGGGCTGGTGCTTGGGATAGGCCACCGAAAGAGTGGAGCTTGAGGGACATCGGACAGAGCTGGTTTGGGGTCCCTGAGGTCCTGGACTCCACCATCTGGCCTGTGGCTTAGTCAGCTGGCCTCCAGGGTGTTCTCTGAGGGCAGTGCTTGCCAGTATGCCCTCAGCCCGAGTCTCCGTGCCCAGCCTCTAAGGCCGTGGACTTCCAGGTGCAGGCTTATGGTTCTGAAAGGTGCTGGGCTGAAACCCTTGCTGCCGTTGAGTCAAGGTTGACTCGTAGAGACCCACTGTGGGTTTCCGAGACTGTAACTTTTACGGGAGTAGAAAGCCCAGTCTTTCTCTGGAGGAGCTGATGGTGGTTTTGAACTTCCAACCTCGCAGATTGCAGCCCGCTGTATAACCGCTACACCACAGGTTGGGCTGAGCCCGTGGTCAACCGCAGGATACAGATACATGAGAATCAACATAATCCTCGCTATTTTCCATCCCCAAATCCCACAGCAAATGAAGTTCATGACTCATTGCCTCCCCTTTGCATCTGTTCAAAAGCAGGAGAGCTCTGAGAACAAGCATCAAAGAGACACAAGACCTGCTTACAGCTAGGGGTCACCGGGTGGCACAAAGAGTTAAGGGCTTGACTGCCAAGTGAAAGGTTAGAGGTTTTCAGCCAACCAGAGTGGCCTTCAGAGACCTCTTGGAAGCCTTGGGAACCAAAGGACCCCTGCCCTAATCAGCAGCACAGGGAGCTGCACAGAGTCGAAGTCAAGTTGACAGGCAGCTGGTTTGGGTTTTTTGGTTTGAGCTACAAGCTTAAGCCTGGCCAGCTAATCTCTTATCTCCATTACGATTGCCTTGCCAGGGCTATCAAAGATAGTACAGTCAGAATCCCCATGCCAACACAGGAGTGGTCCGGGCAGGTACACCCCTGGGGTGTAGTGTCTGTGGGTCCACCAGGGTTTAGCAGGAGACCATGCAGGCTCCCAGGAAAGGGGCAGAGGGGTGCTTCTACCCACCCTGGCTGGCAGCCCACAGGGAGGGCAGGACATCCTCCTGTCTCTCCACGGCTACAGCTGCTCAGGGCCGGCTGTCTTGGTGGTCACCAGTTCTGTGGCTAGCACAGGGACACTGTGGCCAGGTGGGGTGGTGGCTGGGTCTTCAGGTGGATGCTAAACAGCAACTGTGGCGTTGGTGGGTCCAGGGGAGAGGACGATGACATGGTCCAGGGGCTCGTTCCCTGGCTGCCTGGGGACACGGGCCTGGTGCGCCGCTGCCTCTAGTGCCCAAGAACAGCAGGGCCAGTGCCAGTGCCAGTGCCAGCAGCATGGGGGCTCCGAAGAGCAGAGCAAGCAGCAGCAGCACCCTAGAGCAGTTGGGAGGGGTGGGGGGCGGCACCCATGCCCACTGACTCCAGGGGCTGCAGGGCTATGCCAGCTGCCGAGCTGGACTTGAGGGTCCAGAAGAGCTTGCAGGCCACACAGACTAGGACCAGCAAGTTGAAGCACTGGCCTCGCCACACTGGTGGCTGCTCCTCCTGTGCCATGGAGCAGTGCAAGCTGCGGGAAGGACCCCGCAGTTGGTCTTTACACCCATCACAAGCGGGGCACTCTTTACTTATGTACTTTGGGAAGGACAGGAAGACCGCATAAAGAAAAGATCAACTAATATAAAATAAAACATAAGCTTAAGATGTTATTTTAAAATTGCCCTACCTTGTGAAACTTGAAGACGGTTTCATTGACATCGGAGCCCTGGTGGTGTCAGGGTTACAGGCTGGGCTGCTAATTGCAGGTCAGCAGTTTGAAACCACCAGCCGTTCCTGTGGTAGAAAATGAGGCTTTCTATCTAGCTAAGAAACAACAACACCGGCCAGGAAGAAGCACACCAGTCTACCCCGACACGAATGCTGAAGACAAAGTGGTACATAAGCAAATGTGGTGAAGAAAGCTGATGGTGCCAAGCTGTCAAATTACACAGAATCTGGGGTCCCACTTGCTGGAAGATAAACAAGGAG
>NW_022104341.1:63945917-63985895 GCF_000313985.2 Echinops telfairi | reverse complement strand
ATAAAATAATAATTTATAAATGATCAAGGGTTCAGGGGGAGGGGGGAGCAAGGAGGGAGGGGGAAAAAGGAGGAGCTGACACCAAGGGCTCAAGTGGAAAGCGGGTGTTGTGAGAATGATGAAGTCAACATATGTACTCATGTGCTGGACACATGACGTATGTACGGATTGTGATGAGTTGTATGAGCCCCTAATAAAATGATTATTTAAATTTTAAAAATGAGGCTTCCTATTCCTGTACAGAGGTAAGTCTTGGGAGCTTATGGGGGCAGTTCTACCCTGCCTTACACAGGGTCACTGAGTCAGCATCGCCTCTTTGGTCGTGAGTTTGGTTTTATTGACATATAATTCAGATACTGAATAATTCAGAGGTTTAAATATATTAAAAAGAGTTGTGCAGTCACCACCAGAATCAGTTTTAGAACAGTTCTCTCTTCTTGTACCCATTAGTATTAGCTTCCCATTGCTCCTCAACCTTCCCTGCCATAACCCTAAGCAACTATTAATCTAGGTACTGTCTTTATAGGTTTTTCTATCTGGCATTTCATGTAAAGAAAACCATACCCAAAAAACTCAACGATGACAACAACAGAACACAGGAAACCTCTATCAAAGTGAGAGCAGAATATAGTAGAAACTAGAACAACAGCAACAAACAAAATGGGGCAAACGAGAAAACTAATGAACCTAAGTTAATATTTGACCTAAATATAGCTGGAGGCATCCACTTTCCAGTGCATTCTGTTTGCCTGGTCAGTGGTCTGACGGAATTCCTTGTAGGCTTAATCACATGGGGACTATGTTAATGGATTTTGGGTTTTCACTACCATCCATAGCGCTCTGCATACTGCGTGCTCAGAATTTAAGCTCTAATGTAATTCTCTTGTCTGGTCTTGGATTTTATTATTTACAACCCTTGGATCACACAGGTTGTTGAGTTCCTCATGGAAACTTAATGAACACCTCATTTAGATGTTTGTTTCTTTTAAGACAAGTTGTTAAGACTCCAAACACTATTCTTCCTGATAACCGATCACTATATGATTTCTTCACCACACTATAGTACCCATATCTTCACTGATCACTTCATGGGGGCAAATACTGAGCCAAGGCCACATGGTAAGAACTAATTGTTCTTAGATTGGGGCTCACGATTAATTGTGAGTTTAAAATCCATTAGTATAGTTGAAGTTTATGTATATTCCTGGTCTACTTTAGAGCACCATTATCAGCTTGTCAAGATATAATTTAAGTAACCTCCATAAGACATTTAATCATTCTAATAATAGTGTCATTTATCTAGCCAATGGTATAGCATTTAAAGTGCGATTGAGAAAGGGAAAATTATAGGAAAGCTTTTTAAAATCCATAGGCTGTTCACTTATTCAGGTTAAAAACTTAAGTAACTGAACACTATGAAAACAATGAGGATTAGACACAAAGCACCCAATTAAATAATGCTCTTTCACTAAGGCAAAACTATGCAGGACTGTGACCTATCACAGCCAGCAAAGAAAGTATGAAAATAGCAAGAATGTAGTAGCCTTAAACTGCTAGTTATTGGGCAATCTCAAAAGCAAGAGATTGGAACGAAAGTCCAAATCCACAACCTTGGGTCACAGTCTTCTGTTTCCTCTCACACTAATGTGTTTCTACTTAAATACGGACTAGAAGTAGCCCTGGTGGTATGGTGGCGTGGTTAGGCGTTGGACTGTGATCTGCATGGTCGGCCTTTTGAAACCACAAGCAGCTCCTTGGGTGAAAGACGGGCTTTCTACTTCGGTAAACAGTCAGTCTCGGAAACCCTCTGGGTCCCAATGAGTCAGCATTGGTTCATAGGCAGCGAGTTTGGTTTTGGGGAGAATTTCTCAACCCTTGATTCATATATTCGCCTATAGAAATTGACTTAAGCTAAGCAAATCAGTTTTTGAGTAGAATTTTAACTATCTCCTTTATTGTGGGGCTCTCCCTTCCCACAATTAAACATTTTTCCCTCGGTGAATTTGGCCAGATGGAGAGGGGATATATTAGATGGGGTAGTATTTTTTATTGTATTGGTTCAAATAACATTAACGAGCCCATGTTTAGTGCTTGGTACTGTGTTACTGGCTGAGGGTTCAGTGATAGATGATATAGGTGTTGTACTCAAGCTGAGGGTGGGGGTGGTTTTAAAAAAGACAGGGATTTTAAGCATGGCTTGCTGTGAGCTCTAGTAGAAGTGTACAAAGAAAGAGGGTTTTCCAAGCCCAGATAATGGTGCATTAATTCATGGCAGGAAAGATTTTCTGAAAGTGACAGTAACTTGATATTGAAGTATGAATGGAAGTCAGTGAGATAATAAGGAGGAGTTAGGTTATTGTGAGAGGCAGAAAACCCCACAGAAAAGGATGCATGGTACACCTGTGGGAAACAACATTTTAAGTGCCTGAAGCTTAGGCTTGAACACAGGGACTTTCTGCCTCTGGCTGTCCATTTTCCCAGAATCTGAAAGGAAGGCAGGAGGGTGACCAGGAGGGAGGGTAAGGACCTCATAATCTCACTCGAGGCCAGGTTTCCTAGTATTGGCTTCTCTGGGGACTTTAGTGATCTGCCTCAGGAGGTGAGGGTGTCATGCTGAAATAACTTGAAACCAAATGAACAGCAGGGATGTGCTTGCAGTTCATACTATTGCTTTGTGTTTTGCTACAGCTGTTGCCTATCCATACTCTGAGGCTCGGTGTGGAAGTAGATTCCTTCGATGGACACCATTACATCTCCTCTATTGTTCCAGGCGGCCTTGTGGCTACGCTGAGTCTCCTTCAACCAGAGGATGAGCTGCTGGAGGTAAAATATGTGAGGGAAGAAAGGCATCATTCAGTGTAGAAACTTTTAAGCTCTACATTTTAGTCTAAAAGAATGTGTTATCAATAGTCTCCTCAAATGCACTGCATGGCAGTGTCCTGTGAGCTTCATACACTGAAAACTACCACCAGCTTGTCGGTTATCAGTGACACAGATGATAACGCAGGAAGGTAACGTGCTTTCCATTCATTTTCCCTACCTGTGAAGGTTCCTGAGTGCCCCATGTCCCTTTGTGTTCTTACTTAGCTGACTGACGAAGAAAAAGCTAATGTTTCAGAGCATTCTTTTATGCTATTTTTTTAATGTCAAATTATGTGTAAGAGTTGAATCACTAGTTCTGGGTTGGAACATGGGTCACAGTTGCAGATTTGTTGATTATTTCTAAGCAGAGTTACAGCTGGTTGGCCTCAGACACCTTATTTGATTGAGTTTTCAAACTGTTTCCTGGGAACTCCTCCCAACACGGCTGCCTCTCGTGGCTCCTTCAGTCTCCTCCGCCCCCCGTTCAGTCCGAGCCGTCACAGCAAACGAGTTAAGAACGCGACATTTGTACTTACAACTCTCCATTTTACAGATGGTACGGCACTGGCTTCTCCAACTTTACACATGGATTTAATGGGAGAAACTTCTTATCTTTCCTCCCTCCCACTTCATCATCCCTTCGAGTATATTACACTCATCTATGAAAGAGATTTGGGGGATGGTGAAATTTGGAGGATGCTACCTAAAAAAAGAGTTCTCCCAAGAGATAGGATCCACAAGAATCCCTGTTGTTGTTGTTGTTGTTGTTGTTGCTCGGGGCCGTTGGATTGTTTCCAACTCCCAGTGACCCTGTGTGCAGCAGCATGAAAGACTGCCTCACCCTGCATCAGCCTCACCGTTGCTTGAGCCTTGGTTGCAGCCGCTGTGCCAATCCATCTTGTCAAGGGACTTCCTCTTTTTTCGCTCTCCTCTTACGTTACCAAGCATGCTGTCCTTCTCCAGGTCTGGTCTCTTCTGACAACGTGTCCCAAGTACGTGTGATGAAGTTTTGCCATCCTTGCCTCTAAGGAGCATTCTGGCTGTGCTTCCTTCAAGGCAGATCTGTTTGTAACTTTGGCAGTCCGTCCACGATCCTCTCACCATTCTTTGTCAGCACCGTATTTCAAACGCACCGATTCTTCTTCAATCCTCTTTAGTCACGGTCCAACTTTCACATGCATCTGCGAAAGGCCAGGGAAAATACCCTGGCTTGGGTCAGCCCACCCTCGTCTTCAAAGTAACAAGTATCCCTAGGTTGAGTTTATTAGAAACCAGTTTACAGCTTTAGGATTATAGAGGGTTCTTTCTGAAAGTTACGTTTGTTCAAAGTGAAATGACAGGGGTAGAAGTGGACCTCACAGTGAGTGCAGTTGAAGTTCATTAGTATTGGTTGGTCACCTAGAGGGTGTGTTGAGCAGAATTCTGGTGTGAATTTTTCACTCAGAGGGAAGAACAACTGTTGTAGTGAATCAGATTCTCCCATAAGCCTGGGGGCAAGGGACCTAGAGCCGGAGGCCTGTTGTAAGCTGCAGGGAGCTGCTCAAAGGCCTGGTGTCGGGCTGCTTGTTGGAGATTGATGCCTTAGATCTCAGGAGATGGCTGGATGCTGACGTCATGTATTTCTCTTCTGATTGGTAGGATATGCGGCACAGCTTTAGAGACATCATAAATGATAGCCTGTAGGTGAGAGGCCTTTCCTATAACAACATGTGGTTATTTGGTTTTAAGAAATGAGCGAGGTGTTCAGGAATATAGGACTATCTGTAAAAATTCATTTCCTACTAGTTCATGTCTAGCAAGGTCCTAAAGAAATGCTGACTGGATGTGAGTGGAGCAAAATATAAGTGATCTCAGCCGTCAGGCGAGTTGACCTGTGCCTTACCTCATTTCTACTTAAGCATCAAAAAGATATCTTTATGCCACCATGCTGTATCAAATTCTGTCACAAAGCGGTAGGCCCACAGGCGTTCTGACGCATTGCTTTTGGAGAAAGTACAATTTGAGATGGGGAAAGAAGGCCAGGTGTGGATGTGAGAAGAGTTGTTTTTGGTTTTGAGCGCGCCTCAGCTTAGCTGTGTGTTCATATCAGTTTATTCATGGCTGCCCGCCAGGACATACCTTTGGCATAAGCCTGGCGAGAACGTGCTTTCTCTCTGTGCTCACGTCATCAGCAAAGACCAGCTAATCACCAGGAAGGATGTCATGTTTGGGGAAGTAGAGGGTCAGCATGAAGGAAAGCCTCCATTAGATGGCTTGACATAACACCTGTAATGTTAGACTCAAACCTGCTGCTGATCAGGGCATCGGCACAGGCACAGGCGACATACGTTCTGTTGGACATGCGGTGGCCCTCAGTTGGAGCCTGCTGGACAGCAGCAAACCGCAGCAGCAACTTCACTGTGAGGAACCACAGTGAGCATCGTTTTATCTCGCACCGAGGTACTGAGCGTTTCACCGTGGAAAAGGCATCAGAACAACTTTTGTTGGCTAGGATGAGGATTGAAAGGAGCTCTGGTGGTGCTGGTGGGTAAGTGGTGGACTGCCAACCCCAAGGCTGGTGGTTCAAACACGCCAGCTGCTCTGTGGGAGAAAGATGAGGTGGGCTGCTGCACTGCGGAGTTATAGCCTCAGAAATCCTATATAAGGTTGCTGGGAGTCATAGTTGGCTCAATGGCAATGGGTTTTATGATGATTGAGTGAGGTGACTTAAATGGAACACTGCTTGCATAATACTATATGCACTGGAAATGTGTAAACGTCTTTTCTAATAAAAAATTCTGGATAATTGAGACTTCAAAACACTGAAGAGGGTCTCAAGTTGAGGGGTCTAGAGGAGCTGTTCTCAACCTGTGGGTCACGACCCCTTTGGGGGTCAAACGACCCTTTCACAGGGGTTACCCGATTCATAAAAGTAGCAAAATTACAGTTATGAAGTAGCAATGAAAATAATTTTATGGTTGGGCGGGGGGGCCACCACAACATGAGAAAGTGTATTAAAGGGTCACGGCATGAGGAAAGTTGCGAACTTTTCTAAAGTGAAAACTGGCTTGTTCTAAGTAACAGAAATAAAAAGTCTTCCTAACATTAGCCAAACAAACTCCTGAATTTAAAGTGTGTGTGCGTGTGCTTAATGTATTCCTTGGAGCTTAAAACCAGAAACACAAATATGCTTTGGGGTTAGAACACTGCGCCGTCTCAGCCCAGAACATCTATTTGCAGCAACCATAAATCTCCTTAGATAGGAGTTGGTAATGGGAAATGTGACCAATCCCTTTAGCTGTAGAGAGTAGTGAGGAGGACTACCAGGCACTGCTATAATAATTGGAGACAATTCAAATGAATAAATGATAAGCTAAATAAATATTTAAATGTACTCTAAGATAAAAACCTGAAAAGTGACTTCCCAATTTGTTGAAGTCACGTGAATCACAAACTAATACTGGTGTAAGGATAGGACTCCTGCCTGCACGGTATCTGCGTGCGTGCTTTCAGTGCAGGTAGCTGCTCAGTCATGTGGTTTTAGAACTTTGATGCTCTGGCATCTGTGGGTCCCATGGACAAGGTGTGACCAGTGTCCTTTCTCCCTGCCCCTTCCCTCTCTTGAGAAGACTGAAATGCTCACTTCCAAGCAGTCACCTTGAATGTACTGCTGAAGTTGCTACTCCTTGGACCCATGTCATCAATCCTGGGAGATGCTGTTTATTTTCCAGTAGAACTAATTCTCTGAGGCACAAGTGGGTCTCTTGTCCACGCGGTGATTTCTTTGTAGATAATTAAGGAGGTAGGGAGGTTATGTCTGGCCTGATGGCCAAGTGCTTGGTATGTTAGAGGCTTAAAAGGAGCTCCCTGGGCTGACTGACTGGAGGCTGAGCTCGATGCAGCTTCCAACCATCCTCACTCATCCTGTTCTCGACTGCAGTGGTTCTCAACCTTCCTAGTGCAGTTGTGGTGACCCCCCAACCATAAAATTATTTTCGTTGCTACTTCGTAACTGTAATTTTGCCACTGTTAAGAATTGGGTGACTCTGTGGAAGGGTCATTCGACACCTCCAAAGGGGCCACGACTCAGGCTGAGAACCGCTGCTCTAGTGCAAAGACAGAGCTTGTGGGGGTGTTACTCCCAGTAGAGGTTAAGTCAGCCCCTGCCAGTTACCCGAGTATTAGCACTGTTAGAAACCAAAGCCATGTTAGAAACACCTGCAACTCCTTTATCACCACTTACTTCTCGTTTTGGATTTTGTTGTAATGTGTCTTTAGTAACGGAAGGCATGTTGAGACCAAGAACAATTTTTTCTTCTTTGTGCGAGATCGTAAGAATTTTTGATACAGTGATGTGGGACTCACATGCCCTAAGTGGATTCTTGGGGCCAGGCCCATTTCTCTAGATTTGTGGAGTGATCCACATGTAGTTTTGCGAGTCTCCATCAGGTGGCAGCGTGCTCTATAACAGATAGCTGCTGCCAAGAAAGTTGAGAGGGAACATGTTAGTGGGTGAGATGTGTTCCATGGGCCACAAAAGGGGTAAAAATAAGAATGCTGGTAAACCCTCAAAGGTGAGTAGAATTGATGTGAGAAAATGTGAATTTTTTTTCATCAGTTATTTTTGTAGTTTAGAATTAGCAGTATGTAAGATATGAAAGATAACTGCGGACTGATGCTAAATTTGGGCAAGCGAATATCTTAGATATCATCTAAACATTGCATATTAGATATTAGAATATCCTAGATATTATCTATTATCGTCTATTAAGCAGTATTTATTATCTGTTCAAATTAGTGTCAATAGCCTTATGAAACGAAACGTGTGAAAGGAAAGAGTACTAACACATCTTTAAATAATAGCTAATCCCTGGGAGATTCAAACAGTGAATGTTCTAAGCTTATAAACAAAAGGCTGGAGGTTCAAATCCACCCAGAGGCTCCTCAGAAGAGAGGCTTGGTGATCTACTTCTAAAGTCAGCCAGCGAAGGCCCTACGGAGTCCAGTTTGTCTCTGAAACACAGTGCTTAGGGGTTGTAATTTAACCTATAGCAACTCTGTGTGTGTTTGTGTGTGTGTGTGTGTGTGTGTTTTAAAGGATGGTCTGTTTTAAAGATGAAAGCTCATGGCTATCAATTCTAATTCTGACTCCTATCCACTCCTTAGGGCAGCGTAGAACTACCCCACAGGGCAAGGCTGTGCATCTGCTTGGCAGCAGGCAGCCACTTCTTTCTTCTGCAGAGCAGCTGGTGGATTTAACCCCCTGACCCTTCATTTAGCATTTGAGCACTTACCTACTGTACCACCGGGCTCCTCTTTAAGGAGAGGGGTGAGCACAGTAACATTGGAAGGTCAGAAGGAAAAGCATGGAGATGGAATAATGAGGCAGGTTCCCCTCCCTCCTAATAATTGTACTTTGCACACATGTTATACTTTGTCCTCACCCAAACTCAGTAAAGGGATTTAACCTTAAGTTTCATACATGTAAAGTTTTTTCTAATGTTTTAATTAATTACTAAAATTATAACATTGCATTTTAGCCTTTGCGTTAACAAGGAGAATTAGACTGTCTTTTTTAAAATAAAATTTGAAGGATGAATGTAATTAACGGGTTTTTTGTTTGTTTCTTTGCTTTTTCATTTGGACTCTCCTCAATTTTAATGTATTGTCCTTCCAGGTCAATGGTGTGCAGCTCTATGGGAAATCTCGCCGGGAAGCAGTCGCCTTTCTCAAAGAAGTGCCACCCCCCTTTACCATGGTGTGCTGCCGACGGTTATTTGATGACGATGCCTCTGTAGATGAACCAAGGATCATTGCACCCTCTCCTGAGCTGGAGGTAGTCAATGAATAGACTGCAATTCCCATTCATCAAGATGTCCTTGCTCTGGGATGACAGTTTGAAGGGGTGGGTGGAGATGGGGAGAGCTTCCTTTGCCGTTCCCCTCCTCTCCCCTCCCGACAAAAAAGATGTTTCTATAGTGTTCTCAGTCAAAGGCAATGCATAACTCTTCAAACAATTAGTTTCATACAATATCATGAAATTCTTTTGTTTCTTTACCTGGAAATGCCGGTGACATTAATGTGCATGAACTTTTATTTTAGAGAGCCTTTTTTAGTAATTGCCTGAGCTCATTACTTTTTGCTCCCAGTTCAACTCAGCTCATCTTAATAAGTTTAAGATGTTGGTGAGTGTTGAATATCTAATGGACTTCCCTTTTTCAGATGCTTAAAAATACAAAGATCTATGACCAATTTGGAAGTGAGTTTAGAAATTGCTGTAAAAACCTTCAGGAGGTCAGAGAATGAAGTAATACTTTCTGTGTTCTGAATACTTCTTTTTACGAGCATTGTAATTATGAACACAGCTTTGAGCACACACATTGCCATCTGTCGACTGGAACCTCATCCTTTTGCCCACTCCCCCCTTTCCAGACTCTCTCAGATTATCGTTCAATACCAGTTTAGAGACTTGTAGCCTACCCATTTCTCCATGGAAGATTTTCATTCCAAGATAACTTGGGCCCTAATCATGGCCTCAAACTATCTGATTGATTCTAACTCCTAGTGATGTGTATGTTTCAGGGTAGAACTGCAGTACTGGGGTTTTCCAGGGCTGTGACCTTTTGAAAGTAGGTCACCAGGAATCCTGGCACTACCACTTTGGGAACTAACTTTACTTTCTGTTCTTTGTAGTCCTCATCTGAAAATAGGGGTGGTTAAAAGTCCTAACCCACTTCATAAATGGGTGAGAGGAGGCAATGAAATAACACAAATTTCTACACATAATGTTTTGTATGTGGAAAGTAGTCATTGAGTGTCAGCTATAGTTATTAATGCCTCCAGCCTTTGACTCTTCTTTTTCTGAATTTCTAAAGGACTTAGGAGCATAGCACTGCTTTATAATAATTGATACTCTTAATGTTTGTTAATCTTGGTTTTCCAAGAACACTGTCAGCTCACTGAGGGCAAAGACCATTATAAAATTATTTGTATGTCCTAGTATGTTTCCTCTGTATCGGGCTTAGAAAAGATGCTTGAGTAACTTAATGATTATAAACTGAGACGCTTTTAGTTTTTCTCCCCAGCGCTTATCTTTTGTAAGAAACACTTTGAAGAGTGGACGCAGAAGCTATACCTTTGTGACTTTTGCTGCCCTTAATGAAAAAGGGATGCGGGTGGCTTACCTCTGAACGCCGATAAAAGTGCCTTTAATGTAATCTTACAGGGTGTGTAAATCACCCACCCAGCTTGCTGACTAGATGCGCTCATCAGTCACTCCTTACCACAATGGGAGAGCAACAGCTTTGAATTATGCTAAATGTCCACCATGCTGCCCATTAGTTGATTGCTTTCTATTCTGTGAATAGCGGGGTTATGCAGAATTGATTATATAAAAAATGATATCTATCAGCTTGGAGTATAGTTCTGCATACATGTTGGAAGCCTTGGAAGTTCAATAAACTTGGAATTTATAATCGTATCTGGTTTCATAGAACCCTGGTTCTCTCTTCTTTCTCTTAGTTCTCATTTATCAGGATGCCGTCTTATGTCCTTAATCCTTGCCTGGTCATTCAGCTCTGCCAGAATTCTAATATTCGTTACTCAAGGAGGTCATGAAATGTCCTAGTGAAGCAGCCACCATATTGTACAGTTATTGGAATGATGCTTTTTAGTGGAAGGGTCAAGTATACCACTTGAATCTTCAACCTCCAGTCTTGACATTAGACTGAAGTATACAGAGGTTGTGCATTCGGGACCTCCAGAACAATTTCATGTTTTGAAATTCAAGAACCAAGAACCTATTCCTTGGTTAGAATCCATCCACCATGAATTGGGTCAATGAAGGACCTTCCATGGCCTGCAGCCCCACGTTGAGATCTGAACCAACCCAAATTTTAAAAAGTTTTTTTTTTTAAGCTACAGGGGCTTACTTTTTCAAACGAGCGTTTGCCCCACTTTGATTCCATGAAACATATTTCTTGTATGTGTCTTTCAAAGTGAGTATGATGCATTTTCATTTACTAAGATCTCCGAAAGTTGTAAGAAACTTAGTTTTGAAGATATTCAGTTGATAGTTTAAAGGGAGTTTAGAAGGAACTTATTCGAGGATGGGTGGCTTGTTACTGTATTGAGCAAGTGTTGATCCGGTTCCTACGATGAGGCAGGCACTCTCTGGAATACATGACAGCCCTTGTGGCGTCTACAGTCTAGTTTAAGTGCTGGGGCTTTTTTAGATGGTAGGACTACAAAGACACAAGACCGAAGAAGTAAATTCTTGAGCTTTAGGTAGAAGTTCAAAGTATTGTGGGGATGATAAATCAGATGAAAACAGCGAGCCCTCCCTGTTATCCAGCCAGTACCAACTCATAGTGACTCTATGGGGTTCCCAGGGTGAATTAGCCAGGGGAACAGACTACCACATCCTTTTTCTGGCCAGCCACTGGTCAGTTCAAACTGCTGACCCTTTGGTTAGCACTTGAATGCTTAATCACTGTGCCTCCAGAGCTCTTGAAACAATAAAATCGGGGTGGGAGGGGCTTCAAAACATTTGTGGAATTTTCCATTATTTTTTCATTCCATATTTCCACTAATTTTTTTAAGCACTCTTGTGTTTCGGTAAATAGTATGAAAACAGAAGGTTGAAGCACTGTTTTTCTTCTGTGTAGTCAACTTACCGGTCCTCGATCCGATTCCTAGAATTCTATGTGACGGTGACTCTCTTCGCTGACAGTAGGGAACCCTGGAAAAGTGGCATTCTGGAGCGTGCAAGCAGGGACAGTAACGAGGACCCGTGTGCCAGCAGTTGTGCTGGCCTCCCTCCTGCAAGAACAGATGTGACTCAGGCAGCACAGTGATTTGATACTCTTCCTTCCCGACTTGGACTTTTCTTTTCATCTTCTCGTAGCATTAGTCTTGGAAAATTCTAGGAGGCAACCGGAGTGGTTTCTCTGTCACTTGCCCTGGCCTGTCTCTATTGGCACTTTTCTCTCTTTCTCTTGCTAAAGTTGTGAATTCAGGTATTGCTGCTTAAATATTATACCTTGTGTGATGTTTTCAATTTTACTTAAATTGCATATTTTTCCTTTTATGCTTCTAATGGGATGACAGAACTCATTAAAGTATAAGAGGTCAGTGGTCATACTTTGAATGTAATAGGTACTGTATATTTTAAAAACCAAACTGTCTGAACAATCTGCTTTTTTAAGAGCTTAATTTCGCCGCAGGTCTTAGATGTGACTGTGTGGCCCTGGTGCATGCCCCCTTTTTAAAAGATGGAAAAGAAGAACTACGCATGCCAAAGAGAATTCTCAGTTTGAGACGTTATGAAATGCTTGGGATGCTGATTCTTTACAGAACTGAAAGGACAGCATTTTGAATCAGTTCTCTCCTTTGGCATTTCAGGGAGAACACAAGGTCGATGTCAGCATTGAAGAAGAAGATGATGATGATGATGGAGAATTAGCTCTGTGGTCTGCTGAAGTCAAGGTCGTTGAACTTGAGAAAGATGACAAAGGCCTGGGACTCAGCATTTTGGATTACCAGGTATAAGGGTCCTTATAAAGTTTTCCTTTTTATTTCCGAGTGATTTTTTGTATTAAAGTTGTATAAAGTGGCTATTGTTTAAGGCATGCATTGACTTAATAGAAATGGAATGATTGTGCTGGGTATAATGCTGCCATCCAAAGATGAGGTGGTGGTGTTTCCTGTGATCTTTATAACTGATACCTCCCTCGTGAGTACAATGGTGGATGAGATAATAACTGGACAATACAGGAAGCAACAGCTTTATGCATGTGGGGGCCTTTGATATGGAGAGCCCCCACCCCCAGCTTTATGGAGATCTATTTCACACACCAGGGAATTCATTCCCTTGAAGAGTATAGTTCCGAGGCATTTACTGTAGCCACAGAGTTGTGCAACGGTGACCATCATCTTATTGTTTAACATTTTCAACAACCCCCAAAGTCAGCCCCATACAAATTTGTAGTCATTCTCCATTCGTCCTCTGTTCTCCCTCCCCCCTCCTTCATAAGGAGGGTTTTATATCCAGTCTTTTCTCAGTAACATTAATTTCATTGAGTTGGATCAAGTCGCAATGTTCTTGGGGAGACTCTAATGTAGTTAAGTAGTGGGCTGATGTTCTTGATGCATTTGGGATAAATGTGAAAGGTCACAGGGATGTCTGCACTATGTACCAGTTTACCAGTTATTATATTATTTTTAGAACTCTGACTATCATGGGGAATAAAGCTGTTGGCAAGAAATCTCTTCACTTTAAGATGCATATTTTAATACTTTAGTGCTGCCTAAACACTTGTGGTTTAATAAAGCAAAATGTACTCTATCAAAGCACATAAAATGCCAAGTGATATAAAAATCAATTCTTTTTTAAATATAATCAGGCAATCGGGAATAGATTAGAAGACAAATATTTTGAGCATTATGTAAGAACATTAAGTTCCATATTTCGGCAATGTAATTTAAGATAATTGAAATAGATTGTATCTACTTCACGTTTGCTAGCCTTGTCTTGTGCCAGGGAGCCCTCTTGGCTATTAGAACTTCTCTTTGGAATGTTATTGAATTATAAGTTGTTGATTTTTTTTTTAATGCATATTTTGAGAAATATTTTAAAGCCAGAGAATAACACTATGTGATTTTGACATTTTATATATTACGTAAAACTAGGGCATGTACGACAAATAGTAGGAGCTGAGCCTTTTCTACCTCCTCATTGCAACTGTATTACTTATCATGAAGTAAGTGGTTACTGAATTTCTCAGAATGATTGATTAAAGAAGAAACCAAACCAAACCCACTGCCATTAGGTTAGCTCCGACGCATAGCGATCCCATAGAGGGTTTACAAGGCTGTACATCTTTACGGGAGCAGACAGCTCATTTTTCTCACGTGGAGTGGCTGGTGAGTTTTCAACCCCTGATTTTGCTCTTAGCAGTTTAACATGCACATAGCAGTACTACACCAAAATTAGCCATACTGAATGAGCACACTCAGTGTGACTATTTGTTAGCCATCATGATCATTAGGATTTAGATGTGAGAAGGCCTTCCAGATGTGGTGTTGATGTGCAGCTAAATTATCATCATAGCAATTTATATATTATGTAGGATCTCTACATATTTGCATTCTTATATGACATTTATATTATCCGCTTCAGTGACATTGTCTGCATGTCTTATGTTTTTAATCTTACAAATATTAAATATTTCAGAGCTTAAAAAATGAAGTTGAATAAGAGATGGCTACGCTTCTTTAAATGCAGTGAATGACTTATTGTGCTTCTAGCCATCGAAAATGACGTTTTCTTGATGGGTCTGGTTACCAGAAGGTGGAAGGGTGGAGAACACACTGAATGGATTCAGTTGTGATGGATTGTTAACAGGGCTCATTGTGATTGCCATCCTGTGGGGGTGTAAAACAAACCATCCCAGAAGCAGGGAGTGGGGTGGAGTCTCACGACCAGCAAGAGAGAAAAAGCGGGAGTGGAGTGTGCCCTCTGGATCCCAAGATGCTTGAGCAGTGTTAGAACCTCCTGGACCCAGGAGACACCTGAGGAACAGCACAAGAGTGGCAGTGGAGCAGCAGTAGCAGAACCAAGAGCAGAGCCTGAGGCCGAGTGGTGGCCTTTTCTGCCCTCCCAGCAAGTGAAGCCAGTGTTTGTCCCGGGGCAGTACTGGCTTGTGGAGGCGGTGCCTCCAGGCACTTAATTGTGGGCACTAGCTTAATAAACCCAGGGAACTGGAGCTGGAGTTGAGCACATTCTGGGCTGATGCCTATAGTGAGTGGCAGGCCCTTTGGGCATTCATGGCCAGCCCTAAAAGATCTTTTTAATGTCCTGTGTAGGTCATAGACAAAAGCTCTGAGCTACTGAGAGAACAGAGGCCAGAGAGGCTTGCCTGTTGAAATATGTGATCAGTTCTAAGCTTTACACTTTAACATATATATATAAAATCAGTTTAAGCAACAGGAATATTTTTCCCATTACTGCATTCCTATAGGTGTGCATTAAAATACACATTGCTACTTCCAAAAAAGAATTCCATGCTCACTGCCATTGAATCAATCCTGACTCATAATGACCCCATAGGACAACATAGAACATTTTCCGAGGCTGCAGCTCTTTCCAGGAGCAGACAGCCTCCTCTTCCTCTTGCAGAGTGGCTGGCGGGTTTGAACTCCCAAACGTGGTTAGCAGCACAATGCTTACCCTAAAGCACCACCAACCCTTTCTATTTGTACTTGGGATTTCATTTTTTATCTTTATCTATAACATTTTAGGGTTTTCCCCGCCACGCATCTTCATCCTAATCGTCAGCGCATGTGCTTGGCATTTATGCCTCACCACTTACATGAAAAGACTTTGCTGCAAAAGGTCATTATGTTCTTTTTTTCTTTTTGACCTGTGTGTTTCTTGCAGAACCAATGGAAAGATGTATAAAATGTCCTAAATGCTACTTTTATTCAAATTAAAGGGCTCAGCATATTTATCTCTGTGTAGAAAGCTTGGAAGAAAACACATTCAATCTTAGGACACCATTGTGTGCAGCCTGTTTTCACAGCTTGTCAGTGGTATGTAGAATTGTTTTCCACAATGACATTTAGATGACAGGTAAACACAATTTAAATTTTGGTTTTGGGCAAGTTAATTAGATGGCTATACCATCACTTGCTGTAATTAGGTAATAAATTCTAAAGTTCAAAAAATATTTTTTTGCAAGGCCAGATGAAGGTTTAGCAAAAGCCATGAAAGGCCACGTGCCTGGATATTACTGTACTCAGTGCGTCTGGTGTGAATTTATTACATACCTTGATGCAGATCCCACCTCCCACCCCCCCCACACACCTTACTTAGCATAAGAACTACTATAGACATAGCTTCTAGGGAGAAAGTGTTCACAGAGGCACGGAGGTTCAGAGTGGAAAGACCAGCATTGGTCCTATTAAAGAGATAGCAATTTTTACTTTTGAAGTACTGATTTTCAGTTCATTGGTTTTCTCATTAATAGCTTTACCCCAGGATAACAACATCTTGAAGAACCTGACAAAATTATATGTAACATCTATTTCTTTAGTGCTTATGTATTTATGGGTGCTCTAAGAAGCTGGGATAATCACAGAAACAATTTTTTTAAATAAATGAAAGTATAAGGAAGTAGAAATGCTATATTGTTATTGAGACAAAATTATTATGAACCATCAAAAATTTCAGAAAATAAATGCAAACATTTTGGAGATGCCCTTGAAGATAACTCCATGCTAAAACATGTTTGGAACTATTCATTGTTATCTATCATATTACATTGGGGGAAAACGAGTAAGTAGATATCTTGGTTTAATGAAGTCTAAATCTAAATGTAATTGTAAAATTGCCTTCTAAGATTTAGCCAACTTATGATGAACCTGATGGAAATTATCCATTTGTGGGTCATTGACCAGAATTGTGCTTTTTATATGTGAATTGAATTGAACCCTCAGAAAACATGTATCAGCAAGCAGATAAAGGGTCTTGAATTGGCCCGTGCAACAACAGGGTCATTGTCTGGACAGTCCGTGGTTTAGAACCTGATGGAAGTCACACAGCTGGGCAGAGGAAAGAAGGAGGCTCCTAAACTCGAAAGTGCTGAATCCAATCGGCACGCTCTCCAGTTCAGTCATACGGCCACAGAAAAGTGTGCAAAGCCATTTTTTGGAAAGGTGGTTAAATGGGTTGGGGCAACAGAAAGATACAGTCATTATAACTCAGGCTATATTTCCTCTTTAGATTTTAGGGTAAAGCAATAATAAGTATTTTCTTGGCTATGACAAAGAAAGCCTCCCCACACATTCCTAGGTAGTACCCCACATAAAGGCTACTGAAATCCTACCCGGTACCTGACTTTATTAGAAGTCAGTGGACGCTGTGTAGCATGAACACGGAGTGTGTGTGTCTTGCACGAAGACAGTGGTGTGCCTGCTCTGTCGAGTATTATAGTCAAGTGCATTATTTACAGACAGTAGAAAACCCTTTGGGAATTTGTGTAAGGTTTTTTGTTTCTTGCCAGTTAAAGGTGTGGATTCCGTACTGTGCTTTTATTATCCTCCCCTCCACGCCAGTAGTTGATGAATCACACCTGTATTCCTTAGAATAGTATCCCCCCCCAAACTATCACTCCTGAAAAATAATGGCCACAAAGCTAACATCTATTGAGTGCTTACTGTGTTTTGGCTCCTTTTCCAAATTGCGTTGTAGATATTAGCTCATGTATTCCTCACAAGAGCCACCTGTTGAGTATAGACTCCTCCCTTTAAAGAAGGGAAACTGAAGCAGGGTCAGTCACTTGTCTGTGTTCACACAGCTAGGACATGGAACAAGTGGAATTTGACCTCAAGCAAGAAGCTGCAGAGTCCACACTTAGTTAACGTAATCCACGGCCCCACCCCTCCTGAGCGATGCTGCCAGGAGTCTCTTACTGTGGAGAATCCAGTAATAAATGTATTACAATAGATTCCCCTCTTTTGCTAGCTTACAAAAAAGTTTATGCCATAAAGACTAAGTCAGTAGATAGTATTTTCATTTTTAATGCTTACATGAAACTTTAGTATTAAAAATTAATTAATATAGTATCCGAATGCATTGTGCAAGAGCTAGTGTTTGTGTTTATTGCTTCAGAAGAAAATAATTGCAAATGTAAAAATCTTACATTACTACTGCAAGTCATTTGTTGTGAGTTAATATTCAATAATGAAGCCATTATTAGGTAGTCTGAGAGTCTGCATCTTTACATTTTTATCAAAAGCTTGAAAAAATGTTTAGAAGGTGTGGATTTTACCTCGGTTGACTTTGTAAATTCAGCTCTTCACTAGGCAAGTGTTCTGATTGATGTTGAACTTTGCCTAACTCCCTCTCCCCCATGATCATGATTCATTAGTAATGTTTGACATTAGCCCATTTTTTAATGTTAGCCTTGGCATTGCCATTCTTTATACTTTTGAATTTCAGTGATATTTTTAGAAGGGTAAAATTTATTAACCAGTAATTCCCCTCCATCCCATATGCCATTTCTCATATCTCTTCCTTCTTAATATGGATTGACTTGGATTCTGCTAAAACAGATATTTTTTGAAAAGCTCAGTAACTGAGAACAAAAAATTAAGAAAGCATAATAGTATAGCTATTAAGAGATGTTTTACAGTTAAATACTGTTACTTATGATGTACAAAATGTTTGAAAGGCCAAAGCCAAGGGATGACTTATATTAAAAAAAGTGAAAATATTTCCTCTATAAAAATTGACACATAAAGTACTTAAGTGGAGGCCTAATGTCCATCTTCTACCTTAATACTAAACCTATAAATATATGCACATAAATTTACTTCCCCATCATATATAAATATATTTACATATGTACATGCCTTTATTTAGACCTCTATAAATGCCCTTTGCCTCCTAGCTCTTTTCTCTATTTCCTTTGACCTTCTTCTTGTCCCACTGTCATGCTCAGCCTTCATTTGGGTTTCAGTAATTCCTCTCATACTTTACCCTTGATCACGCCCCACCAGGCTTCCTACACCCTTCTCACCACCGATTTGGATCACTTGTTGTTCCCTTGTCCCTGGGTTTGTTAACACCACTTCCTTTCCCCCCACCTCCCTCTCTCCCATGCTCCCCCGGAACTGTCGGTCCCGTTGTTTTCTCCTCCAGATTGTTCATCCAGCCTATCTTATTTAGACAGACCTGTGGAGATAATAACATGCACAAAAACAAGACAGAGCAAAACCAGGCAACAAAATAAAACAAAACAAGAACAACAAAACGCCAATGACAAAACAAAACAAAAACACAAAATAGCAACCAAAAAAGAAAAGCTTGTAGTTAGTTCAAGGACTGTTTCTTGGCCTTTAGGAGTGTTTTCTGGTCGAGTCTGATGGGGTGCCAAGCCCTTGCCCCCCCGTATTCCGGGGGACTTCGTTGCTCTTTTACCTTGCTGTTCTGTTGCACACCCTTATGTTTTGCCTTGGTGTGGTAGGATCAGATCGGGTGCAATTCCCACATTGTGTCTCAAGTGTTATCCCCTTTAGGGCTATGGGTCAGTGAGGGATGTCATGTCTCACAGTGGAGATGGCCATATGGTCTTCTCTGTGGATTAGCTGCTCTAAGTGGGGCTTGTTCTCAAGGCTTGGTTGACCAGGATGTGCTCCACTCTATCATCTTCCCACTTCATTTGCGCCCGTGTCCTCTGATCAGACATACCCCTCTCTCTGAGATGCAGATTCAGTGCTGTTCTCTCAAATTCTTCTGGGGGGAGACCCCTCAAACCTCTCCACTTGGTGAAGACAAAGCGGGTACATAAGCAAATGTGGTGAAGAAAGCTGATGGTGCCTGGCTATCAAAAGATAAAGCATCTGGGTTCTTAAAGGCTTGAAAGTAAGCAAGTAGCCATCTAACTCAGGAGCAACGAAGCCCACATGGAAGAAGCACACCAGCCTGTGTGATTATGAGGTGCTGAAGGGAGCAGCTATCAGGCATCAAAGAACAAAAAGTCATATCATTGTGTGCTTACCTCCCTGATATGATCGCTGAAGACAAATGCGTACATAAGCAAATATGATGAAGAAAGCTGATGGTGTCCGGCTATCAAAAGATATAGTGTCTGGGGTCTTAAATGCTTGAAGGTAAACAAGCAGCCATCCAGCTTGGAAGCAACAAAGCCCACATGGAAGAAGCACACCAGCCTGTGTGATCACAAGGTGTCGAAGGGATCAGGTATCAGGCATCAAAGAATAAAAAATCATATCATTGTGAATAAGGGGGAATGCGGAATGGGGACCCAAAGCCCAACCGTAGGCAACTGGACATCCTATAACTGAAGGGTCACAGGGATGAAATGAGCCAGTCAGGGTGCAGTGTAGCAACGATGACACATATAACTTTCCTCTAGTTCCTAAATCCCGCCCCCCCACCACCACCCCTGCCCCCAATCATGATTGCAATTCTACCTTACTACATATCTGGCTAGACCAGAGGATGTACACTGGTACAGATAGGAACTGGGAACACAGGGAATCTAGAATGGATGATCCTTTCAGGACCAGTGGTGAGAATCGTGATCTGGGAGGGTGGAGGGAGGGTGGGGTAGAAAGGGGGAACCGATTACAAGGATGTACATATAACCTCCTCCCTAGGGCATGGGCAAAAGAAAAGTGGGTGAAGGGAGACATAGGAAAATGTAAGATATTACAAAATAATAATTTATAAATTATCAAGGATTCATGAGGGAGGGGAGAGTAGGGAGGGGGTGGGTGGGAATGAGCTGATACCAGGGGCTTACGTGGAGAGCAAATGTTTTGAGAATGATGAGGGTAACAAATGTGCTTTATACAATTGATGTATGTATTGATTGTGATAAGAGTTGTATGAGCCCCCAATAAAATGAATATAAAAACTGACACATAGAAAATTATTATGGCAACATATATGCAAATATGCTTGATCTAACTGATGTATGGAATGTTATAAGAGTTGTAAGAGCCCCCAATAAAATAATTCAAACAAAAAAATATTGACATAAAAGAAATGAGGCTGATCATCCTAATAGTACAATGGTAAAGTGTTGTAGTATTAATGAGCACTAGATGTGAACATGTCTTAATGTTTGTGCTAAAAACGCATTGTGCAGTTTGACTATCTACTAGATCTACAGCTGGAATTTTCTTTACAAAATATATAGGACAGCATTGTGGTAAAGTGAAATTTCCTAATACGACTCCTGTATCACATCTCTGTATCAAACTCCCTCTAAAAGTTTGGGTTGTTGTTAGGTGCCAGTTCCGACCCGTAGCGACCTTATGCACAACAGAATGAAACCCTGCCCAGTCGCGCGCCCTCCTCACCATGGTTGAGCCCATCCCATTGTTGCAGCCACAGTGTCAGTCCGTCATGTCAGGGCCCTTCTTCTCTTTTGCTGCCCGTCTACGCCACCTAACGTGATGCTCTTTTCCCAGGGACTGGTCGCTACTGACAACTTGTCCAAAGTATATCAGCTGAAATATTGCCATCCTTACCTCTAAAGAGCATCCTGGCTGTACTTTTTTCAAGACAAATGTAGTTGTCCTTTTGGCAGTCTTTCCACATTCTTTTCCAGTGCTACAATCCAAGTGCACTGATTCTTCTTCAGTCTTCTTTATTCAGTGTCCAACTTTCACATGCAGTGAGGCGATTGAAAAGATCATGACCTAGATCAGGTGCATGTTAGTCCTCAAAGTAATATCCTTGCTCATCAACACTCCAAAGAGGTCCTGTGCAGCATATTTATCCAATGGAATGAGTAGTTGGATCTCTGACCACTGCTTCCATGAGCAAGACTAAACCCTTCACAGCTTCAGCCTTTCCTTCATTCGTCATGATGTTACCTATTGTTTCCCATGTGAGGACTTTAGTTTTCTTTACATTGAGTTGCCATCCATACTGAAGGTTGCAATCCTTAGTCTTCATCAGCCTCAAGTCCTCACAAGCTAGGTTGTGTCATCTGCATGTTTGCAGTTTGTTAATAAGCCTGATTATTAATCCAGACACCTGATTCTTCTTCAGCTTTTCTGATTATTTACTATGGTCCATACAGTTGAATGCTTTCATGTAGTCAATGAAATACAAGTAAACATCTGTCTGATATTCTCTGCTTTCAGCCAAGATCCATTTGACATTAGCAACGATGTCCCTTGTTCCACATGCTCTTCTGAATCCAGACTGAACCTCTGGCAGCTCGCTCCCTGTCAGGGGACTACTGTAACTGCTGTTGGATGATCTTCAGCAAAATGTAACTTGCATGTCATATCACTGGTATTCTGTACTGTGAGCATTCCGCTGAGGCACCTTTCTTTGGAAGGGGTACACGTATGGTTCTCTTCTGGTTAGTCAGCCGAGTAGCTGTCTTCCAAATTTCTTGGCACAGATCAGTAAGTACTTCCAGTGCTTTGTCAGTTTGTTGAAACATTTCAGTTGTTATTCCCTCAGTTCTGGAGCCCTGTTTTTGGTCAGTGCTTTCAGTACAGCTTGCACTTCTTCCTTCAGTACCATTGGCTCTTCTTCATATACTGCTGCCGGAAATCTTTGAATGGCATTTGGAATAGCACTGACATTGCTTCCAGCATCATAGTAACACATGAGCCACCACAATGCAATAAACTGACAAGCAAGTGATAGGACCATGCAAATAAGATGTAAAAGACTATTAACTCAAGAACTAGTCAGCTTTGTTATTTCCCCGTGTATAAGAGAGCTATGTCAGAATCTCAGGACCACCAAGAAACAGCAGCCACTGGTACAGTGCTTGGGAAATTCCTGTCTGAAGTGGCAGAGGCAGCAGAAGCTTTTGCAAGGAGACCATGAGACAGTAGAAGACTGGCCCCCCTGAGTCCATGAGACAGTGGCAGATAGGCTTCCTGGCCTGTGGAGACAGAGGCCAAGGGATTGAGTCACTGAGAGGCTAAGAACTAGAGGGAGAGATTTGGTTGCTGAGAAGTGGCAGTGCTGTGGGCCAATATCTGTACCTTAATGTGTTTTTTAAAAATTCTGGCTTATGACCATCTGTTAACTAATAAACCCTTGCAATTTTGAATATTACCTGTGAGTCCTGTGTGATGGAACTCACAGCAACGGATTATGGAATCCAACGGAGAATTACAGTGTTTGTCAGAATAAGGATGGAAGATGGAGGCATGTCTAACCTCTACTTTGCAGCATTTGGCCTTGGCCTAGCTTGCAGATGGATTTTCCTACTCTCTGCGGAAGCCCGAGGAGGTCCGATGTGACCCCATGCCATTTGTTCAGGACTGTATGAATTTCATTTAGTAGTTGTTTATAATTGGCCATCTATTATATGTACAAGAGAATGACCCCCTGAGCACATTAAAAATATCTCTAAGTAGGCGATGCATGCATATGGCATCAACATTCAAAGGTACATTGATTAAAATCCCCAATGACAGATCAGTCTCTCATTTCTCCTTCCAGTTAAAAGCCACCCAGAGATCTTTTATATAGTTATAGAAATAGTTTTTTTTTCAATTTGTTGGTTCTTTTATAATATTTAAAAAACATAAATAGTACATATTATATATACCTCAGGCCCCTTGCTTTCTTTTTTGCATTCAATTACCTACACTATCATTTTGGTATTTATAAAATTAGTACCAGTTGCTGTCATGCCAACTCCAGCTCATTATGAACCCAGGTAGATTGCCAGCCCTTTCTTTAGAGGCACCTATAGGTAAACTAGAAGCACTAACTTTTCTGTTAACAGCCTAGCATGTGAACCACTTGCACTGCCCAGGGACTTCGAGTGCTGGCTAATTCTTGTCTATGACTGTACCATATTGTATTGCGATCTTTACCCAGCTATCTATACATTTTATAAAAGAATGGGAATAAGCCTTTGTGATAAATTTAAAGCAGCAAAATTGCTAATCAACATGTATTTGGGACATTTTTAGCAAATTCATTGAACATAACTATGACTTTTACATATATTTAAAATTGATACTTTTTTTAATGTAAAGGCAATTCTTTATACAGATAATTTTCCTGGAAAAGAAAGTTCAAGCAGGTGTATAGTTCCCGAATCTAGTGGTAGTTCTTTTGATGATATGGCTAGACTAAGTGACCTAAATATTTTTTTAGACTAAGTGACCATCAATTTTTTCAACTTTACATTGGCAGTAATCAATTTATTGATTACTGTCTAGCTAAGTTGCATAAACTAATTTTATTTAGACTGATAGTATTACCCCAAAGCCTTTTCCTGTTTATCCCACTAAGTTTAGTCAGAAAATTGCGCTTTAATTGGGAGAGATTAAGAATTTTAACTTTTATCAAGAAATTGAGATATGAGGTGAAGAATTCCATATCATGGAATATAGATATTTACAATATATTTATATATTGCTTAGTAATTATATTTTTTAAAGTCAAATGTAAAACTTATCTCTAGGTTCTAAAATATAGAAGATAAACATTATTATATAGTTCAGTGTTCACTGAATCTCAGAACATGGATACAATTTTGATTTTGTTTTGTTTCTTAAAAAAAAAAAAAGTGTACATCCTTTTACCCCACTCCCTTCTTTAAGAGTCCTCTGGGCCCAATTCATTCATACAGGATTAAGTTATGGGTTTTAAGCAAAATGCAGTCAATGTGCAGCTAATGGCAGTATCCATATTCTTGCAAATACATCATATAACTTACTGTTGAACAAATCTCACAGCTGCGTTTAAAGGTCACTTTTGCATAAAGTAACTTAGGGGAACTGATAAAGGCTGTACTTTGCCCATCCCTGGTTCCTATCCACATTTACGTGTATTACATCAAGTTACGGTGAGCTCCAGTGCCAACTGGGCTGGAGATTTCTTTTCACAGAGGATTTGCTTCCTTTTCCTCCATGGGAAAGTTCTGTATCCTTTAAATCATTTTAGAATGCTTCATTTGAAACATAATTCTTACGCATGTGTTTATGGACTGGATTGATTAGGGCTACTGGGAAGTTCTCTGATGGCTTAAATATTGCTTTTCAAGCTTGCGAAGTGGGTGAATGAAGGGCGCCCACTCCTGGTGTGTGGAGTTGGTAGTACACCCAGGATGATGACTGACTTCCCAAGCCCTCCGAGCGATCAGCAAGACTGAAGGCATCAGGAGACCAGAAGCCACTTAGTAAGAGATCAAAGAGGCTGTGTGTATATCAGCTTGAAATCCAGATAGTGCAGATCAAAAGCTTGCCTTCGTGAGACAGCTGCAGGGGGATGAAGTTAGCAGGAGGCCGCAAAGATCTTAAGGCGGGCAAATGTTGAACTTTGCGGGAGTTTTATGGCTCCTCTGGAATACGAATTTGGCACACACAAAAAAATACCATTGTGTCTAATGGACGAGAGAGACTAGCGGGTAGGGAGCAAATGCTTGTCCGCTGCATGGTGTCTTCTCATAGGGACTCGCTCCTCTTAATTTTGTTTCGTTCCTTTCCCTCCTTCAGAACAGTTTCAGCTTCTTGCTAGAAGGCTGGAGAGGAAGGGAACCTAGAGCTGGTTTTTCTGTTGTAATTATGTTCTCTAGATAATTTAGAAGTGGCCAAATTATAAACAGTAGTGTTGAAGAAAGGACCGTGTATTTTGACAGAGAGCAGCAATAAAATCTCAGGGATGCCTAGCTTTACCGAAACACCTAACGATTTTGCTCCTGTGAAGTCCTTAAGGCATTTCAAGAGGTTGTCTAGCTATGCATCGGTGTGTTCCATGTAAAAGAAAAAGAAAAACTAGAATCACTAAGAACGAGGGATGTGTCCCAGAGGTAAGTTTCATCACCCATCTTCCCCCACCACTGGCTACGGGTGTGTTTTGAAGGCTGCCACTGATGCTGATGACTAGTCAGCGTGGAGACCCATGGTTGAGGATAAAAGCCATAGCCTTGTCTCGAGTGTGGCACAATGATGGAGCAGAATGAACAGGTAGATACTGTGATGTCCTACTGCTCCGCCCCGGTGAAGGCTGTCATTGGAAGCCGGGCAGTGATCCAAGGCAGCCGCGCTTCCTCCTGGAGAACCTGGGAATGCGCTGCCTTTGTCATCGAACACTTGACTTGATGTCGTGTGAATGGCAACTGTTTGCCTCTTTAAAAAAGTATGTTGTTGAATTTTCAGTGAGAGTATCCATAGCAAAACAGGTTCCCATTGAACTGTCTCTACTCATAATGTTCATTGACATTGGTCACATTCCTACAATATGTGTCAACATTCTTGTTACTTTCAATCTAGTTATTCCACGCATTCGTTTAGTCCTTCTGTTCCACCCCAGCCTCCAAGCTTATCTAAGCTGTAGAATAACTGTGGGCCATTTGGTCTCATACAGGTGATTCTTAACAAAACACACTGCTCAAGGCTGTGATTTTTTTTTTTTTTACTTTTTGAACTAAACCGGTATTTGGTTAAAAGGGTTCTTTCAGCGGTAGTTTGTGTTCAAGGCTTAAAGAGTATCTCAGGACAGTGATCTTTGGGGTTTCTTCCATGCACAGTGGCCCAGTAAGTCTGGGTTCCTTCAGAATTTAAAGTGCTCTTTCTTCCTATCCCCCAGTCGCCCCCCACCTCCCCCTTTTACCTGGCTCCATCTATTGTGAGCTTGATCAGGGTATTTGTTAGTGCTAGTCATTGTCTGATCTCATGCATCCCATTTCCCCTCTCAGGCATGATACTCCCCAGAATGCTCCTGTGAGTATTCAGTATGGTTTAGACCACTAGTGTGAGTCATGCTGCTTGGGAAATCGCATTGTACCACTGTACCCAACAACCCGCCGTGTGGAGCAGTAAAAAGAAATGCACGCTTTTGCTCTTCATCTGAAAGCTGTGGCATGGACATCAAGACAAGGCAAGAAACGTGTTGCATAAGGATCCTGCTGAAATAAAGCTTCTACTTGAAATAGATCCTAAAGACGCAGCTTTCTCAGTAGAGCTATTTTTATAGACACAGAGCAAACTCAGTTTCTTGCCTCTGCCTCTGCCTTTATGAGCACTATTCCGCAGCAGAGCTGAAAGCTTTCATTTTATACACCGCTTACCAAATACCAGATAGAGGGGTTTTCAGGCTGTACTTTCTGTCCCAAGGTGTTATCGACTGAGGGGCGATCACCAGCTGTCTGCTGTCTGCTACAGGTGTCCTTTGTGAGGATTCACCGGGTCTGGAATTCGTACCTCTTGGGCCTGCACTAATCCCTGCCTACGAGTCCTTCACTGAACAGCGGCGGTTTTTCCATCTCCAGCAGTGTGTAGGGCAGTGGTTGAGACTAATTCTGTACTGTGGCTTCACGAAAACATCCCTGCCTCTTTTCACCCATCATTCTGCCCAAGCCCTTCCCAGAGACCCAGGCAGGTTTCTGCTCCTGAAACTGTCTCCTGCAAATGACAGGCAAAGCAGATTCAGGACGGTGTTCCCCACTGACGTTTGCTTCTGGAGTTCGAATCCTTCCCCGATGAGGGTGCACAGTCTCTAAGGCCACTGAGTATAGACATTTGAAAACAGACCAGCACAACAGTGAGTTTATTTCCACCTGGTGCCGGTATTACCCATCTGGAGTTCACTTCTCTTTTCTCACCCATCTAGTCATGAACCTCCAGTTCTTTCAGGTTAACAGATTCAATGGGATTATAACTTTGTTTTTGTTTTTAAAATCATTTTATTGGGGGCTCTTACAACTCTGATCACAATCCATACATATGGACAGTTTGCATTTTCTTATTTTTTATCTTGAAAATACCCAGGAATTTCTTTTAAAATTCTTATTATTACATTGTTAATTAGTTGCTAATGCATTAAAATATGTTGTTTCATTAAATTGAAATATCTACTATTAATATTAATTTAAGCACTCATAGTATAGTATTCCTAATGTGGATGCATATTTGTACTCTATTGTTGTTGTGTTTTTTTTAATTTTTAAAAAAATCCACTAATCTACTGAAAGGCATTTTGGTTGCTTCCGCTTTTTGGTCATTATTTGTAAAGCTGTAGGTTTTTGTGCGTACATTTACAAAGCAACTGGGTAAACATTTACAAATACAAATGCTGGATTGCCTGGTAACACTATATTCCTCTTTTTAAGAAAGTGTTCAAAGCGATAACCATTTTGCATTTCTATCAATGTAAAAGAAAAAAAAGATTCATTTTTGTTGTCCTATTATTGCCAACAATTAGAATTATCAGGGATTTTTTTATGTTGTTGTTGTTGTTACTTAGCAATCCTCCCAACTTTGCTCCTTTTCAACGATGACCTGTGGGCTATTCTAGAGTTTGTTTTCCCCGCATAAACTTTAGAATCAGCCTGTCTGGATCCATAAACTCGATTTCTGGGATTTTGATTAATATTCCCTGGACACTGTGCATCAAGCTGAGAAGAACTAAATATTACCAACATTAGGTCTTCCCATCCTAGAAACGTAGACAATCTGTCCATTAAAGATCTGTCCGTTTCTTCTTTAATTTATTTCACAGATGTTTCATAGATTTGCATATATAGCTTATACAGGCATGTTTTAGAATTATATTTAATACTTCATTTCATTGGTGTTATTATAAATTGTATTTCTTACCTATTTAAATTTGTTGGTTGGATATGAAAAGGCAATGGACTTTTCTATTTAGGAACAGAACTTCTTTGTAATTCAAGGACTGCCTTAGCAAATTAAAATGCCAGATTTATTTATTTTAAAATGATTTCCCTTTTTATTTTTAAAAAGGGGTTTTACTCTGTCACAAATCAATTTTCTTTAACAAAATATAATTGTTCCAAATTTCCCAATTTTGTTATTAAATAATCTTAAAGTACTTGATTTTACTCTACCAATTTAAAAAACGCTTGTGTTTTAAGTAGCTGTGGAAATTGATAATAATCTAATTAAATAGCAAAAAAAAACAAAACACAGTGTGCACTCTGATTATGACACCTTACCAAAACCTTAGACAAGCTTAGTTTTGTTACTCAATTTGCTACAATAATCAGCTCTAAACTGGAATTATTATTTACTTCCCCATCGTTCAGTTTGTCGTACTGTGGTAGATTGTTGGCGTGATGCTGGAAGCTATACCAACTACATTTCAAATAGTCAGGATCACCCCGTGGTAAACAGGTTTCAGAGGACCTTCCAGAAGGAGACAGACTAGGATGAAGGATCCGAAACCTACTTCTAAAAATTTGGCCAGTGAAAACCTTATAAATAGGCATGTGAAGCATTGTCTGATATCGTGTTGGAAAATGAGCCCTTCTCTTGGGAGTAGTCACTCAAAATAGGACAGGGGGAAGCTGCCCCTTCAAAATGGGGTGAAAATGACAAGGTTGGAGCAAAACAAATGTGACCTTTCATTTGCTAAGGGGGCACAATTCAAAATGAGAAGACCCACTTAATTCACAATAAAAAAATTCACCAAAAAACAAAGTAAAATGAGAAGAAACAATTGGAACATGAATTGTACTAGCTATGAATCTAAAAAATAGGAGTTATAAAAAATGAAATGGAATGTGTAACGATCAGTATCCTAGGCATTAGTGAGTTGAAATGGACACTGGTCATTTGAATTTGAATTGGGCAATTGTAAGGTCTAATATGCTGGGGATGACAAATTGAAAAGTTATGGTATCACACTCATTTTTTAAAAGAGCATTCCGGGTGTGAGAGCGGAGGTGGTTGGCTAGAGCAGGGGTGGGGCGGTGGGAGGCAGGGGCTGGGTGGGGACCGGGTTTGTGGGTGAGGCAGCGGTGGGGCCAGGTCAGTTGGGTGGGTGAGTGTCTTCACTGTGAGTTGCGTGCGTGGACCAGCGCGTGTCTGCCCCTTCCCCTATCCCGGTCCCTCTCCCTCTTTCCCTACCTACTACCTCACCCAGCCTCCCTCCTCATGGGGCAGCAGGGCCGCTCCCTCCTTCCATCCCTGCCTTGCCCACCCTCCCCCTCCCTCGTTTCTCCTTCCCCTGCCAGGGGCAGCCGCTGCCATGATCCTGCTGGAGGTGAACAACCGCATCATCGAAGAGACAATTGCACTCAAGTTCGAGAACGTGGCCTCCGGAAACAAACCAGAAGCCGTAGAAGTAACCTTTGCAGATTTCGATGGGGTCCTCTATCATATTTCAAATCCTAATGGAGACAAAACAAAAGAGATGGTCAGTATTTCTTTGAAATTCTACAAGGACCTTCAGGCACATGGTGCTGATGAGTTACTAAAGAGGGTGTACGGAAGTTTCTTGGTAAATCCAGAATCAGGATACAGTGTCTCTTTGCTATATGACCTTGAAAATCTGCACGCCTCCAAGGATTCCATTGTACATCAGGCTGGCATGTTGAAATGGAATTAATTGTTTTGCCTGTCTTTGAGAAATACTTCCAATTCCAAGAAGAGGGCAAGGGAGGCGAGAACCGGGCAGTTATCCATTACAGGGACAATGAGACCATGGATGTTGAATCCAAAAAAGACAGGAGTCACAGGAGTCTTCAGCACAGTGTTTAAAGACGACGATGATGTAGTTATTGGAAAGGTGTTAATGCAGGAATTCAAAGAAGGCCGCAGAGCCAGCCGCGCAGCCCCACTGGTCCTCTTCAGCCACAGGGAGCCACCGCTGGAGCTGAACAATACGGATGCCGCTGTGGGCGACAAGATTGGCTGCATCACCTTCGTGCTGTTCCCTCACCACACCGACACCAGTGCCCGAAACAACACCATCAACCTGATGCACACGTTCCGGGACTACCTGCACTACCACATTAAGCGCTCCAAAGCCTGCATTCACACGCGCATGCGGGCGAAAACATCAGACATCCCCCAGGTGCTGAACCGGGCGCCCCCAGATGCAGAGCAGAAGGAGATGAAAACAGTCACTGGAAGACGTTTGCATCCTGCTAGCTCGCCCAGGAGGAGGACGCGGCTGGAGCTGGACCACTTGCTACTGGACCAGCGCAGCTTCTCTGGCGCACCGTCAGGTCCTCGAGGGAGTATCGCTGGGTTCCCTTTTGTACACATCTGGAAAATAATCTGCAGAAATGAGCTGTGCTTGCAAGGACTCCATATTTCCCGGGAATTCAAAACAAAACAACAACAACCAAAGAATAATTCCACTTGATCAACTTCATTCCTTTTCCTTATCTCCCTCCTTCACCCCCCTCCTTGGCGCCACCCTCCCTTTCTTTTCCAAGGTGTTTCGCTTTGCAATACGTTACTGGTAATGAGTTGCAGGGTAATGCAATCTTAACTTGTTTTCTCTTCTAAGTATTTGAGTTCAAAACTCCTGTATCTAAAGAAATACGGTTTGGGGTCATTAATAAAGAAAATCTTTCTATCGTTCTTGAAAAAAAAAAGGCATTCCAAGATCTGTCTTAAAATACAGGGCTGTCTGTGATAGGGTTAATGGCCACATGCCTACAAGGAAGACCATCTAATGCGACTTACTCACATGAAAACACCAACAAAGATGAGGAAAATGAAGATTTTTACCAATTTATGCAATCTGAAAAATTTCAAACACATGTTTATTGGTTACTGCAATGTGAAAGTAGAACCCGAAGAAGGGTTGGTATTGAAAAACAAGATTTAAAAAAAAATCATTTTATTGGGGCTTGTACAACTCTCATCACAACCCATCCATCCATCCATTATGTCAAGCACATTTGTACATGAAAAACAAGATGGTTTTTAAAAAAAATCATTTTATTGGGGGCTCGTGCAACTCTCATCACAATCCATCCATCCATCCATCCATTATGTCAAGCACATTTGTACGTGAAAAACGAGATGTTATTGATGGAATCTATGCTGGAGATCGCATGAAAAAATCTTTCAAGACTAAACGTATTCATTGCAAATACCATTTCCAACAACATAAGCGGTCAGATGCACCCGGACCTGCTGCATAGAAACCACGGGAACCGAGGCTGTGACGTCTGTGGAAAGAGATGATGGGGAAATGCTGCCACAGTGTGCTGGAACCTAGCAATGGCGGGAGGGTGGTGCAGGACCTGGCAGGGGTACCACCGTCTTTTATACATGGTTTCACGATGTGTTGGGACCAACTTGACAGCACTTCACAACAATATAAAGTATTTCATGATAGTGAGAAATGTACCTTTTATTTTTTATATCGAACTTTTTATTCTTATCTAGATGAAGGTTCGCAGAGCAATTTTGCATTCATCAGTTTATATACATTTTCTTTCCACTCAGGCATGTCAAAGCCCCCAGGGTACCATCTCTTATCCCATTTCTCCCCATGTCTCCTGTTGCCATTCCTTCTCCTTTCCTAACCCTCTCTCCTTGGGTGAGTGCTGTCCTTCTGATTTTTTTCTTCCCCATGAATTTCTCATTGTGAATTAGGTAGGGGGGTGAATATTTTAAAAGATGGATTGTAAACACAGACTTGATATGTCTTTCCTTGAAAAGAAATTATTCACCTAATATTACTTAAACCTACTGCTATCAAATTGATTCTGACTCATCATGATCCTGATGTAGGATTTCTGAAACTATAAATCGTTATAGGAGTAGACGGCCTCATTTTTCTCCCAAAGAGCAGCTGGTGAGTCCAAACCACAAAGCTTGTAGCCTGATACCTACCCCACAGTGCTACCTCCTTTAATATTAGCTACGATAGGAAATATAAGTCCCTTTAAAAAAAGTCCCTTATAGACTTTAACTTAAACATTTTTGGAACATCTCTGGTTCCAATCACTGGTGATGTAGCAGTGAACAAAATTGACAAAGTCCTCATCCTCATGAAATTGAATTGAGAACAGATAAACAATGAATAATTAAGCACATATTAGTGATTAAGGAAAGCACATCTGATTAAGGAAAGAGGTTCTTTACAATAGAGTACCATTTTACTCTGTTGGACTTCGGACCCTCATAAGGAATTGAGGCATATCTGATGGACAAGAAATGAGTGAAGGGACAACACTGGAGACAATGTGGGAATTGCGCCCGATCTGATCCCACTACACCGAGGCAAAACACTAAGGGCATGAAACAGAACAGCAAGAGGAACAGAGCAACGAAGTCCCCAGGGAATACCAAAAATGGACTTTGGGGGCAGGGCTTGGTGCCCCACCAGACTCGACCAGAAAACACTCCTAAAGACCAACAAACAGTCCTTGAACTAACTACAAGCTTTTCTTTGTTGTTGTGTGTTTTTTTTGTGTGTGTGTGTGTGTTTTAAAAAAATTTATTTGTCATTGGCTTTTTGTTGTTGTTTTGTTTTCTTTTGTTGCACAATTGATATATGTATGGATTGTGATAAGAGTTGTATGAGCCCCCAATAAAATGATTATTTAAAAAAAAGGAAAGAAATGAGTGGACATTTCAGACCCACTGAATGTCCTGAAATTGATGCTAGTCCTGATTTTTATGGCATTTTATTTTCTACAGTAATCATTTCCTGAAAGTGTTAGTTTTTCTTTGGAAGACATGTCACATGATAATAATTGTCTACAATTATATACTGCCTACTCTGTGCTAGGCATTGTTCAAAGCATGTAAGATATATATTAGCTCATTTCATCAACCCCACGGGCTTGGTCTTATAATTATCCATTTTATGGATGAGGAATCTGATATTGAGAGGGTAAGAAATTTGTCCAAGACCACCCAGTTATTAAGTAGTGAAGCTGAGCTCAGAAGTCTTTGTTCTGGTAGGCTGAAAATATAGCCTTTAGGTCAGAAACAATACATCGGTAAGTCATAATTTTTGCAAAGTTGAAAAATGATAGGAATTTCTATTTGTTTTGTCTTGCCAGTTTGCTGCCCAGAAAGACATGCTTATTGCAATTCCAAATGATTTACTCCAGATTATTCTGAGCACCATACATTTTCTCCTCCCAAATGACCAAAGCTCTTTAGAGAGCTGATGGTTTTTCACTGTCAAAGACCATAGAATGTGTGTTTTACCCTCAGTTTACCTTTGGATTCCTTGGTATTTTTCTGTACAGCTCCAAAGTTAGCAAGGTTTTTATTTTAGCTATTGTGTATTTAATATTAATTTGTTATTATTATCAGAAATATTCTTTATTACATATTATTTACACATATGCTGTATTTTACATATTCTGCATATCAAAGAGTACTGTTTGACCTTTAAAGGGTTGAAACAAATCTTTTCAAAAGAATTAAAGGGTGAAGGGCAACCTCTAAGACAGCAGATGCTGACTCTAAGTGACCCCCTGGGGGTTTCTGAGACTGTAACTGTTTATGGGATTAGAAAGCCCAGTTTTTCTCCCATGGAGCTGCTGGTGGTTTTGAACTGCCGACCATGTGAATTGCAGCCCAACATGTAATGGAGAATGAGGAGGGAGATGTGGCATAGTGTCCCAATTCTCTCAGCAGCTAATTTCAGTGTCATCCAAACCAAACAACTCAAAACCAAACTCACTGCCCATGAGTCGACTCAGACTTATTGTGACCCTCGAGAGTAGAACTGTTCCTTTGGGTTTGCTAGACTATAAATCTTTGGAGTGCTGTGGGAGGAGGAACGGTTGATATCAGAATAAGTTCAGAAAAATGGAGGGTGGAGTCTGAACTTTCCCGTGGCTATGGCCGATGTGGCATTGCATTCTCCTCCCCTGTATAACCTGGGGAGGCCAGATAGGGCCCCTCCCTCTGTGCCATTTTAATACCCATGACATCGGTTTACAGAGTAGAACTTGATGGCAGGTGGTAAATGTGAAGGTCAATGCTGAACTCCTGAAAGTCAGATTACTAACTCCTTTTTCATCACCAGCACTGATGAATAATAACTACATATATGAAATGGTTGCTTTGGGCTTATTAAGCACTTT
Organism: Echinops telfairi; assembly: GCF_000313985.2. NCBI lineage: Eukaryota > Metazoa > Chordata > Mammalia > Afrosoricida > Tenrecidae > Echinops > Echinops telfairi. Next base: position 63,951,714 of record NW_022104341.1, on the reverse strand, counting down.
ACTTATGTTATTTAAGGCATTTAACAACTACATGGTCTCTATACCATTATTATTTCCATTTACTAGTGAGAAACCTGATTCTTGGAGAGTAAGCAACTTGACCAATATCACTGTACTAGTAGGTTTGGACTAGCAAGGTGAAAATATACTAGCCAAGTGGTGGTGGTCAAGTTACTTATTCTCAAAGAATCAGGTTTCTATGAGCCCTGATGGTGTTCTGGGTATGCCTGCAATCCACAAGGTCCGAAGTTCGAAACCACCAGCCTCTCCATGAATAGTTACAATCTTGGAACTTACAGGGGGCAGTTCTGCCCTGTTCTATAGAGTCATTATGAGTTGGAATCTACTTGATGGCAGTTGAGTGAGAGTATGTTTATATGTTTAGGTCAGAGGTAACTTGTTTGAAAAATTAAAGTTCTTAAGTTAACATTTAAAAGGCCTTTGAGAATTTTATTCTCTGATATGGTCTCTGTATCTAAACAACTTCTGACTTATGTAATTTCAATGGAGGGTGTGCCTTTGTACTTGAGTACTATTGTCTGCCATTTCACACGGATGGTAGACTATTAAGGTCAAGGGTGTGTGCTAGTGCTTTCACACATGAGTGTATGTGAGGACAAACTTGTGAATATTTGTAGCATGACAAAATTTTCAAAGGATGAAATATCCAAGTAAAGTACCTTCTATCCGAGTAAAAGATCCAGTAGGAGATGAGGTGTGGAAAAAGGAAAGTAAGCCCTTAAAAAGTGATATCCAGGGGACTCTAGCTTAACCCACTTAAATAATTATGTTTAAAATGATGTCTATCTATATAAGATAGGCAGGATAAGCAATCCCAAGGAGGCAGCTACGGGACTGATGGTTGGGGTGGTGGCGGGAGAATGGGAGGGGAAGCGGTGAGCCAATAATAGGGACCAGGAATTAGCAAGGGATCTAAAAATGACAATGAGGAAGGTGTAGTGTTCCTGGTCATGTTTGATCAATTGAAATGTATCTGAGAGGTGAGTGATGGGTAAACATGATCGTTGGGCAGGAGGAAAGAAAAAGAGGAAAGAAGAAAGAAGTAAAAAAAATATACATACACGTATGGATATGTATATATGTAAATATATAAAGATAGGTATATTTGTCTATACACACACACATATACAACTAGGAAACAGATGGACTTTGGGCCTCTACTTAAATCTTACCTCAGTACAAGAACAGTGTGTTCTACTGATGTGGCATTGTATGATATGCACCTTTCCAATACGATTGCTTAAGACAAAATGGGTGCATAAGCAAATGTGATGAAGAAAGCTGATGGTGCCCAGCTATTAAAAGATACAGATTCTGGGTTCTTAAAGGCTTGACATTAAACAAGTGGGCATTTAGCCAGGGAAGCTACAAAGCCCACAGGAAAGAAGCATACCAACTTGTGTGTGATCATGAGGTATCTATGGGGACAGGTATCGGAAGCTGAAAAACAAGCAATCAAATTGACGTGAAGGAGCCTGGACAAAGTGGAGATCCCAAACCCACCTGTAGGGTAATTGGACAGTCCTTCACAGAAGGGATGATATTTCCAGGGTGTGGTTTAGCACTGATGAAACACATAACTATCCTCTAGTTCTTTAATATTTCCTCTCCTTACTATTATGGTCTTAGTTTTACCTCATTAATCTTTTTAGACCTACATATGTTCATTTGTATAATTAAGATCGTTAAATGCATGAAAACCAAGATAGAAAACCCTTCAGAAACTGTAACGGGAGTAATTATTCCCTGAGGGTACAGGAAAAGAGGGCAAGGAAGAGGGAACTAATAGCAATGATGACTGTATAACTCCATTTGAGGGGAACATATAACAGAATTGTAGGTAAATGGATACACTGGATGGTGTAAGATAGGCAACAACAACAAAAAAGGGGGCCCTAGGAGGTAGAGTAAGAGAGGGAGGGGATATAGGGGAGCTGATATCAAAGAGTTCAAGAAGAAAGAAAATGTTTTAAAACTTATGGTGGCATCAATTGTATAATTATGTTTGATCTAACTGAATTATGGATTGTATAATATCTGTAAGAGCTCCCAATAAAATAATTTAAAAATAAATAAAATAGATTTTATAAATGCAAAGCCATGTAGGATGAAATCTTATACAGGCTCATTGTTTGTTAGTTTGTCTTCCTCTTTGGAATATATTTTGATTTAGAAAGTCCTTGGGCCATTTACTTTTCTTCCAATGTACTTTAATTGCCCTGTGTGCTGTGCTGGATCTGCTGCTCAGGAACTGTTTAGTTCTATGCAGAATGGAAAAACCCATTCTCCGCACCTACTAGTAGTAACTAGAATCTAGGAGCCAGGAACTGTTATCAGTTCAATCCAAAGTGAATTGAATATATTTTGTAGGTACTTAATATGGATGTGCTAGTGCTGTGGTCATTGGCATGATCAGTGAAATACTTTATCCTTTGGGGTTAGCCTCTAGCTAAGATAGCTTGTATAATGAAAATCACTTAGTTACTGCCTTACATTTATCATAAACGAGTGGATTACTATTTCCTAAAGGTAAAAACTTAGCTTCTTGTTTGAGTCAGAAGCTCTCTTGGAATAAGTTATTATAAGTTATCATCTTAAACTATTAAAGAGCCCTGGTGACACTATGGGTTAGGCATTGCACTGCTAAGCACAAGGTCATCAGTGGTTCAAACTCTCCAGCCACTCTAAGGCACAAAAACAGAGCCCCCTGCTACTATAAAGAGTTACAGTCTTGTAAACCCTACACAGGGTCATTATGAGTCACAGTTGCCCTGATGGCCAGGATTTAGGTTGGATCTTAAACCAAAGGAGCTTTGATGATACTGTGCATAAGCATTGGGCTGCTAACTGAAAGGCCGGCAGTTCAAACCCACCAGCTGCTCCTTGGGAGAAAGATGATGCCGTCTACTCCCATAAAGAGTTGCAGTCTTTGCATTCCTAAGGAGCAATTCTACTTTGTCCTAAAGGGTCTAATGACTCCAGGACAGTGGATGTGGTGAGCAGCAGCGGAGGTGGACATATCTGGCTTCCCTGTTCCTTAAGGCGAGAGTCAAACATGCCTCTATGCTCCATCTTCTGTTACCTATTCTGACACCCACCATTCCTCCCACACCATTCTACATCTCTGCTGGGTACCATAATTTGTTGCAATGGCCACACAGAGCTCAGATACAATACTCACTATTAAGTGGGTTTTTAGAGAAGGCAGTGGGTTACCACAAGTCAGGATTAGCCAACAGTAAGGAATACCGTCATTGATTTCTTCTGCTCATAGCCAAGTCTCTCTCTGGCTCTCAGCCTCACAGTCAAGTCTCTCAGCCATGGGAGAGCCAAGACACTCTCTAGTTCTTCAGACAGAGATTTGGGATATCCTCGGGGTTTCTTTCTCATCTGCTGTTCTAAAGATGGCTGATCCGTACAGCCAGGACCAATCTCCTCTATTAGTATTACACATGCCCTATTTGCATAGCCCCACCCAGTCGCTTGGTGGGAGTTAGAGAGACTTATTAAGGAATTTCATTCCACCACAATGGGTTTGTCTTAAAACAGAACTATTCTAATGACTTCTAAATCTAACGATCATTTCAACAAATGGCCAGACATGTTTTTTGTTGATATCTTAAAATGGCAAGGGGCAAAATATATTAGTGTAAATCATATAGCTCCATCTAATAAAATAAGTTTCACCTTATAAAGGAGGTCACATCTTGTTATATATGTCTTATATGCCTGCATTGTTTTGACTATACTAGAAAATTGAACTTGTATGTACTTTGGCCTTTTTATGAGTTTTTAAAAGACATTGCTAGTGAAAATTATACTGTATTTGTGACTATGGGGTACACATTTTTCATTGCTGAAGCTGTGTTTTGAATTAACTTCCATCTTTCCCTACTTTTTATAGTGGTTTTGTGAATGATTTAGTAAAATCTAAGAACAAATTTTACTCAAGCTGTCTGTCAAATTGAGTTACAGGCTGGCGATCACAACTCTCCTGTATCCAGTGGTCTCAGATTGCATGTGTGGAAACCGACACAAAGGGCTGGAGACGCCTGTGAAACTGTAAACAGCCAGGGCGTGACCAAGTTGGGCTCTCAACTGGCTGTCTTCGAGCCCACGGCCACCCTCCCTTTCTTGTGTCTCTGGCCTATATATGGTCTCCTTCTAAAAAGTGTCTTTGAATTCCTATTTTCTGACTGATGTTGCTCACAATGGAAATTTTAATTCATGCCATCTGTCCACGAGTGCTTCTGTAGCTCACTGTTCCTTTCCAAAGAAGTATGCATAGATGTGTGTGTGTGTGTGTGTGTGTGTGTAAATGAGCCTGTCCTTTGGCTTCCTTTGTGCCTAATTTCTTGTTCTAGCCCCTTCTGTTTCCCTTTTCAATGTTGTAATGGTTTCATTCCTGTTTTTGCTATTTGAGCAACTCTCTTTTGAGATCTTCTTTCTGAAATCCATTTAGCTGTTAATTTGCTGAGATTTAAACTTAGTATTTTCAAAAATCAAATCACTGCCATCGAGTCAGTGAACCCTTTGGCTCAAAGAATATAGTGGTCAATCTCGAGAGGGTAGCCTGCGAGAAAGGAGTATTTAGCAGCTTTCTGCATTTACCTTTGTCATCTGGCCATTACTAAATCCAAACAATCCTCTTATCAATTCTTACATTGGTGTTACTTAAAACCCAACATTACCCAGATGGTCACGATGGCACATCTTTTACAGCTGTCTCAGAAGCATAGTTTCTTGCTCTTACATATTTGTGGAATGAAGCAGTAGCCCAATGTGCACTATAGTGTTGCGTTTGGTAGATTTTTTTTCTGTTTATTTGTCTCAAACTCGTCAGGTTGACGCTAACTTGTAGTGACTTTATAAGACAGAGTAGAGCTGCCCCTGTGGGTTTCCCAGACTGCAGATCTTCATGGGAATAGAACGTCTCATCTTTGCGGGAGGGTTTTAATCCGCTCACTTGAGATTCACAGTGCAACACAGAATGCACCACCCTGCCTGGGCTCCTCCTCGTCACTCGGAGAGAAGCTTCTCTTTGAGAGGAGTCTGAAGTTGCCTTGCTCATCACTTCTTGGTGAAGGACTCCTGTAGCCTTGGTGAAGGGGAAGTATTCCGGCAGCTGCATTTCATGGCAAAGAGTTAAAACTTTTAGTGGTATCTATGAATACATGCAGTTGGCAAAGAATCCAGACGATCAAAGGTAATTTGTAGACAAGTTTTTATCCGAAATAAATGGACATCCAATTCTTTGCCATCTTCTTGTGCCTTCTAACGTCCTGTGCCATGACTTGATGTTTCTACATTTTTGAATACCATCAGGCATTGGCTAGGCATTGGACCACGAACTGCAAGGTCTCCGTGACTCGAAATGGACTCGGTGGCAGTGGGTGGGTGGCACGCATGAGCTACAGAATAGAGAAGGAAAACGATCTTCTGCACGTCCATGAGTGCTGTGCTTGCGCTTCTGGTTCTAGAGCAGTGCCAGCCCTCGAGCGAGCCCTGTCTTCTCGTCGCCATGCCTGTCTCTGACAGCCGCATTTCCTAACTGGACCGCATCCCCGCCTCGGCGACACTCCTGCACTCTGTGTTAGTTTATGTGAAAGCTGGTCTCTTTGATCTGTGGGAATGTGCACAAATAATTCATATAATACACTTTATAGACACTTGGAAACGTAGAATCCATCCATTTGGGGATAATGATTGTCATATGTGTGCATCTGTTCAGAAAAAGGTATTCTCATGTTCACAAAATGAACGGACCCCGCCCAAC
>NW_022104341.1:63944437-63945817 GCF_000313985.2 Echinops telfairi | reverse complement strand
ACATGTATTTTTAGTTTTTTTGTCTTATTAAGTTATCTACTTTTATGGTAGTGTTGGTGAATATCCGCAGAGCAAATTAACTTTCCATTATGTACTTTTTGTTTTGCGACCTTGCTTGCACCCCCTCGGCATAACATTCCTGTTTCCTCCTGCTATCCATTCCCATGTGGCCTTCTTTTCTGCCCCTGCTTGTCTTCTGAGCTTTACTTTGGGGCAAAGAAAACAGAGGGAGAGAGTGTAGTCACAAGAAAGTAACTAGAAATTAAAACTTGGCACATGCCCGTGTAAATCTTTTCCAGCAAAAACAGCCTTGTCTTTCTCCCATGAAGCAGCTGGTAGGTTCAAACCGGACCGTGTGGTTAGTAGTTCAGTGCAGGCCCACTGTGCAGTAGGGCTCCGTGTGATCATTCAGGAACTCAGTTGTACCTGTGTTGGCAATTTTACATATAAATAGATCATCCAACATATTTACCTTCTTTAGATGCGAAGCAGTCTCCCTTAGTGGCTTAAAGCATCCTCTCCTGCTTTAAATCCTGGATCTGTCATTTACCAGCTGTGTACCTTAGTTACTTACTTTTTCTTAAGTAACTGAGTTTCGTCCTCTCAAACATAGGGGTAATAATGGAACCGATCTCATGGTAGTGGTGTGAGCATTAAATTACTAAGATTCTTAGCACAGTGCCTGGCCTGGCCAGAGTTTAATACACATTAGCAGTCATGGTTATTTGTATGTGATGAATGCAGCCTTTGCCCTTGATGAAAAGAGGTGCAAGAGTGGATAACTTGATAGGTTAACTTGAGTGGATAACTTGATAATCACCAGGTATTTATTGACTATTCCATGCCTTCTGTGGTTGGCACCGTAAATGGAGCAGCAAAAATGCATTTGTTTTCTCCTGAAAACTTCATTTAAAAGGGAATACAGTTAATTTCAGTAAAATGTTAATAATATTATAGGGAAAATGGGTGCTGTGGTACCACTGTCAGGAGGACTAACTCACTGTAGGACTAGGAAGTAGGGGGCTCTAAGTAATGCCATTTATAAATGGTTTCGTGAAAGATCTATTTCAGGTTCAAGACTATCACAGAGTAGGTAGGCAATGATTGCATCTGCTTGAGAAGTCAGTTGGAGGCTCAGCATTCGAGGAAAACCTGGAGCTGACTGTGGTGGCAAACATGCAGATAAGTAGCAATGAGGGAGAAGATCCCGCGTAGCCAGAATGGCATGTGTGTGTCACCAAGCAGGCAGAGCGCTCCACAGTCCGTGGGTTTCAAAAGGTCTGTGTTGTTGGTGCAGGATGTGGGCCCTGGGGGCAGGCCCTGACGTGTGTGTGTGTGTGTGTGTGTGTGTGTGTGTGTGTGTGTGTGTGTGTGTGTGAG
>NW_022104341.1:63917573-63943017 GCF_000313985.2 Echinops telfairi | reverse complement strand
TGTTTTAAGTGACAAAGAGACTGCCTTTGAGCTCTGTCCTCCACAAAAGGAGTGGTAGATACTGTTTGGCCTTTGGAGTAAATGGAAGTCTGAACCTGCATAAATGTGAGCACACAAACACCCCTTCTACTGGTTAGGGGCCGAAAGAAGGCTGTACTCTGTATATGTACGAGCACACCATGACTCTGTACAACGAGAGCTCTGTTTTTATCATTTCCTAGTTCATCTTCCTTTAAAAGTGTTCCCAGTGATCATGTCAAGCCCACTCACCTAGGCGAGTTTAAAAGCAGCGTGATGCCAGCGGTTCTGTTCGACACTGCACATTGCTCACACCAGCCTGTTGAAGTCATTCGTTTCTTTTGGTAGACCGTTCTTACTGTTGCACTTTTCCTCTCAGAAAGTTGAACAATTATTAATACGAAGTAATTATTAATATAAAGCACACAGCTGCTTTCCATGCGTTCCGTGAGGAGAATAAGCTATTATGCAGTTTCCCCTTCCCCCCGATAAAAAAGTCTTTCATCAAAAACTGACATCCTAAATGAAGGACATAATTGTACAGCTTATTTATTAGTGTGTCAAACTTAAAATGTAATGGTTTCATATTTCAGAATGAAAAGCGCGTTGTGATTCATGGCTGCTGGTGACAAGAGAGACAGCTCTTATATTACCGCACTGATTGCCTGCTGATATACCGCTATACATTTTCTCAAGGGGGGGGAGTTCTCTTCCTAGGCAATAGCTCCCTCTACTTGAAAATAGTGGTGTAATTATAGCTCAACACTGTGTACTTTATTAATGACTTTTCTTGACTATATTTTTATTCGAATCCTATTCATAAATATGTGATGCTATACATCAGAGCACATAAGAATTCCTAGAAGTCTCTTGCCTCGGTGGTGGAAAGGAAGGCTAGTTAAGGAAAGCCAGATGGGTTGTGCGTGAGGATACTTTTCTGTGAATGAGTGGTGCTGTTCTTGCTTTGAAATGTCGTCCATTGGCTTACACATGCACACAGGACTTGGTAAGTGAGTGTGCACATCTCAAGCACAGTGGTGGAGCAGGACCGGATCAAGCAACTGCAGAAGAACCGTCAGCCACTTCGAACAGCCCTCGGCTGGGACTTGGCAAAATCTTATTTCACTAATTCCCAAGTCTTGTCATTCAAACACGAAACCTGCCTGTTTCCCTCTACTCTCTCGCAAAAGGTCGATTAGAAGGGAGCAGGGTGGCCCCTCATGGAAGCCACGTTGCTATTTGTGGGACAGTGTGTGCATCACCGGAGAATTGGAGCAGGATACATTAACCTGAGCCAATGCTGTTGTGATGGAGCTTTGGTTTGGGGATTTTTTCCCCCGTGGGTTTGAAGTTTCATATCCGTACCATGAACCTCCACTATTAGGGCAAAATAGGGAGATGTTAATTATGAAATTTTAGTGCGAACTTGTTTTTTACTCCTTCACTCACAGTTCTTCGTGTCCAATTTCTTCTTTTGTCGTCAGAAGTGAGGAAGGGGCAGCAGTCTGGAGTTCAAGCCTAGGGATTTATGGGCCAGACTGACTGAGTTTCAGTCCCTGTTCAGTTACTTGCCAGCTAAGTGATCGTGGCAAGTTGCCCAAAGTATCCAAGCCTCAGTTTCCTTCTTGATAAACTTCAGACCATAAATTTACCTACGTTAATGGAATTGCTATACAGGTTACATGAATTTATGATTGTCAAACATTTAGAAGAGAGCTTGACATAGGTAAGTGCTAAGTATCAGTGTTTGTCGAGTAAAAGAAAAGGAATCATGGGAATGTTTTTTAAAGAAAAAAAATCACTTAATTTGGATTCTAAATTTAGGGTGTTTTTATTAACTAGTTATATTTATTGAATGCCAGTGCTATCTTCAGTGCTTTTTGAGTTGAAAAATGAGCCCCCTCAAGGCTGGAGGTGGGCGGGGGTGATGAGAGATGTTTGCAGGCATGTCTCTGTGTGCCAGGCGAGTCCTGGGGGCCCGGGAGGTTTAAACATTGAGCTGTGAGCCGATAGGTCTGTGATTCCCAGCCAGCTGCGGCTTGGAGGGAGAAAGAAGGAGCAGTCTGTTTCTGTGAAGGTTTATTGTCTTCAAAGCCCTCTGGAGCAGACCTGCTTTGCCCTGTAGTGTAGACTTGATGGCGGTGGGTTTTGATTTGCTGTGGGTTATAGAATAATTCTTATCTAGAGTCACCCCCGTTCTCTGTTCCACCACTTAAACCACTGCACCACTAGGGAACCCACACCACGTCCTAAGTGTAAGTCACGCTATGTGAGAACATCTTTGAAAATGTTTGGCTTTTGGTTGTTCACCTTAGGGTATAGCTCAGAGGTGTTATGTCGCTGGAGGTCACCCTCTTGAAGCTGTGTTATATGCTTTTCTGTTTTCCAGTACATGAAACCCAGGATTGATGAACCCAAAGGGGCAGCAAGTAGAATAAGGGCTTCAGGGGAGGGGAGTACAGTGGTTGGCGGGGTTGGGGGCTGGGGTCAAAAAGGGAGATGACGTCAAGGAGTCCATGTAGAAAAAAAATGTCTGGAAACGGATTGTGGTAGCGCTTGTGCAATTCGACTTGACCTGATTGAACTATGGAATGATATGATATATGTATTAAATCTCAATAATACATTAAAAATAAAAGTCAACATTAAACGTATGTTTTCAGTGGAGTAGAATTTTTCTGAACCTCAGTGCATGGGGTGGTGGGGTTGTATACTAGGGAAATACATAGATGCGGAGTAGGATTTTCTGCAGGATGCTACTCTGGAAACACAGTTATTGCCCAAGAGTAGTCGACTAGTAGCTGGGCTTTGGCTTTCCTCCATGGCATGTCTCTGCTTGGGGACATTACAGGATCTTGCCGATCTTGCCCAGTGTTCCCTAAACCTCTTGTGGATAAACACCAAAAGTTTGGAAAAGGACCTTTTATATATTGAGCATTCAAACATGCAGTAGAAACTCTTGAGCTTTTATCTTTACCTTGGTACAAGCAGTTATTTGTGTGCTTTTGTAAGGAACCATTCTGGAAGAATATTACCAGAATGCTGGACAAATTAAATCAGAGGCCACATCAGACGCATGAGTAAATATGCCTTGTCTTAAGACAGCCTGTTTGTTTCCTGGATGAGCCATCTCTCTTCCTTGTGTCTTCTTAGGATCCCTTGGATTCTACAAGGTCAGTGATCGTGATTCGTTCTCTGGTGGCGGATGGCGTAGCAGACAGAAGTGGAGAACTTCTACCTGGAGATCGCTTGGTCTCAGTCAATGAACACTCCTTGGACAACTTGTCACTTGCTGCATCTGTGGAAATCCTGAAAGCAGTTCCATCAGGGATTGTACACCTTGGCATCTGCAAGCCTTTGGTGGTAAGCATTGCATTTTATTAATATACTGTTATAACAGGTAATCAGGAGAAAGATGAAGCTGCCTACTCTTGCAAAGGTTTAAAGTCTCAGAAACCAAAGTGGGCTAAGTGATATTGTTCTCCTGTGTTCTGTAGGGTTGCGCCAAGTCGGAATGGACTTGGTGGCTCTGAGTGTGGTTTTGACAGTGTCGTAGTTAAGGATATACAGATGTTACAACAGAAACACCTGGCTGTGGATCCTTGTTCAGCTGCTCCCTTTTTGTGTGGGCTTGGATGAGTTTCTGAAGCTCCCTGACTTCCAAATTCAGAAAATATACTTTCTGTCTCAAAAGGTTTTGAAAATTATATTAAGCATTTAGCACAATATTACTGTGTTTGTCAGGGTAGACTAGTGAAGCAAATTCATTGAAACTTAGATGAATATAAGAAAGAGTGTTATATAAAGGGTAATTGTACATTAAGAAAGCATCCCAACCCAGTCCAGTCCAAGCCCATATGTCCGATACCAATCTATAAAGTCCTCTTCAAACTCAGGAAGCACATGCAATGACGCTGAATGCGGGACGATCGCAGGCCAGTTGGTAGAAATTATTTGGATCTGGTGGTGTTGTAAGCATCTCCGCGCTGGCAGGGTTCTCCATGTGGCTCCTCCAGTTCCCAGGCACGGATGGGGTCTGTCAGCGTAGTGCCATGTGTCTTGTCAGTAGAGCATCTCCAAGGGAGTGAGCAGAGAGAGAGAGTGTGTCTCCTGCCTCCAGGGAGGAAATATAGGAATTCCCAGAATTCTCAGAAGACCATACCCACACAGAGGCCTCATTGGTTATATTGTGATTCACAAGCCAGACTCCACCCCTTCACTCATAATCCTTTCAAATTGACAGCAGATTGTGTAACTACCACAGTTATATAAATGAACTTGTCAACACAGCTATTCCTACTACCACCACTTGCACTATTTTGATCTTCATGCTTTTAGTACTGCCTCTATGTTCTTGTCATATTCCTTCTGACCTAAATTAAAATAGATACATATTCTTTTGGGGGAAGAATTATGTTGAAATAGCATTTAATAAATTATAATTGGTTAATCATATTTTAATCATATGGCAATGAGATTTTTTATCACCTAGAATACTTAGATGAAGTGGTCTTATAGTAGTTCTATTATTTAATTTTCTATACTGGGATAGAGTACTGATAAGTGTTAGACAGCCATGCTAGAGTTAAGGGGCTCTTGAGGTTTGCCAATAATAAAATAAAACTTGATGATATTAAAAATTATATTACTTGATAAATAATACAAAAATGGTAATATTAAAATTATAGTTATGGAATGTTTTAAGAGCTATAAGAGCCCCCAATCAAGTCACTTTTTAAAGAAAATTGTATTGCTTTAAGTATTACTATTTTTGAAGTCTTATTATATGCCAGTCACTATTTCAGATCTTTAGATATAGCAACTATTTCAATCCTCACAACAAAAGGTTGACTTTTGGTCACCCCCACTATAGATAATGTCGATCCAACACAGAGTTGAACAGCTTATCCAAGATCATATAACTGGTCAGCGGGGTGGGGGTGGGGGCTTGTTGGAATATGAACCTACCATGTGACCTCAGACCTTGTCCTCATAGCTGCCTCTTTCTGCTGTAATGAGTTGTCACGTGTTCGAGTGGTCTTACAGTAGTTCTATAAGACCTATAAGAGGCATGCTGGTGCCCTGGATGACACACGGGGCTGCTAACCATAAGGCCGACTAAGTGGCTTCCATTGTGTTTATGTGCCACAGTTTGCTTATTGATCAGTCCATGATAGTTTTGGTTGTTTCTACCTTTTGGCTATTGTGAAAAGTGCTACAATGAATGAATACAGATTTGTATTCATTTAATATGAATACATATGCTTTCATTTATTTGGGATCTATGTCTAGGATTATCAATCACTGATCTTCTGAGGTCTCTCTGGGTGAACCAAACCTACCTACCTACCTGCCCATCTCTCTCTCTTTTTCTCTCTCTCTCATGCACATGCACACGCACTCACACATTTGGGCATTTTCTGACAGTTTATACCTACTGGTCCCATAAGATGGATAAAAAACAAAACTCAGAATTCACAAGTGGAGGATGGCATGTGCAGTTGAATTTTGCTACGTTGTACGATCTGAAGATTGAATCTGCCTTGAACTAGCTCTTTGGGTCTCAAAACTACCCCAGCCCTAGTAAGGAGGGGCAGGGAATCCTGGTGCTGATTCATGGCTCCTTGTCCCACTTCTCTGGACTCAGCAGGGATCAGCGAGATGCCAGCAGAACCAGTGATGGGTAACTTATGTGCGGTTGCTGTCTCACTTGGCTGAGATAGCTCGCATACAGGCCAGTGCTGGTCTGAGGTGAAGACACCTTCCGCTGTCCTCCCTGGTCACCTGGCCGGAAAGTGCATGTGGGACCTTGCCGCCACTGGCACAGTGCGGGTCCTTCGCCAACAGAGAATTGGCTTATGTGTCCAAACCTCATAATAGATCATTGATATTAAAGGATACATACCTCTGTGTGTGTGTGTACATACACATAAAAATGCCTACCATGGTATTGATTCTGATTCATAGCAACCCTACATGGTAGAACAGAAATATTCCTTAGGATATTGGAGATTATAAAACTTTAAAATAAATTATAACAGTTTTATTGACTTAATTTACACATCATACAATTCATTGGTTTCAATGTATTAAAAAGATGACACAAAGAAAAACAAAACCAAAAAGTGAAACAGCCAGCAACAACCACAAAATAAAACAGAAAAACCTCAGTTGAAAAGATAGCCCAAAATAGTAAAATTAGAACAAATTTAAAATGGGTCAAAGGGAGATCAAATGATAAGGTGTTAAATTTTAACCCAACGGCATCATTTGCTCATATGTTAAGTTGAAGATAAACTTGAAGAAAATGGAAACGAATCCATGAGAGCCAAAATACAACCTTGAATCTATCCCACCTGAATTTTGAGAACATCTCAAGATCAGATTGTACACATTGAACAGTAATGACAGAAGACCCGATGAGTTGGGGGAGGGCATGAAGAACATTATTCATGAAGAAAGCAAAAAGGCATTAAAAAGACAGGAAAGAAAGAAAAGAACAAAGTGGATATCAGAAGAGACTCTGAAACTCGCTCTTAACTGTAGAGTCGCTAAAGCAAATGGAAGAAAGGATGAAGTCAAAGAGTTGAATAGAAAATGGCAAAGGGCAGGTGGAACCATGTCAAATATTATAATGAAATGTGCAAAGACCTAGAATTAAAAAAGCAAAAAGGGAAAACATAGCATATCTTACACTGAAGGACTTGGAGAAAAAATTCAAACCTTGAGTTGCAATATCGACAGATTCCATGAGTAAAATATTGAATGATGTAGGAAGCATCCAAAGAAGACACAGTCATTGTACTAAAAAGTAGTCAACATTCCACCATTTCAGGAGGTAGCATATGAGCAAAACCATGGTGCTGAAGGAAGAAGTTCAAGGTGCCCTGAAACCATTAGCCAATAACAAGGCTCCAAGAATTGATGAATTACCCATTGAAATGTTTCAATAAACCACTTAATCCCTGGAAACCCTTACTCATTCATGCCGGGAAATTTGGAAAACAGCTACTTGGCCAATTGACTGGAAGCGATCCATATCTGTTTACCCATTCCAAAGAAAAGTGACCCAATAGAAGGTTCAAACTATATAACAATATCACTGATATCAAATGCCAGTGAAATTTTGCTAAAGATACCCAACAACAGTTGCAGGGGTACATTTATAGGAAGTGCCAGCTGTCTTGGCCTAATTCAAAAGAGGATGTGAAGCAATGTATGATATCATTGCTGATGTTAGATGGATCTTGGCTCAAAGCAGAGAATACTAGAAAGGTGTTTATTTGTGTTTTATTGGCTCTGCCAAGGCATTCAACTATGTGGATCATAACAAGCTGTGTGCAACCTTGAGAAGAATGGGAATTCCAGAACACTTCACTGTGCTCATGCGAAACTTGCACATGGATCAAGGGTTAGTTTGTGAACAGAACAAGGGAATACTGCATAGTTTAAAATCAGGAAAGGTGTATATCAGAGTTGTATCCTCTCACCATACTTATTCAATCTGTATGCTGAACCAATAATACACGAAACCGGATCCTATGAAGAAGAATGAAGTCTTAGGGTTGGTGGAAGGCTTGTTAACAAACTGTGATATGCAGATGACACAACCTTGCTTGATGAAAGCCCATAGGACTGGAAGCATTTGCTGGTGAAGATCAAGGTTTGCAAACTTCAGTATGGATTTTGACTCACTGTTAAGAAGGCCCAAATCCTCACAACTGGACCAATAGGTAACATTCTGATAAATGGATAAAAGGTTGAAGTCAAAGATTTTTGTCTTGCTTGGATCCACAATCAATGTTTGTGGAAGCAACAGTCAAGAAATCAAAAGATGTGTTGTATTAGGCAAATCTGCAGCAGGGTACTGAAAAGTAAGGGTGTTACTTTGAGAACTAAGGTGAGACTGACCCCAGCCGTCATATTTTCACTCCCCCCATATGCATGTAAAATTAGAAATTGAAGAAAGAAGAATAAAAAATTATTGCATTTGAATTGTGGTGCTGGAGAAAGATATTGAAAGTACCCTGGAATGCAAAAGGACCAACCAATCTGTCTTGGAAGAAGTATGGTGAGAGTGCTCCTTAGAGGCAAAAATGCTGAGACTTTGCCTTACATACTTTGGACATGTCGTCAGGAGAGACCAGTCCCTGGAGAAGGTAAAGTAGAGGTGCAGCAAAGGAGAGGAAGACCCTCCAGGAGAAGGATTGCCATCGTGGCTGTTAACAGTGGAATCTAGCATAGGAACAACTGTGAGGATGGAACAGGATTCGGCAGTGTTTCATTTTGGTGTGCATCAGGTTGCTATGTTTAGGAACTACCTCAATGGCACCTAACAACACCTGCATGAGTCCACTTTTCAATGTCCTCTGTCTGACAGGAAGTCTATGTACATCCCTGTCAGGGGTCCGAGGATGTCATTGGAGTCTTAGACCATGTGGGAACCCCGCAGGTGGATTCTGGGCTTTCACTGTCATCCATAGACTTCTGCAAACTGGGTGTCCAAATTTAAGCTCTGGTACTGTTCCCTCCTCCAGATTTGGATTTTATTTATAATCCTTGGATCACACAAGCTGGCATGTTTCTTCTTTGTGGATGTTGCTGACAGTTTACTTAGCTGACTAATTGTTTTAAGACGAGTCTTTAGGATTCGAGACACTATTTATTTATTTTTGATAGCTGGGCACCAGCTGATTTCTTCAACACTTTACTATAGCACAAATATCTTCAGTGATCACTTCATGAGGCCACATAGAGAGTCATTGCTCTGTTTCCCTTTGGAGGGTTACTTGATGCAGAAACTTTGATTAAACCTTGAATGCGTGACTGAATGTGCCAGGAACTTGGGGCAACTGTTGAGTGAAGAAGACATCTCTTATTGTAAACAGGAATCCTCCGTGAGGTCAGAATTTAAGTGGGAGAAGATTTTGATAGTTTGAGAACATCTTGACACTAAAGTTATCGTGCCCTCCTTTGGTGTGTTACTAAAACTAGCAAGTAGAGAAGCTTGGGAGGTCTTCTCTCACCTGAGTACCTCTCTCTTTCCCTCACGACCCAAACGTATGTCTGGAGTAGTTAATCTGTGCATCTCAGGTAGCTCCCAGCTGGCTGGAGTGCTACAGGGTCACTACGTAAGAACTAACTGTTCTTAGATTAGGGGTACAGTTAAGTGTGAGCTCAAAATCCATTCATGTCTTTCTCGCTGATGTATGTCTTTGGTCCACTCTAGAGTGATCATTATCCTTTTATTGGGGAACATTATGAACCATCCTCATGGGAGCATATGGTAATTCTACATGTGAGACTCTGAATCTTTTCAGGAATAGACAGCTTCAACTTTGTCCTGGGGAGTGGCTGGTGGGTTTCATTCACTCACAGGGATTTGGTTAAAAAAATTTCATACTATGTGTATCCTATCAAAAAACATCATTGAGTCATTTTTTATAGAGTTTCTAAGACTGTAAGTCTTTTCAGAAGCAAATAGATTCAACTTAATCCTGCAAAGCAGCTGGTTGGTTTGAACCACTGATCTTGTGGTTAACAATCCAATTCCTAATCCACAGTGCCACCAGGACTCCTTGTGTATTCTATCAGGTATTTGACAATATATTTATTTACTTATTATTGAGTATCTAAACAGTAAAATGTAGCCTAGCTCACTATCAGGTATTTGACAATATATTTATTTACTTATTATTGAGTATCTAAACAGTAAAATGTAGCCTAGCTCACTAATTCTACATGTACTAAGGCAAGTTCTTGATTGAAGAGTTGTTATTGCATATTTGGTGTTTCAGTTTTATCGTAGCTAAAACAGATACCATAAAACACAGAGTTTGATTTTTGCACAAACTAAGGAGTAGCAAACGATATTATATGAGTAGCTCATCTCCTCAGTAGTTGGGTGTTGCTGGAACTTTGTAGACTTTTCTTGATTATCTGTGCTGCATGGGGTAAATCCCAACAAGTTCTGTTCAGTATGACCTTATGACCATATGACCTTACCTTGCAGCAGTTTTAAGATGTTTCGTGTAGTTTAGAAAACAGGACTTAGTACCAACAGGGTGTGGATTCTTGTTCTATTTTGGCAGAGGCAAAGGTACAGAAACCTCAAACCCTGGCGCGCTCCTCAGAGACTGTTTTGAAAGATCATAACTTGGGGGTGGAACTGTGCCCAGGTTCTGTGCGCCCGAGGTTGCCAGTGTACTTGGGAATTAGAGGCCAGTAAAGGGACAGAGAGGGAGGTCCCTACCAAGGCTTTTTACCACTAAGTAATTCTTTCTTCAACATCTGGGTTCTTTCAGCAAGGCTGTTGAGGAGTTGTAAATAGTAATGTAGGCCAGCAGACGTGGATCTTTGATATATCTCCTTTTGTCCCACGCTCTTCCTTTCTTTCAGGGTATGCTTGGTAGCAACTTAGATCATCAACAAGTGTTTACAGAACATTTTCTCAAGAGTCTGTCGCAGAAGTGAGGGTAGAGAGGGTCTGAAAAAGAAGAACCCAGGTCAGGTTGGAGAGGAAAGACTATGAATATTACCGGAGGGAAAAATACTTCTCATCAAGAACAGTGTTACAGAGATGGCAACATTTTCATAAGAAGCTCAGGTGGCTCAATTGTTAGGTGCTTGGCTAGTAACTAGATGATTGGTGGTTCAAATCTACCCAGCTGCTCCATGGGGGGAAAACCTGACTCTGCTCCTCTAAGGACTGCTGTTGTTAGGAGCCATCAGCCGATTCCCGCCCACAGCGACCTTATGCACAGCAGGGAGAACACTGCTAGGCCTGCTTCATCCTCAGCATTGTTCCTAAGCTTGAGCCCATTGTCAGTGTTTCTTCTAGAGGGCCCATCTCCTTCACTGCCCCTCTGCATTACCAAACATGATGCCCTTCTCCAGGGACCGGGCTCTCCTGACAGCATGTCCAAAGTGTGTAAGACCAAGTCTTGCCATCCGTGCCGCTAAGGAGCATGGGATCACTGTGAGGTGGAATTGACTTGATGACACACATGAAAATGCTAGAATACTTATCAAAAAATGGATGTTTTCTACAAAGTCAGATGTGAAAAACGGGTGAACTCACTGTGAAATCTGCTTTGTATGTTGAGGACCAGCATTGCAGAGCTGGTGACGGAGCTCTTAAATCAGTTGGTTGGGAGGTTTGCTTGGCTCTACTGCTCATTAGCTATATGCCCTTGCACTTGTGATTTAACCTCACCAACTGCCATCTTCATCATATCCTGTAAGATGAAGGTGGCCAAGAATTCAAGTGCTGGAGTCAGACAACCGAGTGCACGTCGATAGCTAGTTATGCAACATTAGACAGATTGTGCCCCATTTATAAAATTGGTTTAATAAGAGCAGAGCGATTTCAAGGACTGAATGAATTAATAGACTTAAAGTGCTTGAACCTGCATCTGACACATAGCTTGCACACTCTCGGTTTGCTGTTTTTATATGGATGTGAAATTGTGACCTCTTGGGATTGTTGTGAAAATGAAGCTGAAATAAAGTACTTACCTAGATTGTGACATTTCAAGCAGAAAAGTCTCTGACACACTGCTGTCAAGTTGATTCAGTTCAGAAACTCCGAGGAGCATCCGGTGGATTCAGACCCACGATCTTTTGGTTAGCAGCAGAATGCTTTAACTACTGCACTACCAAGTCTGACTCGTCACCTGTACTCACTGCCATTGAATCAGTTCTGAGGCATAGTGAGCCTATAGGACAGGGCAGCGAGTTTCTGAGACCTGTACCTTTGTACGGGAGTAGAAAATGCCATCTCTCTCTTGAGCAGCTTCTGGGGGGTTCGAACTGCTGACCTTGTGTGTAGGTAGCAGCCCATATGGTAACGGCTACGTCGTCAGGGCTCCCTTTTTGTAGTATATAGCAATACTAAGTACTATGCAATATCCTACAGTTGGCTTTGATGGTATGAGAGGTTTCAAAAATTTCCTGAAAAAAATTCCATTATCTTTCAATTCCATTTTCCCTCTAACTTTTTGAAGTCCCCTCATAGATACTAATGCAAGGATCCCAAGTGGCACACGGATTACATTGCTCAATGTAAAGGTAAAGGTCAGCAGTTGGAATGGAATGCTGGCTCTGTGGAAGAGAGAAAGGTGTGGCAGTCTGTTTCCATAAAGAATTGCAACCGTGGGAACCCTATTTGGCTGAATGTTCTCTCCCACAAGGTCACTATGAGTTGGAATGTGACTAGTTGGCAGTGGGGTTTTGGTTGTATGCATGTACATATCTTAATATTAAGGATTTTCCCCTAGTAAAGTGATTTGTTTTCCTTTTAAGAAATCAGAAAGAAAATATGAGAGAAGTTTGAGAAGGTCTGCCGTGAATACAACTTTCTTTTTAATTATTAAAGAAAAGTGTGCCTCAATGAAACAATGTGCATACATTGTTCTGTCTATTTGCACTTAATGTACTGGTGAGACGTAATCTGAAGAGAGTTAAAAATTAAAGTTTCTCTTTTTTTTTCCTTTTCTTCAGGAAGACGGCAAAGAGGAACAGAGTCATCATATTTTACATCCAGGCAATAATGAATATGAGACTGGATTTTCAGAAGCAGTTAATGATGCAGATCCACGCTTTATTCTCGAAGCACCCAAGGTCTCTGTTAACTTCTCCATTTGGATGATTTTCTTTGTGCTAAGGTTTCTGGGAAGATGACAAACACTTGTTTCCATTGCCTTGACTATGTATTAGATACAAACAAAATAAACACCCCCCACCCTTATTTTTAAAACAATGAAATCCTGTTCCCTTCTGTATCACATTGATTCTAATCATGGCACATACTAAGTATAATGCATTTTTAAAGTATATTTATAAAATTTTAGGGTACAAGAGGATTCTGAAACCAGGCCTATGTTTAAAATCTCTAGAATATGGAGCCAAAATAAAGAATTTAACATTAAATACCCTCTAAAGAGAGGAATTATTTAGCAAAACCATCCTTTGTGCTTTAATTGTAGAAAGCATGGTTGGAAATATTTAACTTTTGTCCTTTCATGTAAATTGTGGTTGTGTTGCTCTTTGTGGTTAGTGTATCATCCTGGTAACTTTTGTATAACGTTTGGACAGTGCTCTAAGTTGGGATGTATTCCTGTAAAACTTTTTTACTCTAGATGTCTTTGTCAAAATTTTATAACTATATGACATTTTCATGTGTACCCTTCAACCACCATTTGTTTGAGATAATCAAGCTGTAGAATTTGGGATATGATCGTAATTTGAAAAGGTTGTCCCCAGTGATGGGCTGCTGCTGGTAAGGAAGGAGTGGGGAGGAGGGGAGCCACTCCTAGAATTTGCTGGGTAGCACAAGTAGTTATGCACTTGATTAATAGGTAAAAGTTTGGCAGTTCAAACCCACCCAGAGATGCCTCAGAAGATAAGCCTTGTAAGGTGACTCCCACAGTCCCAACCATGAAAACTATGCAGCAGTTCTGCTCTGTGCATATGGGGTTAAGTGAGCCAGAATCAACTGGGTGGGAACTAACAAGAGCAGTAACAGCACTCTTACTTGCCCAGGACCAAGAGGGTCTCTATGGTTAGATAGAGCCCTCTCGACATATATTCGTCGTGCATTTTTCCAGAGCTCCAAAAATGTTCTACACATGTATGACTTTACGTTACAAGTATTTGCTCTTCTGATTAGTAAAAATAGAAATCCACTGGAAAATGCTACATTCATTTCTAGATGTATTTTCAATCTAAAGTGAAAAAATGTAGTATGTTATAAAAAAAGTTGTGATGCTTAAAGAGGTTGGCTGCATATCTTTAGTTTATAGAGAATGACTTTAGAACATTGAAAGAGTTATCTAATGTCTACAGAGATGCTTATGATTAAAAAATTCTGACCTTCTAACTCTTCCTTAAGTAATCATATGAGACACACCTGTTTTTATGTACTTTTATATTAGATGGCTGAGTTAAATATTCACTGCAATTAAACAAAAGTGCTATTTTGGATAGAGAATCTTAATAATGAGTCTTCTAGAACAATCATTTATTTACCTTGCTGGGGAAATTTCTGCCTTATTTTACTGTGTCCATTTCCTGATTTGTAGGTCGTGTGAACCTGAGCTGACTTTTTTTCCTCATCTATAATAAAAGCCATTTATGTTAAATATCACTGGCATGTAAGGATAGGACATTCAGCCTGTTAGTGGTTTAATTTTCCAGTTAATGTGCATATTATATGTTTGAAACGTGTATTGATTACGTTTTTTTGCAATGGTTTTTACAGGAATTTAGAGATGAACCCTATTTTAAAGAAGAACTGGTGGATGAACCCTTTCTAGATCTGGGAAAGTCTTTCCAGTCCCAACAAAAAGAGATTGACACCAGCAAGGAGGCCTGGGAGATGCATCCCTTCCTGCCTCTTAGAATGATGGGTGAAGAACGAGAAATGCTTGTTGATGAAGAATATGAGATGTATCAAGACCATCTGCAGTCCATGGAGTTGTATTCCACGCCACATGTTCATGAGGCCACTCCTGTTCCCTCCGTGGAAGATCTTCACTTTGGTACACAGTGGTTACATGATAACACATCAGCTGAGCCTGCAGAAGCAAGATCCATGATGAGTGCATACACCCAGGAGACCCTTCAGTATGGCTACAGCCCTGAGGACATGGTAAGGCACCACAGCGTGCTCACCACAACTTTCTACCCTTTCCTTCCTAGTCCCACGTTATGCATCTTTGAAAAACAAACAATTAGTGAATCGTTTAATCCAGGCTTTCAGAGGAGACCTGGTGTTGTAGGGGGCTACACTTGATGCTGCACACCACAAGGGCAGCAGTTGAAACCCACCAGCCACTCCCCAGGAGAAAAGGGGGACTTTGTGCTCTTGTGAAGATTTACAGCCTCAGACACCCAAAAGTGCAGCCCTACTCTGTCCTATAGGTTTGCCATAGGACACATTTTATGCCATGATTTTACTCAGATTCTTAAAAAGCATATTTAGTGTTAGTGTCTACATTATCATTGGAATCACTTTTGAATCATTCAATACAAGTCTCCAACACTTCATCTTCATTTCCATCCAGATGGTTTGAGGTTAGCAGTTTTATCCCGATTGCAAGTCTCGTTTGTGTGTAACATTCCTCTCTTCCCCATGCCCCTATCCCTTTGAAAGGTGATATGGGTGATTTTCACAGTGCAACCACTTATGGTACTGTTTGTTAAAAAGTGCTTTAAAAGACTTGTTTATAGCAACATTCAATACTTGCAATCTGAAGGATGTTCATCCTAATTACTAAATCTGTGTTACTAAAGTACCAAATTTCCTAGCTCCTTTCATTTCATTTTCCATGACTGATTCTGTGCAAAAGCTTCTCTGGGCTATCCGTGCTGACATTGATCTTGATTGTTTCAAACCTAACGTGTCTTGCTTAAAATAACTTGACTTTTTAGGAGTACTTATATGTTCTTGCTTTGGACATTAACTCTTCTTTATCTATCTTCCCCCACTGTGCCTTCATTCTGACAGCTACACATACTTGGTGGCACAGGATCAGGATGAGTTTGCAACCTTATTTGTCCTCCACTCATTACCTCTGCAGGGGTTCTTGGGTGGTTCACATAGCTAAGTGCTTGGCTATTAGCTGAAAGGTTGAAGGTTCAAACCCAACCAGAGGCAGCTCAGATCTGGTTATCCCCTTCTGAAAGGTCAGCCTATGGAGTAGTTATTTGCACAGATGGGAGTCTCCATGAGTTGGAATCAACCGCTGGCAAGTAGCAATAACACATTACTGAGGACCCGCAAAAGACTAATTTATTATCTAATGTTACAGTGAATTTTAAGAATGTCTTCAAGTGCCTTGCAAAGATAGACCTCCCAATCCATCCTTCCTTAGAGGGTGCCCTCCTGCGGGCTTGTTGGCATTGTTAGGTGTCGTCAACTCAGTTCTGCCTCAGGGTGACCCTATGTACAAAAGTGGGACATGTGTACATAGTGACCCTAAGTACAAAAGTATGAAAATAACCAACTTCTGCCCAGCCTCCTCATCGTTATGTTTGAGCCCACGGTTGTAGCTTCTGTGTCAATCCGTAGTGATGGGAATGGAGTAAAGTCATCAGGAACCTTATTTGCTGATGGGGTATGGCTCAAAATGAGAGTAAAAATCGGAAAACATCTGTTAGTAATTGGAATTTGGAATGTATGAAGTATAAATCTAGGAAAACTGGAAGTTGTCAAAAATGAAATGGAATGCATAAAGACCTATATCCTAGCCATCATTGAGCTGAAATGTATTGGTGTTGGCCATTTTGAATGAGAAAATCATATGGTTACTATGCAGAATTGATAGATTCTAGAGGAAGCCTTCAAGTTCATTGTCAAAAAGGGAGATTTCAAGATCTATTTTGCAAAAATTCATATCATAGTGAATGAGGGGGAGTGTGGAGTGGAGACCCAAAGCCTATTTGTAGGCCACTGGACATCATCCCCTTACAGAAGGGTCTCGGGGAGGAGACGAGCCAGTCAGGGTGCGATATAGCAACGATGAAACATACAACTTTCCTCTAGTTCCTAAATGCTTCCTCCCCCCTCTACTATCATGATCCGAATTCTGCCTTGCAAGTCTGGCTAAACTAGAGGATGTACACTGGTACAGATAGGAACTGGAAACACAGGGAATCCAGGGTGGATGATCCCTTCAGGACCAGTGGTGTGAGTGGCGATACTGGGAGGGTGGAGGGAGGGTGGGTTGGAAAGGGGAAACTGATTACAAAGATCTACATGTGACTTCCTCCCTGGGGGACGGGCAACAGAAAAGTGGGTGAAGGGAGACGTCAGACAGGGCAAGATATGACAAAACAATGATTTATAAATTATCAAGGGTTCATGAGGGAGGGGGAGCGAGAGGGAGGGGAAAAATGAGGAGCTGATGCCAGGAGCTTAGGTAGAGAGGAAATGTTTTGAGAATGATGAGGGCAAGGAATGCACAAATGTGCTTTATACAATTGATGTATGTATGGATTGCGATAAGAGTTGTATGAGCCCCTAACAAAACGAGTAAAAAAAGATCTATTTTGAAGTCTGATGCTGTCTATGATAGGATACTGTCTAGCCGCCTACAAGGAAATCCAGTGAATACAAGCATTATTCAAATTTATGCATCAACCGCTAAAGCTAACGAGGAAACTGAAGGAATCTACCAACATCCAGAAGGCTAGAAGAACATTATCACTTTCTTTGGTGGGAGATATTTCAATTACAGATATATCTATGTACAAATGCCAATAGTACTCAATTCCTTCAGATGTTTTCTACTTTCCTACTATCCCGTTTTAGTTAAAGAATGAAGCCATGACTGTTTACAAACTGGTTCTCTTTGCCTGGGGATTTTTTTCTCCCTGGGGATATAATATTTCCTGTTTTTATTGGGAGGAAACAAAGAGGAACTCGTTTTTCTAATAGTTTTTCTATAGTTCTAAGCCAGCGGTTCTCAACCTGTGGGTCACAACTCCTTTGGGGGTTGAACGACCCTTTCACAGGGGTCGCCAGATTCCTAACAGTAGCAAAACGACAGTGATGGGGTAGCAACGAAAATAATGCTATGGTGGGGGGGGTCACCACAACATGAGGAACTGTATGAAAGGGCTGTGGCATGAGGAAGGTTGAGAACCACTGCTAAGCATTCATATCTACTCAATTGAAATCCTTGGTTCAGGTGTTATTCTCTTATTCTTCAACTTGTTGACCACCATTACCTTTTTCTTAATAACCAAATGCCCCAAACATTACTTTAAATTTCTTTTTAAATGCTAGCTGTTGCTGGGCGCCATGAGGCGATTCGGACTCACAGCAAACCTTACAAGGCAGGGAAGCTTGCCCCACAGTGTCTCAAATCTTTACTGGGACAGATCGCCAGGTCTGTCTTCTGTGGAGCTGCCGGTGGATTCAAACCACTGACTTTTGAGTTAGCAGCAGAGTTCTTAGCCGTTGGGCCAATGGGTCTTCTTTCTGTTAAAGTAGTTACTTACAAAGTCAAAGTCATTGGGACCTTTATTTGCTAATGGGCATTCCTACAAAATCCAAGCTCACTGCCATCACGTCGGTTCTGATGCCTAGCAACCTTTTAGGACGGGGTAGAATGAGCCCTGTAGTTTTCGAGACTAACTCTTTACAGGAGTAGAAAACCCAGTGTTTCTCCCATGGAATAGCTGGTGGGTTGGAACTGTTGACCTTGCTGTTAGCAACCCAACGGGCAACCACCATGCCACCAGCGTCCTTAAAACAGTTCATTAGTTCCTATCATTTCCTCCATATTTCCCTCTCCACTCATCTTATATCTAGACAGTCGTGTAGTTATATCTTCTTTCTTACCCCTATTGAAGATTTGAATTAAATTGTGCATTCTCTACATTTCATTAAGTAATAAAGACTGTAAGATTTCTAAGACTGTAATAAACTTCGCTATATTCATAATCTGTTCAGGAAAAGTTTGGTTCTAAGAGCTTACCACTGAAGTCTGAACAGTAAAACTTGGGGAAAATGTATAACATGTAGGAGTTATAATTCACTTTTTCCCCCTTGTGAACAATGCTAATTTCCAACAATAGAGAATAATAAAAGTTAAGTGATGTTTGGTATATCCATATTGTAAATATAACATTATTTAAATGTTTGCTAATAAAGACTAAAAAACTCCTAATAAAATACTGAGGTAAGAATTGTGTCTTCTGGCAAATTGGAACTTTTAAACCTCACTGTTGACTGCATCTGCCAGTTCTAGGCTTGCTTGATTAGACAGGTAGAGACAACCTTCACTCAGTACTTTGGGATCAGCAGGTAACGTGCTTGCAAGTGTAGGTATCAAACTCGTTTTGCACCCACAGGGGGTGCATGTCAGTAATGGACCTCATAAATCATGTATTACTTTGACTTGATAAAGCATTTATCTTTTGGCAAATGTTTATTTAAATCCACTTATTAATATTCATATGTTTCTTTTTAAAAACAAACCAAAACCCCAGTGTTTGACAAAAGCAGATTTTGCTAGCTTCTACTCTTGTAGGTACTAAGTTTCCACCATTTGTTACTACTTACCACAGTATAAACTGTTCCTTGAGAATGCCTGTTTGCAGAGCCAATTTTCCACTGTCCTTATTATCTGTTTGAGCAACATTGCGTGTTCAGTACTAATGCATTTCTATTTTTCTTCCTCTCCAGATGAAAGAAAATTTTGGCATTGATCTTCTAGCCTCTATAACCTCAACTGAAGCCAACAGCCAACAAGGCAGCTTTGACGATCTGGAAAATCTCAATTCGTTAACGGAAAGCAGTCTGGATTTAGGTTTGTGGGGATTTTGTTTGTTTGTTTGTTTCCCATAAGCACAAATTACATTTCTATAATCCTCTAGTTTTATTTTTGCATGCAGTGAATTTCATGGAGACATTTTCATTTGGTCTGATGTTTTGAATTTAGATCTCCTTATTAACTAATCTTCTCTAGCCAGCTGGGAGAATAAATGTGACTCATATTTCACCTTAGAACTTTAGCCTCTTTTCTGCATTTTCTCTGCCTCCTCTGGTTGTTATTGACATGGGTGGAAACAAAAACTAGTTTCTTAAACTAAATCTCAAATAAGTTGCTGCTAATATTAATATTAAATTATCTCATGCTATTAAGTGATATTGTTAGCCCATTGAATAGGGATGTTAAATATTAATATAGTGAGGCATATATTAAACATTTATGAAACCTTTTTATAGACATATATTGCAGTCAATTTTAGTACATTAATAACATAGTTTCCAAAAAGTAAAAGTATAACGACTCTCTCTGCCTCCCTTTATATCTGCAAAAGCTTGGTTGTAAAAACCAAACAAAACTTTCCTTCATCCAACAGTGAAGTATCAAATGTTGTTTCAGTAGTACTCTCCCTGGGTGAGAAAATTCTCTTGGAGCCGTGGAATTGATAGAGCCGTTGTTCAGAATTTATGCTGCTCTACCTGTGAGCATTTCTCATATTGTAATAAATTGAGAAGGGCCAGAGAAAGCTATAGAAAGTAGTATAGCAGTTTTATGTGAGTTCAGAATTCTGATTAGAAAAATTTGAAAGATGGAATCCAACCTGTAAAGATAATAATCCTTGTCCATTCCCTGGGAGTCATATGTAAGTTGAGGTTGAAGGTCACAACAATGAAAAGAAGTCCACAAGAGCCAAAATATGACCAAGAGTATATCCCACTTGAATTTTGCCGCCATCTCAAGAGCAAACTTGCGTCACTGAGCACTA
This sequence comes from Echinops telfairi, assembly GCF_000313985.2. Taxonomy (NCBI): domain Eukaryota; kingdom Metazoa; phylum Chordata; class Mammalia; order Afrosoricida; family Tenrecidae; genus Echinops; species Echinops telfairi. The sequence goes on along the minus strand of NW_022104341.1, from coordinate 63,922,734 downwards.
ATACCGGAGACCTAATGAACTGTAGGGTGACAGTAAGAGCACCATAGACGAAGAGAGCAGAGCAACATTTAAAGACAGGAAAGAAAGACATTTTCAAAGTGGATGTCAGGAGAGACTTTCAAACTTTCTCTTTTTGTTTATTGGGGGCTTTTACAGCTTTTATAACAACCCATACAGCAATTGTATCAAGCATATTTGTATATATGTTGCCATCATTATTTTCAAACTTTCTCTTAATGGTGGACTAGCTAAAGCAAATGAAAGAAATGATGAAGTAAAGAGTTCAACAGAAAATTTCAAAGAAGAGAGGGGGAAGTGGGGAGGGAGGAGGAAAATGAGGACCTGATGCCGGCGGCTTAAGTGGAGAGGAAATGTTTTGAGAATGATGAGGGCAATGAATGTACAAATGCACTTTACACAATTGATGTCTGTATGGATTGTGATAAGAGTTGTATGAGCCCCTAATAAAATGATTAAAAAAAATAAAAAAGCAATTTAACTATAAAAAAAAGAAAATTTCAAAGAGCAGCTCAAGAAAACAAGTTAAATATTATAATGAAGTGTGCAAAGACTTAGAGTTAGAAAAACAAAAAGGAAGAACATGTTCAGCACATCTTAAACTGAAAGAACTCCAGAAAAATTTCAGGCCTCGAGCTGCAGTATTGAAAGATTACATGGACAAAATATTCAATGATGCAGGAAGTATAAAAACTAGAAGGAACGAATACACAGGGCCACTGTACCCAAAAGAACTAGATGACATCCAACCAGTTCAAGAGGTAGCATATGAACTAGAACCAATGGTGGTAAAGAAAGAAGTTCAAGCTTCACTGAAAGCATTAGCCAAAAACAGGCTCTAGGAATTGGTGGGGTACCAATTGAAATGTTTCAGCAAGTGATGAAGCCCTGGAAGTAATTACTCATCTATGTCAGGAAATTTGAAAGACAGCCCCTTGGCCAACTGACTGGATGAGATCCATATTTGTACCCATTCCAATGCAAGGTGATCCACAACAGAATGCTCAAATTATAGACCAATACCATTGATATCACATGCAAGTTAATTTTTGCTGAATATCATCCAACAACGGTTGTAGTAATACATTGACAGGGAACTACCAGATGTCTAGACATGATTCAGAACAGAATGTGGAACAAGGGATATAATTGCTGATGTCAGATGAATCCTGGCTCAAAGTAGAGTATACCAGGAAGGATATTTACTTGTGTTTTACTGACTATGCCAAGTCATTCAGCCATGTGGATCATAGCAAACTATGGATAACCTTGAGAAAAATGGGTATTCGAGAACACTTCATTGTGCTCACGTGGAGCTTGTACCTGAGGTAGTTGTGTGAACATAACAAGGGAATACTGCTTAGTTTAAAGTCAGGAAAGGTATGTGTCAAAGTTGCACCTTCTCAACTATACATAGTCAGTCTATATGCTGAACTAATAATCAGAGAAGCTGGAATCGAATAAGAATGAATTCTCAGGGTTGATGGGTGGCTTTTTAACAAACTGATATGCAAATGACACAGCCTTGCTTGCTGAAAGCTAGGAGGACTTGAAGCAGCTGCTGCTGAGAGTCAAGGATTGCAGCCTTCAGTATGATTACAACTCAGTGTTAAGATCAACATCCTCACAACTAAATCAATGATAAATCATGGTAAATGGAGAAAAAGTTGAAGTTGTCAAGGATATTGTCTTGCTGCTTGGATCCACAATTAATGCTCATGGAAGAAGCAGTCAAGAGATCAAAGGAAGTTTCAAATTAGGTAAATCTGCACAGATTCTCTTGAAAGTGTTGAAAAGCAAGGAGGTTACTTTGAGGAGACAAGCTATGGGATTTTCACTTGGCTCATATGCATCTGAAAGTTGGCTATTGAACAAGGTAGACGAGGAAGAGTCAATGCATTTGAACTGTGGTGTTGGTAAAGAGCATGGAAAGTCCCATTGACTGACAAAAGAACAAACATCTGTGTTGACAGAAGTACAGCCAGAGGGCCCCTCAGAGGTAAGGATGGTGAGACTTCATCTTACATACTGTGTGTCAGGAGAGACCATTTCCTGGGGAAAGACATCCTGCTCATTAAAGTAGAGGGGCAGTCTAAAGAGGAGTGCCCTCATTGAGATGGATTGACACAGTGGCTGCAATAATAGGCACAAATATAAGAACAATAGTTAACTTCCGTTGTAAATAAGGTCGCTATGAGTTGGAATGGCATCAATGGCACCTAACAAGAACGACAATATGATAGATGAGGCTACTCGCTTTCCCACAGTGCAGAGAAGATGTTGGCTTTCCAAGATTCCTGCTACACTGTATGTATGTATGTATGTACAGATTCATTTGGGTGTGCTTTTATTTTTAGTTCATAACATTTCTATAGTCTTCTGACATGCTAAATACTTGAGTAGGTTTAATGCATATATGAGTTAATGGACAAATGAATGATGGATAGGCTATATCTATTTGATTACCATGATATTTTATAGCAGGGTTTTCTCAGTCACAGCACATTTAAAAAAAAATAATTTTTATTGGGGGCTCTTACAGTTCTTATAACATTCCAATTTTAGTTTATGTGCTGCCGAAGTGAGCACCTTATTACATTCCATACATCAATTCTGTCAAGCATATTTGCACATATGTTCCCATCATCATTTCTAAAACATATTCTACTTGAGCCCTTGGTATAAGTGCCTTTGTCCGCCCCGCCCCCCCTTGTGAATCCTTGATCAATTATATATTGTTATTCTTTCATGTCTTACACTGTTCTTTGTCCCTCTTCACTCACTTTTCTGTTATTCGTACCCCTCTCTGTGTGTGTGTGTGTTATATCCAACCTTGTGATGGGTTCCCCCGTTGTCCCCCTTTCCCCTCCCTGACTACCCTCCTCCCCTCATGATATCGCTACTCCTACTTCTGTTTCTGAGGGGTTTATCTGTCCTGAATTCCATGTGTCAAGAGCTCTTATCTGTACCACTGTGTGCTCTCCAGGCTGGCTATATTTATAAGGTAGAACTGGATCATGGCAGTGGGGGAGGAAGCATTCAGGAACTAGAGGAATGATGTGTGATTCCGTTAGTGCTATGCTACACCTTGGTTGAATCGTCCCTTCCTTATAACCCTTCCTTGGGGGGACGTCCAATTGTCTAAGATGGGCATGGGGTCCCCACTGCAACCCCCTCATCCACATCGATGAAATTGTTTGTTTGGGATCTTTTGATGTCTGATCCTGTCAACACCTCGTGATGACACAGGCTAGCGTGCGTCTTCCATGTGGGCACAGTACAATGTTGGACCCGATATTTTGTTGGTAGGGTATAGGCTGATATGTGCATTGTAGGGTGTTTAACAGTATCCTTGATCTCAAGTCCATGATGTCAGTAGAGTGCCTTCTCCCAGGGATGGAAATTTAAAAATTAAAAAAAATTCTGAGATTGCTAAATGTCCACTGGGGGCAAAATCACTACTTGTTGGGAGATACTGTTTTATGCCACCAGATGAAAAAGGGTGTAGATAAATCTGTGTAGTAAGTTTTGATAGGGAGGGCAGTGGCGTTTGACAGGGAACGAAAAGGAGGATATTCTCGCGGGATGATCGGGTCTTCCTGGAGTTCTGTGTATTGTCTAAGTGACCCTACCACTACTTCTGGCTTCTTGATGCCATCATCCATGACTTTGTGAGCTCCTGCCATTTAGAGATTATGGTTTTGGATTTAATTTCATCTTCTATATCTTACTCTTGTCTTCCTTTAAAAAAAACATGTCTTTTTGCTTTTAGAGAAATTTCGTAAGAACCTTCAAAGTGCTAACTATTTGTGAAAGGCTATGAGTAAGAGAGTGCTAACAAAGGGTAAGCTAGAAAATTATCAATTTTCAGCAACATATAGGTTGAGTTAGTTCTCAGAATTTAATTTTTCTCTTTAGATGCTTGTCCTGAAAAAGTCAGACTTTTATTTCACTTCCATATTCCTTTCTTTACTAAGCAGTTCACCTGCTGTATCATCAGGCATGCCCAAGACTTCTGCAAGGCCCTTCAGTTCTCTAATTGTAAGGTGAAGGGTTTGAGCTAAGTGCCCTCTAAGGTAAAGTGACCAGATTTTAACATTGGTAAAGTGGGACAAAAGCGGGACACTATTGATAAAACTCATATCCTGGCAAAATAGCCACATGGCAGCCGAAAACCATATACCCTAGCTTGTCGTGCATTCTTTCCAAAACTCGGGACTTTTAAAAAAATGCTGCGGAACGCGGGACAAATTGTTAAAACTCGGGACTGTCATGCCTAAAGCGGACCATCTGGTCACCTTACCTAAGGCCCCTCTCAAGCTTATATGTCTCTAACCACTTTATTAGTAATAGAAATACTTAATAAGGTTTATCTATAGAAAACTAATTTGAAAATTATTTTTGAGGACTTAGGTGCAATGAGCTATTCTTGATCCTATATTTAATTCAAAAGTATGCCTCATCTTCAAAGAGCCTATCCTACATGGGCCCTTAAACTAAGCTTATAAACTAGCATCATAAATAATGTAAGGCATGTATAATAAATTCTAAATGAGTACATTAACTGTGAAGAGGTTTTAGAAGAGACACAATATTCCCAGTCTCCCAGGAATTGTGCTGTCAATGAACCTAGGACAAATTTCTGTTATTGCACTGAGCGTCCTGTGTACACACTCATTTGCATGCCTGTCTTTCACTAGAAATGAAGCTTCTGGACCACCTGGATTATATGTAATTATGCAGTCATAACAACCAAGGCTGTCCATCTTTACAGTTGCCTCACCTGTCTCTGATGGAGCAGCGGTTGGGTTTGAACCACTGACTTTGCGCTTAGGAAGGAGACTTCACACTTCAGAACCACAGGGCTCCTGTTAGCATAGTAGGTTTCAAGAAATAGTTGCTGAATGATAAAGGATTATGCTGCTCATGCTTGATTGTTCAGTAGCATGTAATCTGAAGATGTTTTTTTTTTATCTCCAGTATTTAAGTTGTAAATCCAGTGTTTTCTCTGCTTTGATTCGTTTTGACTTCATTTGTTTGCTGCCCTGTTATTGTATAAACCTGTTTGGAAAAGTCTGCCATTTACCTAGCCGCGTGCGTGCGTGCGTGCGTGCGTGCGTGTGTGTGTGTGTGTGTGTGTGTG
>NW_022104341.1:63915214-63917258 GCF_000313985.2 Echinops telfairi | reverse complement strand
GTTTTCCTCTGCTTTAACCTCTCTGTCAGAACTCCAAGTGTGTGTGTGTGTGTGTGTGTTTTCCTCTGCTTTAACCTCTCTGTCAGAACTCCAAGGGTGTAGTGGATGGCTCTTTAGGCTGCTAACTGCAAAGTCGGCAGTTCCAACCCACCATCCCCTCTGAGGAAGAAGGGTGAGACTTTCGGCTTCTGTAAGGATTTACAGCTAGGCGCGGCTGTATTTGGTCCTGGAGGGGTGTTACGAGTTGGAATCAACCTGATGGCATTGAACTTCCTCGTGTCTTTTCTGGCAGTTGCCTCACCACTGCGCAGCTCTCCGTCACTTGTTTCGGGGCTCCTGAGCTCTACGGTGTACTTGACGAACACCTCCGTACAACGCAGTGGTGTTTAAGCAGTGTGGGGCAGTGAAGCAGGTCTGTCTGAACATGGACAGGGTTGGTGTAGAAAGCAATAGGGGGTTCTTCATTAGGGTTTGGTGAGTCTCTGTGGATTGAGGTCCTGCTTTGGGCAGAGCCTTTGACCATCCTACCTTTTCCTTGAAAGGTAGTAAATGTCTGCTGAGTAATTTTACCAAACTGGTTCCTTTCATGTAGTTTTTTTGTCAGTTAGACAATCTTCTTTCGCTGATGAGAGACCTAAAAAAAGCCCGGGGGTCACTCATTGTACCACTAGATAAGAGGGTCCTGAACCGAATTCTACATAATTCCATCTTTTTCTCTGACTTCTGTGGAGATATTTGAGGGAGTTTACGAGCCACATTTTTTATTTCTTCAAAGAATCCTTTGTGTGATTGAAAACCCTAAACTTTAGATCCTTTTAAAGCTTAATAAAGGTTATATGGCCTCACCTTTGTTTTTTCAGAAGAGCATGAAGTTGACCAAATGTGGGGGCATTGTTGGCTTCTGTGCATGTGTGAGACCACCCGTATTCCCCAAATAATCTGTTTTAGCCTCTCTTTTGCATCCTCTACTTTCAAAAAAATTATTTCCTTTTGTATTTTATGAAAAGCTGTCTGAATATACCAAGCTGTGCTTTTAATACTGGACTTGTACATCACCTTAGATAGATATCCAAGTTCATCGCTTCCAAGCTCTGCTTTCCAGTTCCTGTGGGAGACCACTGGGCTCAGCCTCTACCACTGGATGGCAAGCGTTCAGTACTGTTTCCCTCCTTTCTGAACCCTCACCAACACCTTCTTCTCCACTCTAGACTGTGTTTCCCAAAGTGGCTGATACCAGCGGCAGCGGGCCAGGGAGCTGCAAAATCAGAGGCTTTCTCCTGGCGTATGGGCTATAGTACAGAACTTTTTAATTGCCAGAGGGGTGCTGAATTTTGTTTTCCTTCCCCAAATAGGGTCATAGCCAAATCAGTTTAGGGACCCATGGCCTAGACTAGAGGTTCTCAACCTGTGAGTCATGACCCCTTTGGGGGTCGAACGACCGTTTCACAGCGGTCACCCAATTCATAACAGTAGCAAAATGACAGTGATGAAGCAGCAACGAAAATAATTTTATGGCTTTATTACGAAGATGGCGCTGAAGGCGAAGAAGGAAGCTCTGCCCCTCCCAAAACGGCAGCCAAAGCCAAGGCTTTTAAAGCCAAGAAGGCCCTGCCGAATGGTGTCCACAGCCACACTTCACCCACCTTCCAGCGGCCCAAGACCCTGCGACAAAGAAGGCAGCTCAAATACCCTCGGAAGAGCGTCCCCAGGAGAAATAAGCTGGGTCATTACACTGTCATCACGTGCCCCTTGACCACAGTCTGCCACGAAGAAGATCGAAGATAACAGCACACTTGTGGATGTCATGTGGATGTCAAAGCCAACAAACACCAGATCAAACAGGCTGTGAAGAAGCTCGATGACATTGAGGTAGTCAAGGTCAATACCTTGATCTGACCTGACAATGAGAAGAAGGCGTATCTTCGACTGGCTCCTGACTGTGACGCTTTAGATGTTTTTTTAAAAATCATGTTATTAGGGGCTCATACAACTCTTATCACAATCCATACATACATCAATTGTGTAAAGCACATTTGTACATTCA
>NW_022104341.1:63886718-63914442 GCF_000313985.2 Echinops telfairi | reverse complement strand
GGTTGTGTCAGAAAGGTGAATATCATAGAATGCCAATTTAATATAAGAAAGTATTCTTGCTTTGAGGGAGTTCTTGAGTGGAGGCTCCATGTCCTTCTGCTACCTTAATACTAACCCTATAAATATATGCACATAGATCTATTTCCCCATCCTCATATATAAATATATTTGCATATGTACATGTCTTTATCTAGACCTCTATAAATTCCCTTTGCCTCCCAGCTCAGAAAGCCCCATATTTCTCCTGGGGAGCGGCTGGTGGTTTTTGAACTGTTGACCTAGTGGATCGAAGCCCAGTACATAACCACCATGCATACCCCCAGGGCTCCTATGATATGTGTAAGCCACTCAGATAATCTTTTGTTTTTTTATTGTCACATCTACAGAGTCTCTGTTATCAGATAAGGAAGCATTTTTAGGTCCAAAGTAATTAAATCATAGACATTTTAAAGAGCTATTATTCTCATAATCACAGCTGTTAAGGGACCTAAAATGGGAATATTATAATTGACTAGAACAAAGTTAATAAATTACAAAGTAGGCTGTACCTTTGAGAGGCAGCGATGAAAATCTTGTCCAGTTCTGTGTTTTACATTGGAAGATCTAGAAGTCTTGTGTTCAAGCTGCCTCCATCAGTATGTACAACTTCTTATCTACATTATCATCAAAAATGTTTGCCTCATGATAGCTGTCGCAATGAGTCTTGGAGTTGACTTTATGGTAGTGACAGAGTAGGGTTTTGGAGCTTTGTACCATTTGTTTAAAAGGTGCATATTAGATTTTATTATATAAGCAGTAAATGGTCATTATAACATTTAAAAAATACAAAAAGTATATAGAAACTCTGATCCCCCTTCTCCCTTCTCCACCCCTACAATGCTCCATACGGTCACAGCACAAAGTTGAGGCAGACATAATTCTCACTCTGAATGAGCTCATCTAAGACAGTGATGGAATAGCTACAAAAACAAATAAAACAGCTCACTGCCATGAAGTCGATTCAACTCATAGAGACCCTATAAGACAGAGTAGAACTGCCCCTGTGGATTACTGACAGTGTAATTCTTCATAGGAGTAGAAAGTGTTATCTGTCTCCCATGGAGTAGTTGGTGGATTTGAACTGCTGACCTTGCATTTAGCAGCCCCAAGCATAACCTACTATGTCGCCAGTTACTATTATGTCATAGTTACAATAATACATGGAAAAATATAGGTTCTTGAGAGAACATAGTAAGGTGTAAGATACGGTGGCAGGTAAGTTGGCAGTAGAAGGGATGGAAGTGGACTTTGCTGGGTCAGAAAAAAGGACTTTTTGATTAAGCATTTTTGGGACACAAAACAACCAGGAAGAAAGCAGGGAAATGTGAAGTTTTCTAACGCTTAAGTATCAGGAAATGATCTATCATTGTGAAGATAGAAGAGTCGTCTTGTTTTCAAAATATATAAGGAGAAAATAATAGCGTCCATGTTTTCCTTCCAATTAATGATGATTCCCAGATATGGCAACTGGAGAAGAATATAACAAATAGATTTTAAAATTGATTGATACCGTTGTCATTGTTTTTACCCATTGTCATTGTTATTACCATTGCTGTTAAGGCTTATAGTGTGAACCTTCCAGAGTAGGAGTCAAAATGAATAAGACTATAGCACAAGTTTAGCTGGAAATATACATGGGTATTTAAATAAATAATGGCAATCTGTATTTCTTATTTGCTGCGTAAAAATTGACAAGTTACTTAACCCGAGTTTCCTTATCAATAAACTATGGTTGGTAGCATCATTTCATTCTAACTGAATGGTTTATATGAAGTTTAAATGGAGTATCAGAAAAATAATTTTGTAATTTCTAAGTAAAAACTTTTTTTAAAATAATGGTGTTTTTATTTAATTATAGTTGTTATTTGCCTGGTATTATTCTTATTTTTACCTCAATTGACAAAGGAAGATGAGAATTTACAAAAAGATCAGGACTCTACTGTTATGTGTGCTTTTTCCCCAATAAAACATTGATATTGCTCAAAATGCCATCATTTTAGTAGGGGCCTACTTCAAATTGCCCCCTCCTCCACTGGCATTCCTGCCCGTCCACCCTGCTGTAATTTTCACCATTTCACTTATCATCTAACAGTAAATATCTTGCCTGTTTAATATAATCCATCTCCCACCTGGCACTGTGCCTTCCCAAAGGAAGTGCACGTAACTATACATTGAATGAATGATGCTTGAAAGAATGCTTCCTGTAGTCACTGTCATCTGGGTTTGTTCTCCAGATGTGATGATTCCAGATGCTATTCAAGGGCCCAGCTTGCTTGTTGACCTTCCTGCTGTGGCTCAAAGAAGGGATCCAGAAGAATTGCCTTTATATCAACTCCCCAGGACACAAGTGGTTTCAAAAGTCTCAGCACACCCAGGAATGCTGTCTGCAAGATACGCCACCAGTGCATGGTATGATATCATCCCCTCTGTTTTCATGATTGCGTGATTGTTCTGGGACATCGGAGAAAGTTTTTAAACATCTGTACTAGACAATTACTGTGCTTATCTCACGTGCCCCGGATTATAGTGTTTGAACAGTTTTATATGTGCAAAATGGATTATAAAAAGTATTTTCTCAGAGAATAAGGTTGTGAAGAGTTTATTGTAACAAACAAGGTAAGCAGTATTTGGGGGTAAAAACATTGGCAGAGATTTGAGAATTAGACTCTATATTAAATGATTAGATTGAGAGAGGCGATTAGATGTGGAGAGAATCTCTGATTAGAAGCTGGGTGAGAAGGAATAGTTAAAAATTATTTGTGTCTCTGGCTTGGTAAACTAGATGTATGACTGTCACTATTAGTTGTTCAACATCACATAATAAGTTGCATAAGTAGTTTGGGATCGAAAATTGTGATTGCTGTTTTGGACATGTTAAGGGTTGCAGTGGCTGTAGGATAATGGAATGAAATAGAGTCCAGTGTTGAAGGCAACCTTGAGATGTATTTTGACATGGATAATTGGAAGCACAAATATATATATATATATATAAAATATACACACTAGATATATATATAAATAGATAAACAAATAGACAAATGTATATATGTGTACACACACACACACACACACATTTACACATGAAATGCGATGATTAAAAGTAGTCCCTGGAGATGATGGAGTGGTAGAGGGCACTACCCTTTGAGTACAATTAGCCACTGAGCAGTTAAGAGGAGGAAGCTCATCCAAGGGTTCAAGGCTGAAAGAAAGGGTACAGATGACACTCCCCCTGCCCCCTTTTCTTTTTCCAGTAGCTTAGGGTCTGGAATTCTTGTTCAATGACCTTCATGTCCACCTACCACTTCATTTGATTGAAAGGTCATTTGCTAGTTAAGTGCAGGTTAGATTAAGAGGTGAGGTGTGGGGTAGAGATTGGCTTTAAAATACCGGTCGAAGAAGAATGGTCTGGTGGTGGGAGAGCATTTAGAACAATGTTGTTGTCGTTAGGTGCTGTGGACTCATAGTGATCCTGGGTACCACAGAACAAAACACCCTCCTCACAATTGTTGTTATGTTTGGAAACCTTGTTGTGGTCACTGTCTGCCCATCTTGTCAAAGGTATTACTCTTTTATTTGGGCAGACTTTCTCCCAGGTGCAATGCCGTTTTCCAGAGCCTGGTCCCTTCTGGTAACATGACCAAAGGTTGTGAGCCAAGGTCTCTCACTCCTCACTTCCAAGGAGCATTCTGGCAAGAACTAGAAAAATCCTGACTCCCCTTTCTCTAGCTCTCCCTCAGGGGGTGAAAGAATGAACAACACCTACTTAAATGCGATGTTCTTGGTAGAAAACCAAAAGCTATTGAGAAGGAAAGAGAGCCCATTCAAAAAGAGGTTAAGATAGGGAGTAGTTTGTTTACCATGTAAGGAGATCCCAAGGAGTGTGATGGGTGGTAGGGTGGAGCAGGCCTTTAAGCACTTCAGAAGGATACACCAGTGTGTGGTAGCTTCCTGAGACTCGGAGACTGGGAGTGGAGGAAGAGCTCCATAGCATTGCAAGGCGTAACAGGGATGAGAGATGCGAGGTGGGATTCATTGGCCCTAATGTTTTCTTAAGACTGTTCGCCCAAGAATGACTTTGTGTTGATACATGAAGTGTCTAAAAGGATGTATACTTTAGTTCAAGAAACTGTCATCATTGCCCATAGTTTTAAGTAGAAACTTCATGAAACATTGTACTTTGTGTTTCCGGCTAGCTCATCTTGGAGTAGAAAAGAAAGACAGATGGGTCCTGCTCCTTGGAGGAATCTGGTGTCTAATTCAATCTGGTGTCTAATTCAAGGGGCCACTTTGCAGGAGGGAGGTGCATACAACCCTGGTGTCCTGGTGTGAAAAGCACATGCTTACAGATAATCCTGGACTGCCCCAGGCAGCCTCCCCCCCTGGACTGCACAGTGTTAAACAAGCAGCGGATTTGTTTCCTTAGGAGAGGTGCCTAGAAATGGGAGCATTGGGAGCATTATGACCCTTTATGTAGTCAAATAACTTTCCTAATGAGAAACCTCCCTTAAAATTAAACAAAACCAAAACCCAAGACACTCTTGTGTGTGGTATTGACAGTTGAAAGATTTAGAATAACAATGCAAAACCGAGGTCAGGAGATGCAGTTTCAACCACAGCATCTGTTTTACTGTGTGTCTTTACTGCCACTTGATTTCATTGAGCCTCGTTTTTCTCTCTCGTTTTAAGTGGGGTTGATGCTAACTTGCCATGTTCGTCACAAGGATTCAGTGAGTTCCCGTTATATTTTACACTCATCACGGATACCTCAAAGGTTTAGCTTGGATGGCCAAACAACAAAAGAACAACAAACAAATGTACTGCCATCTGGTTGAAGTCGACGCATAGCCACCCTGCAGGACAGAGCAGAAGTGCCCATGGCAGTTTCCCAGTCTGTACCTGTTTATGGGAGTAGAAAGCCCCGTCCTTCAATTTACCCTTGATGTAAACAGACAAAAATCAGGACCTTCGAAAGAGACTGTGGATGAGAGGGAGAAAATTATTAGGTGCATTTGAGAGCGAGCTCCTCTGGAGTATTCCCGTTTGAAGGAAGCAGGTGGGATTGCCAGGGAGGTTTGGACCTCAAATCTCGGGGACACTTGCCAGTTTTACAATGCTGTTTCAGCTGCAGTTCATGCTGCAGGTGAAAACAAATGTGGAAAACGCGGGTAGACGTCCAAGGAGCTGCACGCTGATGCTTTTGGAAATAGAATTAGATCTCCAGTTACTAATCCAGGCTGTCAGAAAGCCAAAAGGAAAGTAATTGTATGTTTTACATCATGTGGAAAGATAAAAGATCTTAGTGAATTCAGGCCACAATTTGAATATTTATGTGCAAATGATAGGACCATAAATATGAGGACGTGTCAAACCAGTGCCGGCAAGTAGGTCAGGGAATTTGAAACCTCGATCACTACCCCAAGGGTAAGGCCCTTTCTCCCCCTTCTTCTAGAATGGCCTGTTTTCCTGAATCCTGCCCTTTTTGACACATGAACTGGTCACCTGGCTCCTGGAAAGAAATTCCATTTGAGCAGTCAGTTAATCATGTCCTTTTCATTTTCAAAGTTGACCCTGAGGGAGCACTTTACCTTTTATGTCTTGAATTTTTGTTTCTTAACAAAACTCTTTTATACACGTGTTAGACCTCCACTTTACTAAGGCATACTTTATAGATAGTAAAATGAGCAAGCTTTAAGGTACAGTCTGCTTGGTTTTGATAAATGTGGACACAACACCCCAATCAAATTCTAAAACATTTTCATCACCCCAGAAGCATCATCCCTCCCCCTTTGCAGCTTGTCACTCTGGGTGTCATTAATCTGACATCTAACAGTGTCAATTTGTTTTTCCTGTTCTTGAACTCAGATAAATGGTATTGTACCGTCTGCACTTTTGTGTCTGGCTTCTTTCACTCAGTACAGTATCTGTGTCATTCTAAACGTTAACATAAGGTGATGTCTAATTTTTTCCTGTAACTATGCCTTCAAAACCAAACTTTTCAACAAATAGTGCTTGGAAAACCAGATTTTTATATGTCCAAGACTGAAACAAGACCTATCTCTCACCCAATGTACAAAACGAAGCCAGGATGTATCAGAGTTATTAATGCAAAATTTAGAACTATAAAGATCATTAATGAAAAATTGTGGACAAACGTAAGGACCATAATACACACATATTGAAAAACACTAGCAATAGTAGACAAAATAGATGACAGGCACCTCCTAAGAATTGGACACTTATTTGCATTTGAAAAAATTACCAAAGACTAAAAAGAGAACCCACAGACTAGGAGGGAAAGAAATAGGCAATGACGCAGCAGGCAAGGGACTATATTTACATCTGTCGGAGACGCTAACATCTCAATAAGAAAAAGTAAACCCACCTAATCTTAGAATGGGCAGTGGACATGAACAGACCACTCACCAAAGATGGCATTTAGAAATGCTAATGACCATTAGCCATTTCAAAAGATGCAAATGAAAACGGCAATGTGATATGAACTCACCCCAGCATTGATGGCAAAGTTTAAAACAACACATGCCGGAGAGAACATGGAGAGACTGGGACCCTCCTGCACTGCTGGTAAAACGCTGCACGTGCCGTGGACAGCAAGATGGTGCGTCCTCAGATCATCGGGAATAGACACTCCATCCATATGACCGCAGTTCTTCTTCTTGATGTGTATCCTAGAGAAAGAAGAGCCCGGATAGTGCGCTCGTGTTCACCACAGCACTGATAATCACCCACCGATGGGAAAATGGCTGGATACGTCAACTTTGTTACTTTAGTACTACACAGCATTAAAGAAGTACGATGTATATGGGAAGGATCTTATGATAGGAAAGTCCTCATCAGCAAGGAGGATACCATGCTGAGTGAAAGTAACCAAGTGAAAACGGACAAATGCATGAACCCACGATTATAAAAAGTTAAGAAAAGGTTTCTACGCTGAAAACAACAGACTTAGAAGGTTATCAGAGTCGGGAGGGAAACAAGAAAGGAGAAGCAATAGACGAGTTAATTTGGTGAAAGAGAAGACAACATACGGGAAATGGGCAAAAATTATGGTAACAGTGTAAGACATTGGAAAGTTCAGTGCGCATTTAAGTGTACTCTTGATCTCTGTAAACCTTCACCTAATTCACAATTAAAGGGTTTTTGTTTGTTTTTTAAGGCATAGGGCAGCTATAAGGTTGTACCGTTGGAGGTGAGAGGCTGGAATGCTTGTTTTTACGGTGGATGCATTCATCAGTGTAGTGTGACTGTAGTAGTTGGTATAGGTAACTTATCACCTATAACTGTATTTCCAAAAGTAATCACCCTCTCTGTATAAGCTATCACAAGTTCTGTATATTTCAGAATGAAACAATCTGCATAGAATAGGGATATGTCACCTAGCTGAAAATGATAATATGCTATGACAAAGTGAGTGAGCTTCTTCAAAGAGAAGAATCATCCTTTGGTTACACACTTTATTAAAGAAAAATCTGTTTTCCATATTCCTGCCCAAACACTAACCCAGTTGCGGTCAAAGCAATTCCAATGCACTGCACCTCCGTGTGTTGCAGACAAGGCTGTGGCTGCTCAGAATCAGGCTGCCAGGCCTTTTTTCCGGAGCACCTCTGAAGGGGTGCGAGCCACCAGCTTTTAGTTACAATGACAGCCACTTTGCCAGTTGGACTCCCCTTCCATATTCTAAATAGTGCTTGCTTGTTTTCCTTTACAGTGTGTGAAAGAACCCGCAGGCTAGGAAGATTTAAGTTTATAAAATATGAAAACAAAAGAGTCTCGTACTAACACTCATGTAGTTTATTTTTTGCTCCTTCTTTGTTTGTTTTTTTAACTGAAGCATTTAATTCCTTTTTTTTCAATTTAAGGACTTAATTTTTATATGTAATAAATATAAATGTGCAAAAGTCTTTTTAAAGAGACGTGAGCCTTTTCCTTCCCTGCTTATCATGATTCAGTATCCAGCAGTGGAATGGAGAGGAGGGAAGCTTCAGAGTTGGTTCATTTCCAATGCTCTGTCACAGCCCCATTATTCCCTATGTTAGGGAGAACTTTAGATGCAGTAGCAGGGCAAGAAGAGAGTCCTTGAGGTAATGTCACTTTTCCAGAAAGCAAGATAGAATCTTAATGCTCTATACCCTGAATAGCAGATAAATCATTCCAATAATAGGAGTATTAAGATTGATTCTGTTAAATAAAAAATACAACTAGTATCTGACTCATGACAGGTTTCCATTCTGACAACTCTGTTGTAGGCAGTTCTGATGTGAATGGAGCAATGCTTTTTATGTTTACATTTTTATTATTGTGTGTGAGCAGTATTGTTATAGGTCTGTGGTGCTTGGAAACATTACACATAAAACTCATATTTTTATATGTGTACCATTACTAATAGTCAGATATACCAAAAAGAAAAACACACACCAAAAGCCTGATAATTTTTAAGTGTGGTTCATGATAACTCAACTATGTTGCAAGTATTCATTAATTGTAAAGATTGATGATTTGTAGAAAAATATTAATATAACTTCAAGTCAGAGAAATTAGAAAGGAAATGAATATTGGTTAAGCCTCATTTAAATGCCACGTCATATATCTTTTCATTCTCTTTAGCAGTGCGTAGGTTAAGTTTGTGCTATGATTACAGCTGTTCAATGGATATGTGTGTATGCACATGCACAAAGAAGGATGAACTAACAGGAAAACGTGAAGGCTGGCTACTTCAATTGGTGGGATCATGGGCATGTCATTTAAGGATTGCAGTCAGCTCCTTTCATGCAGAAAGTCCACTTCACGTAGCCAAGTGGAGGCTTACTTTTTTCCCATGCAAAAAGCCTTCGGGACAGAAGTCTGGGAATAGCATGGTGCTGCTGTAATCAGGATTCTTGATACCTTCTGCTCTGCTCTTGCTACTTAACATGTGGATTTAGACCTCAAGGTTTATTTATGATTTTATGATGGGAGCTTCCCCAGTTAGGCATTCTAGGGTTAATCAAGGCAGTGGCACAGAGCATAAGGGTCATGTCACCATAATCTACCTCCATTCAATGTGTGTTCCTGGACACGTCCGTAATTCAGGGATATTTGTTTCCTTATGGTCCAGAACTGTAGTATTCCGTTACCTTAGTCCAAAGATACTCCAGAAAATGTATTCTTTTTCAAAACAAAGTTTGGTGTGCTGCCATTTGGAACTAAAAAGGCATTGTAATGAAGAAGAGGAGAAAGGACAATAGATAAATAACCAACAGTTGCCTGCCAAATTGTTTTTTCATGAATACTGTGGTGCTCTTAGTGAAAACAAAAACAAATTAGACCAGTTAAAATATGAAACCACCTTGGGTATGATTTTGTTCTGGGTCTTAGATGCCTGGTCCCTGATCCCATTGACACCTCATGATCACACAGGCTGGTGTGCTTCTTCCATGTGGGCTTTGTTGCTTCTCAGCTAGATGGCCGCTTTGTTTATCTTCAAGCCTTTAAGACCCCAGACGCTATATCTTTTGATAGCCGGGCACCATCAGCTTTCTTCACCACATTTGCTTATGCACACGTTTGCCTTCAGTGATGGTGTCGGGAAGGCGAGCATCACAGAGTGCCGGGTTATTAGAACAAAGTGTTCTTGTGTTGAGAATGTACTTGAGTCGAGGCCCAATGTACATCTGCAACCTTAATTCTTCACATATAGATATAAGTACATACATCTATTCCCCTCTCGTTATATATATAGTTATATATGTACATGCCTGTATTTAGGCCTCTATAAATGTCCTTTGCCTCCTGGTTCTTTCCACTATTTCCTTTTACTTTCTTCTTGTCCCACCATCATGTTCGGCCTTCCTTCGGGTTTAGTAATCCCTTACTGCTACATTGCCCTTGATTAAGCCCCCACTAGGAACCCTACACGCTTCTCTCCATTGATTCTAGTTCACTTGTTCCCTGTCCCTGGGTTGATTTCCCCCACCCACTTCCTTTCTCCCACATCCCCTTCTCCTGTATCACCCCAGGAACCATCAGTCCCGGTCTTTTCATCTCCCAATTGTTTATCCTGCCTATCTTATCTAGATAGACATGCAGAGAGAGACATTAATAAGCGCCAAAACGAGACAAAGCCAAACAAAACAAAAAAGGAAGTCCAAACCAACAAAACAATCACAACAACAAAAAGAAAGCCACTGACAAAAATAAAAAAGCTTATAAATAGTTCAAGGTCTGTTTGTTGGCCTTTACGAGTGTCTTCCAGTTGAATCTCGTGGGGTGCCAAACTATCTCCAAAGTCTGTTTTTGGTATTCCCCGGGGATTTCATTACTTTGCTCCCCTTGCTGCTCTGTTGCATGCGCTTGATGGTTCGCCCCAGTGTGATGGGGTCAGATTGGGCACAGTTCCCACACTGTGTCTCCAGTGTTGTCCCCCATAGCACTATGGTTCATTGAGGGACATCTTGTCTCATGGTGGGGCCAGCCTTATGGTCCCCTCTCTGCATTGTCTGCTCTGAACAGGAATATCCTCCTTGGGGTTTGCTGTGACAGGATGAGTTCCCCTCACTCTCCTCCCTCTTCGTTTCTCCTGTGCGCTCTAATCAGACGTGCTGCTCTCCCCACGCTGTAGCTTCAATGCTGTCCTCTGAAGTGCATTCTTCTGGGGGTGGGGTGGGGTGGTGTTTCAGCCTCTCTGAAAATTATGAAGTACAATACAAATGCAAATGACATATGAGCATCCCCTAGAAACATAGGTTCCAGTTAAATATGTACGAACAAAATACTGGAGGGGGTGGGGATAGTGGAGACCCAAAGCCCATCAGTAAACAACTGGACATCCCCTCACAGAAGGGTCACAAGGAAGAGACGGGCCAGTCGGGGTGCAGTATAACACCGGTGAAACACACAACTTTCCTCTAGTTCTTTGGTGCTTCCTTCCCCTCCACTATCATGACCTCAATTCTACCTCACAAATCAGATTAGACCAGAGCATGCACACTGCTATGGATAAGAGCCCTCAACACAGGGAATCCAGGATAGATAAACCCCCTCAGATCCAGGAGGATAAGAGGAAGGTGGGGGGAGAAAAGGAGAATCAATCACAAGGAGCAACGTATAACCCCCTCCAAGGGGATGAACGGCCAGAAGAGTGGGTGAAGGGTGACAGAGGATGATGTAATATATGAAAATAATCTATAATTTATCAAGCGTTCATGAAGGAGGATGGGGGAGGGAGGGGAAAAGAATGAGCTGATATTCAAAGGCTCAAGTAGAAGTAAAATGCTTTGAAAATGATGATGGCAGCATATGTACAAATGTGCTTGACACAATGGATGAATGTATGGATTGTGATAAGAGATGTAAGAGCCTCCAATAAAAGTATTTAATTTAAAAATATATAAAACCACCTGGTAGTGAGTGAAATGTTAATGATACCAATTTCTTCCCTGATCTTTGAATTGTCTAGATCAGGGGTGCCCACATTTTTTCAGTATGTGAGCTACTTATAACATTATCAAGTCAAAATGATCTACCAACTGCAAAAATGCAAAACATATGTTTATTTTTATTTATTACATTTATTCATAAATGCATTGAGAATTCTTTATATGTACAATGTATGTGTATGTACCTTGCATAACTGCATGAGTTCATATTGCACAACACAATTAGCTATGTACATTTTTTGTCCTTGCCCGAGTTTACTCTGATGACTTGCACTGAATGGAATGAGCCAGGCATGCATAGTCCAGACAGTAGTTGCTGACAGCCAGCCTCAAGCACGCTTCCAAATGATCATCAGTCCTGGTGGAACGGTACTTGGACTTAATGATCTTTATGTGGGAAAAGGCTGACTCACATAAATAAGTAGAGCCGAATAATGCAGGCAAGGAGGTAGCACATTGTCTCATGTTTGGGTACTTCCCCTCTGCGAGTAAGTTCCAGAACTGTTCCTGCGCTCTGGACGTCATCTGAATGTCAGCTTGTGGTGTCAAAATCTCCCATTCCGTAGGAAAGTGACACGTTTTTGTCTTACTTGACCCAGCTCCCCAACTCATTTTGATACCCTTTCTTAAATTTAAGAGAAAAAAACGAAGGTGTAAAAATTGCCGATAACTTAGCTTGTCAGTTTTGCTGCACTTAGCACAGTTGTTTGCACATGCGTTTGACACCGAAGATTGCATCTGATTGGCTGAGCTGTATATCAATTAAGTGGCGGGATTGGTGATAGGCTTACCTCTATTTTTTTTAATGCTATGTGATCTACCCACATTACATTTGCGATTGACTAGTAGATCGCAGTCGATGCATTGAACACCCCTGGTCTAGATCTTTTCAGGGTTTTTTTTAATCCCTTCACAGTTTCATATTTCCTTAACACCATCTTATCCTAGAAAGTTTGTAAAGAAACTTGGAGATGTAGTCTTGCTGTTTTTGTTTTTGTTTTTTTCTTAATAGTGCTTTTTTTGAAAGTTCAGAGAAAACAGAACACTGAAACTCGGTGCTGAAGCACAATTTTGTATACATGTGGTGAGGCTGTGTGGTGTGTCTGGATCTCGTCTGAGTCTTAACTCCTTAAATGTTAATAATAATGTTGGATTGTAGGGGCTTCAAAAGGGTTTGGGAAAATAAAATTAGATACTGGAATTTTTCCACAGACTTTTTGAAATCTCTATTTGACTTCTATGCTTACTGTTATAGTTGAACACGTTTCATGTCAACTTGATCAATAAGAATGAAGGGGTGGAGTCTAGCCTGTCAATCAGGTTAGAGCCTAGTGATCCCTCCTGGTGGGCGTGGCATTCTCATGAGCATTCTGGGACTTCTTCTCTTCCTCCTGGAGGCAGAACACATACTTTATTTCACATTCCTGTTGACAAGCCACATGGAGTCACACTGTTGGCAGCCAGAGCCCTGAAGATGCTTCCTCCTCCACTGGATCCACAAGACTTTCCACTTGCAGGCCTGTGATCTTCCTGCCTTCAGGATCATTGCATGTGCTGCGTGAGTTGGAGAGGAATTTATGGGCTAGTGTCAGACATATAGGCTAATACCAGACTTATGGACTTGATCTGGACTGGGCTGAGATGTTTTCTCAATATACGATTGCTCTTGTATATAAAGCTCTTTCTTATACACACATGAATGTCCCTGGATTTGTTTCTCTAGTCAACCCGGCCTAACACACTTAATGGGATTTCTGTGAAGATTAAATAGAAGAGCAGGTAGTGCTTACATTTTAAAAATCTTGTTGTTAGATGCCATCAAATTGGTCCTGACCTGTACAGCAGAATGAAACTCTGCCCTAAGCGGTACCATCCTCACATAATAGGCCTGTTATGCTTGGGCTCATTGTTGCAGCCACGATGTCAATCCATCTTTTGAAGCTCTTTTCCACTAACCTTCCACTTGACCAAACATGGTGTCCTTTTCCAGGGACTGTGTCTCTTGATAACATGTCCAAAGTGCATGTGTCCAAAGTTTCCCCATTCTTGCATCTCAGGAGCATTCTGGCTGCCCTTCTTCCAGTTTTTTGCATAAAACTGAGCCAAACCCATTGCCTTCAAGTCGGTAATAGCGACTCTGTATAGGGTTTCAGAGGCTGTAATTGTTTACATAAACAGGTAGGTTTGAAACACTGACCTTTTGGTTAGCAATTCAATTCCTACCCAACAGTTCCACCGAGCTCCATGTAAGTCAGTGAAAACTCAGTGCCCTGGAGTCGATGCTGACTCTGAGTGACCCGGAGGACAGGGTAGTAGAACTGCTCCCTGAGTTTCCGGGACTGTCACTCTATGGGAGTAGAAAGCCCTGTCTTTCTGCTTTGGAGTGGCTGCTAGTTTAGAACTGTTGACCTTGTGGTTAGCAGTCCAGCGCATAACCACTATGCCACCCGGGCTCCTTTTCATTTTTATGTACAGTGAAGCATTTCCCAATTTCGGGGATACTATATTATTTGATGATCCAAAGCACAGGTTGCCAAATTATTTGGCTTACTACCCCCTTTTCAGGAAAAAAAATTACTCAGCACTCCCGTCAATTAAAAATGTTTGCACTGTAGCTCATAATCCAGGATAAAGTGAAGCATCTGTTTTTTAAAGTGATGCTCCCCTCCCCTCCCAAAAAAATCATTTCAACATCCACTAGGGGGCAGTATCTCCACTTTGGGAAACACTCGGCTAAAGTCACATACCTGTTTCATGCTGCAAGTTATATGCTAATTCTTCTGCCCCATTAGATAGCATTACTCTTAAAACCCAAACCCGACCCACTGCCATCACGTTCGTTCTGAGTCATCTCTACCCTATCTAAAGGTTCCAAGGCTAGACATTTTGTAGGAACCTATAGCCTTGTATTCCAGCCACAGCATCTGTTGGGGTTGAACCACCAACCTGTCAGTTAGCAAGGCAACATTAGCGCCACTATGATATAATTCAGCATTTTATGTTTGTGGTTAAGCATTTTCATCTTAATATCATTTTTTAATGCCTAGATCATTCCATATTTCAATCATGTCAAGTACAATATATAATTGCTACCACAGTTTCCAAACATTTTTTCTACATGGACTCATTGACATTATCTCCTGTTTACCCCTCCCCTCTGCGCACCCCTACTTTCATCAATCCTGGGAAAAGCCTATATAACCGAGTATCAAGAGGATGATGTCCATTAGCATTACACGTCTGAGACACACTCTACTATGAGCAAGCACAAGCCTAACAAAATAATACAAACCAAAATACAGAACATTTTGGAAAGCAGATGAGGTCCAACCTGCATCATAGGGAGGAATCTACTCAAAGTTTTAACTGTTCAGGTTAAATTTATGCCTTTGATCTTCTATACTCCTCTCTCCCAAGCACTCTGTTTAGTGACCAGTTTCCTCCCCTCGCTTTTAGACGGGGGAAGTTTTCTGGAGACTTATTTCCTCGGTAGTTCCATAAATGAGTCTTGGCCTCCCGCCATCATCCATTGCGTTCTGCACACCGGATTCTCAACCATTTATGCTCTGACGCTGATCCCTCCTTCAACTTCAGATTGTATGGACTCTAGTCCTTTGGTGACTGATGAGGTGTGCTTCTTCCCTGTGGACTTAGTTGACGTCTCACTTAGTTGGCTGCTGCTTTGGAAACAATCCTTTAAGACCCCCGGCACTATTTTATCTGATATCCGGGCACCATCTAAACTCTTTGCCACAGTTTGCTATATCTTCTGTGTTCCCTTCCTGGGGGTGAGTATCGAGTGGGGCTGTGATGTAAGAACTAATTGTTCTTAAGTTGAAGCTATGCTTTAGTGCAAGCCCAAAACCCATTCCTGGATCTATGCTATTTTTTTTTCAATTTGCTGTAACTTGGGAGTTAATACATATGTCATATCATTCCATAGTTCAATCATATCAAACAGAATTGTACAATTGCTTCCATAATCGGTCTCCAAACATATACTTTTCCTTCCTGACTTCTTGACATCATCTCCCTCTTATGACCTCTATAGCCCCCTCCCTCCAAAACCCTTGTTATATTTGCTTTCCCTAGATGCTCAACATCCTTGGCTTTCATTTATTGAAAAACAAGAGAAAGAACACAGCTTTAAGAGGGTGACTAAAAAGTGACACACCTTTGAGATACACCATAATGATCAAGCATATGGTGTCAATTTGAGACTATTAAGAGTGAAGGGGTGGAGTTTAGCCTGTCAATCAGGTTGCAGCTTGATGAACTCATTTGGAGGCGCAACGGAGACAAACAGCTTGCTGGAGGTGGGACACAAAGATTCTCTGATTGGTATTCCTGATGACAAGACACATGGAGCTATGTTAGAGGCCTGGAGCTGGAGGATCCACGTGGAGACCCCTGCCAGCGCTGAGATGCTTACATCGCCACTGGATCCACAAGACTTTTCACCCACTAGCCTGTGATCTTCCTGCATTTGGCATCGTTGCATGTGTTCCATGAGTCTGAAGAGGACTTTATAGATTGGTATCAGACATATGGGCTAATATCAGACTTATGCACTTGATCTGGACTGGGCTGGGATATTTTCTCAAATTCAGTTGCTCTTCAATAGACAAAATTCAAAAGCTCTTTCTTGTACACATATGAGTGTCTCCTTGGATTTGTTTCTCTAGTGTACCCAGCCTAGCACAAAGCATAAGCAAAATATAATAGAATGACTGTCACAGGATTGCTGGACTAATACGTTTCTTAATACAACATATACGGCATTGATCTAGTAAGACCTTGTTTGCCAACCAACAGTACACCGCTCTTCTTCCTCAGACACCATGTATGTTCTAGCTTAAGTCCTCAGGTTACTAGTGTGTCTGAGGTGAGTCCAGTTCACCCAGTGTAGTTCTCTCATGGGATCTCACCAGTGCAGTCTCTGGGGCATGCCACATGCCCTGAAGATTCAAGATTCAGTGCCCCAGCATTCCATGGCACCCGGCCTGGGTTCCCTGGATACCCCCAGACACCCTAGAGCAATTCTGCCCACCCACTGCATGCCACTAATGAGTGACCCTCTCCCCCTAATGTTCACCAAATCATTCTCAGTCTCTCCTCACCCCACGTGGCGGTCAGTTCTCCCTCTTCTCAACAGACTTGCATCTGTCTTTCCCCAGACCTGACCATTCCCCCTCCTTGTTCTCCCGTGCTGCCTCATCCCTCTGACATGGCCACCTCCCTCTCCATGGGACCTCACCCCAGGTCCACGTGGCTGCGCCTCAGCGGACAGAAACCCCCACTCTCCCCTGTCCATTTGATCCCCACTGTTGTGAGGAATCCTCTGGTTAAGAGACCAACACTATCCTTGGCTGCAGCAGATGGCGTGGTTCATTCGCACTGGTCCGCCTCTTTACCAGGCTCTCTGGTCTCCCCCCAGAAGACGGGCTGGCCCGCAACCTTGAGATTCTGCCCGTTCTGCTGTGGCTTCCTGCCTCAGCGGATGCATGCAGGGGTTGTTCTTTTGCACCTGACTAACTTCCCTTAGCATAATGTCTCCTAGATCCCTCCACGAGTTGAGATAGTTCATGGTTTCCTCGTTGTTTTTTAGGGATGTGTAGTATTCCAATCCTAATATAAATTGATGGGTGGAAATGTGGCGGTAGTCGGTGGGAAGTTGTGAGGATCAGATAAATAGGTGGAAGCTTCTAAACGGTAACATACTGTGTAAGTGCACAAAATATTCATGGGACACAGATGCGCAGGTGAATTATTTGGGTAAGAGTGAGAACAGTCTAGATGGAGCGTGGTCACTGACTGTTTAGCCATTGCACCTCTTTCTGTTGGTTTTATAGTGGATAGATCGCTTTGCAGCTCTATCAGTATCAAATCTTACTAGATATGTTTTATAATGTTTTATGTATCCATAGAGAAATAAATGTGTGAAATGCTTGTATAAACCAAATGCAACGTTTAGAAAAGAGCTATTCCACGGTCACCAATAAAAGTACAATAAGTATGATTTTCTGCTGCTGAGTGGACATTTGTTGAGCGAAACATTAAAGCAATCCATTCCTGGTTTATGAGGACAGTTAACTGTGTGATTTTTGAAAAAAATATTAAAAGTGATTAAAATTAAGCATGATTTAAGTATATATAGTCGGTAATGTCTAAACCTTCCACGAACCTTTAATAGTAAGAATATGCCATACAAGTTACCATATATACTCGTGTATAAGCCAAGTTTTCCAGCACATTTTAATTGCAGTTTCTGTGGTAAAATTGGGTGCCTCGGCCGATACTCGGGTTGCCTTGTACTCAAGTATATACGGTATATAAGTGGGGTTTTGATTGTTTCTTTTTTTTCCCTTCACAGTGACTTACCTGAGAGAGAAGAAGGTGAAGGAGAAGAAACTCCAAACTTCAGCCACTGGGGCCCTCCACGGATGTATGTTGATGGGGTCCTGGTTCTGGGTCAGAGAACACAGGCAGCGGATGTCCTCCACTTCCTCGCGCATCAGTCACTCAGTCCTAGTCCAGGGACTGTGGAGATAGATCGCCCATAGGCTGACTTAGAGCCTTGTTTCATTTTGTGTTATTTAGAGATTTTTGTCCTGGCTAAGACAAAATAAGCAGTATTAGGAAAATGTTTATCACACACTTTCAGAGAATAATTTGTTTATAAGCAATTTAGAATGTCCATTTATGGTTGTAACTGATATACAACATATAGTTTATTACTGCCTCATTAAGCAAGATAGGTAGGGCAGACTTGACAGTAGTTAGTAAGTAAATAAATCTATATATTGCTTAATGATGCAGTCATGTACTTATCCAGTAGTTGAAGTTGGTTTCCATCTGCTGTCAGTTTATCTCTACCCTCCTCCCTTTGTGTTAGCCCAAGTTGGTGCCTTGCTTGCATTGACAGAATGCTTGGGACCAGCTTTTCCGTGGTGAATGTATTAGTTCTAATTACTCAGCATGGCTGTGCTTAATCAAAACTTAGAAGTCTTCCTCTCTGCTGCTCTCTTGCTTGTCTGAGTCCTGAGGCACACGGCTGCGGTTCACCTGCAGACCTGTACTGGAACTTAAGGGTCAGAGTCCTGTGGTTGCCTAAATTGTTCAGGAGTCAACTATATAAAATATATTTAGAAAACATGTCTAACATGAATATACTTCAAATTGAATAATTATAGTGACTGTCCAAGTCAAATTAACTTGATTGTGAATGAACGTTTTTCTGTCTTTTTAGTGTTGAGATTTTCAGAGAACCCAGCGTTTCCCTGGGAATCAGTATTGTTGGTGGACAAACGGTTATAAAGCGTCTCAAGAATGGTGAAGAGCTTAAGGGTATATTTATCAAACAAGTTTTAGAAGACAGCCCAGCGGGAAAAGCTAACGCTCTGAAAACCGGCGATAAAATACTCGAGGTAAGTGATGTTGACATACTGTTTCTCTTTGCTACGCACAGTGAGATATAGTCAAATCACCTTTTCAGCAGAACTGTTTGCTCCAGTGCACTGGGTGTATGTGAATACAACTGGTCTACTTTAGTTATGTTTCGTACATTAGATATATTCATGTATGTCCTGAATATTTTCTATTGGCATTTCATCAATTCCTGGAGCCCTGTGTTTTGCCAATGCCTTAAGTTTACTTGGGACATTGCTCTTCAATAACTTTGGTTCTTGATGATAGGCTGATCTCTTGAAACGGTTAAATATGGACCATTTCTTTTATTGGCAAGGTGACAGTGTGTATTCATTCCTTCCATCTTCTTTTGGTGCTTCTTACATGGTTCAGTATTTTTCCCATAGAATCCTTCAATGTTATAACCTGAGGCTCAATTTTTTTCCTGTCAGTTCTTAATTAGCTCAAACATAGCAACATTTGGGCAGTGTTTTCTTCTGATGTGCATAGGGTCGCTGTGAGTTAGAATTCACTCAATGATACCAAACAGCAATTTCTCTAACACTGGCATAGGACAATGAAGAAAATTGCCCCCAAACGCTTCCCTTGCAATGTGTACATGATAGTGGGGGGTGATAGAATATAAACAAATAAGCAATCAAGAGATTTTTCAGATCTGGTGGCTCTTGTTGAAAAATAAGACAGGGGAAGAAGGCTCCAGGCAGAGAATTAATCAGTAAATGCCCTGAAAAGGGAGTGAGCATGCTTGGTGGAGTTTAAGGGATAGTTGGGAGTCCAGGGTTACTAGTTCCATCACAATATCTCTTACCATCAAGTTCATTCTGAGTCACAGGGACCCTGTATGATAGGATAGAACTGCCCCATTTGGGCTGTAAATCTTTAAGTCAAGAGAAAACCTCATCTTTCTCCTAACCGGCCTATGATTTAGTAGGCCAACGGGGAAGGAGCTGTTCCACCAGTGGCTACTAGAGTGTAGAGTAAACCAAGGAGAGGGATGGTGAAATAAGAAGTCTGATTAATCATGGGGAGTCATGCAGAGGAAACATGCGAAGTGTGGTAGGCCATGGTTGAACTCTGGGAAGCCATTAGAGAATTTTGACAGTTCCTCACATATATATTCATTTGTTTTTAAAAAGGATTATTCGTATTTCTAGTCTAAGAGTAATCCGTATTGAAGGCTGCAATCCTTGATCTTCAACAGCAAGTATTTCAAGTCCTCCTCACATTAGCAAGCAAGGTTGTCACCTGCATATCTCTGGCTGTAAGCAAGCCTGCCTTCAATCCTGATGTCAGGTTCTTCTTCAGATAATCCAGCTTCTCTGATTGCAGCCTTCAGTTGGGTTATAACTCAATGTAAAGGAGATAAAAATGCTCACACCTGGACCAGTAGTTTACATCATGATAAACAGATAAGATTGAAGGTGCCCAGGATTTTATCTTGCTTGGATCCACAGTCAGTGCTTATGGAAGCAGCAGTCAAGAGATCAAATGATGCACCGCATTGAGCAAATCTGCTGCACAGACCTCTTTTAAGTGTTGGGAAGCAAAGACTGTGAGGACTGAGGTACGTCTGATCAGACCAGGGTATTTTCATTCACCTCATGCATGCAACAATTGGACATTGAGTAAGGAAGGCCGAAGAAAAATTGATACATTTTGAAGTGTGTGTGTGTGTGTGTGTGTTTGTGTGTGTGTGTGTGTGTGTGTGTGTCTGTGTCCACATAAATCTAGTCACAGCGAATTTTTTCGTGAAAGCAGTTTTGCTTGGACCTCCGTTTTTGTGATGGCTGATTTAAGAGATCAGCTTGCCATGGTGAAGCTTTGTTTCCTGCTCAGGAAAAATGCTGCAGAAACTGTTGTGCTGGTGGACACAGCTTACAAGGATAGTGCTATGGGAAAAACACGTGTATGAGTGGTTTCCTCATTCCAAAAAGGTGAAATGTTGAACAATGACAGACCTCATTCTGGACGCCCATCAGCTTCCCAATTGGATGAAAATGTTGTGCTCGGAGACCTACGATGGACCATTGGAGAGATGGGGAAGTTGTCTGGACTATCTTGGAGCTGGGTTCCGTGATGCTGCGGTTTCTTGAGCAGGGAGAATGAACATGGAACACGAATAGACACACAGAGACAATACAGGACTGCAGCGCAAAATAGACACAGACAGAGATGGTACAAACTGCCAGCAGCCTCCACAGCCCGCAGTGCTTTATTTTTATGTACGAAATACTGGCAGTGTTCCCAGATAAGTTTGCTATTCCCACACTTGAATTTCTCATAGCCTTGAGAGTGAGTTCCGTGTCTCAGCCCATACCACTTGTTTACATTTCTACCAGGGAAACACTGTTTGCAGCTGCCCCCTCGAACTCCTTATTGTTTGCAGTAAGGAAGTTGTTTATGAGAACCAGCCGGGACAGACATTGCGTACTGTCCTAGACAGATACATGACACGAGAAACAGTGCTCCTCTTCATGGCTCCTTCAGTCCAGCGTATTTTAATTTGGGAATGAGAAGGGTCGCTGTGAAACCTGTGCCTCAGGTTCTGAATGACCAGGAAAAGTGCATCAACTGGAAACAAGCGTGCTTTGAAAGAACAGCTCAAAGGGACCCAGCCCTTTTTCCCCCAAGGTCATCACTGGTGATGAGACATGGTGCTATTTTTACGACCCCAAAAGCAAACAATCAAGCCAGTGGAAGACACCATCATCACCTCATCCAAGTGAAATCACCTCATCAAGTGCAATCAAAGATGAAGACAGTGCTCATTTGTTTCTTTGATGAGAGGGGGATAGTGCATTTGGAGTTCGTTCCACCAGGTCAGACTGTTAATGAAGCTTTCTATTTAGAGGTTCTGAAAAGATTGTGTAACAGCATGTGCAAAACAGGCCTGACTTGTGGCAGACGGGGGACTGGTTTTGCCACCACGACAATGCACCTGCTCAGGCAGTCATCTCAGTGTGCCAGGACTTGGCTAAAAACAGCATGTCTCTCTTGCCCCCCACACCTTACTCACTTGGCTTCACTCCGTGTGACTGCATTTTGACTGCAAGAATAAAGAGGGACATGGAAGGGCAGCGATTTGATGACACAGAAGAGGTGAAGAAAAGAACGATGGAGGAGCTATCAGCCACCCAAACACATGAGTCTGAAAAATGTTTCCACGAACAGAATCGCAGATAAGACAAATGTACTAAGTGTAGTGGAGAGTACTTTGAAGGTGATAAGGTTATTTTGTAACCCAAAATTTAAGTACATAGTTTTGAAAAAATTTCCAGTTTTTTTGGGGGGGGTAGCCCTTGTATACTTTTGTTTAAGTACTGAGAGCTTCATATGATCTTTTGGGGGTTCTTAAAATTGGGGGGTTCTGTTTTCTTTATACTTGAGCCATTTGTAGTGCTTTATAATTTAACTGTTTATTTCTTGTATTATATATTTATCTGTATATGATTCAACAGTTCATTTCTTGTTACATATCTATCTTTATAAATAAATATATTAAATTATCAGCAATTTGGTTTTATCTCTCTAGAGAACTCTGTCTAACACACTTGCCTTTTTATTTAAACTCTCTTATTAATATGAACGTGACAAAGCTGCTCTTTTTGGATAGTGTTTACATGCTAAGTTATTATTTTGTTTTGATTTTATTTGACTAGTGTTATTTTGTAAGCAAAATATACGATTTATTTTCATCTAGTAAGTCTTAGTCATTGGATGCTTATGATTCCTGATATATTTTAATTTAATTTTTTTAATTATTATTTTTGTCCTTTTCTTACCTTTTTATTTTGAAAAAAATCATACATCCACAAGAAGTTCCAAGTAAATGTTCAGATGATATGTGTAGTTTCTTTCCCTCAGCCTCCTCCAGTGTTAATAACTTACATAACTAGGATACTAGCAAAACCGAAACAACGAATAAACCTGAACTCTGATTTCGTAAGCTATACATGCTCCCGTGTGTGTGCGCCCACACAGGTCTAATACATGCTCTCGTGTGTATGTACACATAAAACTATACATGCTCTTGTGTATGTGTACCCATATAGATCTATATGTACTCTCGTGTGTGTATATCCACACAGATCTATACATGCTCTCATATGTGTATGTCCACACAGATCTATATGTGCTCTCATGGCATATACCCACATAGATCTATACATGCTCTCATGTATGTGCGTCTACACAGATCTGTACATGCTCTCATGGCACGTACCCACACAGATCTATACATGCTCTTGTGTGTATCCACACAGATCTAAATGTGCTCTCGTGGCATGTACCTACACAGATGTATACATGCTCTCGTTTGTGTATGTCCACATAGATGTATACATGCTCTCTCGTGTGTGCCCATACAGATTAATACATGCTCTCGTGTGTGTGCCCACACAGATCTATATGTGCTCTTGTGTGTGTATGTCTACACAGATCTATACATGCTCTCATGTGCGTGTACCACATAGATCTATACATGCTCTCGTGTGTGTATGTACACAGACCTATACATGCTCTCATGTGTATGTGCCCACACAGATCTATACATGTTCTCTTTTATGTGTGTGTGCCCATATAGATCGATACATGCTCTCTTGTGTGTATTTGCCCACACAGGTGTGTACATGCTCTTGTGTTTGCATGTCCGCGTGCCCTCACAGAATATATGTTCTTTTATGGATATGTGCTCACACAGATCTATACATGCTTTATTTTGTGTGTGTGTGCCCACACAGATCTATACATGCTCTCATGTGTGTGTACCACACAGATCTATACATGCTCTCCTATGTGTTTATTTGCCTGCACAGGTGTATCCATGCTCTTGTGTGGGTGTGTCTGTGTGCCCACACAGATCTGTGCAGTTTCCCCATGAACAGGATTGCCTAGCCACCACCGCATACCACAATAATTATGTAATAGTTTCCACAGAAATGAAATCATGCAGCATGTATCTTCTTGAGATTGACAGTCAACATTAATTTCCCTGAAGTTCTTCATTGTGCTGTGTTTCAAAAATGTGTTCCTTTTTATTGCTGAGAATTGGCCCATGGTATGGAGGCACTGCACTTTGTACCATCACTCTCCCTTGGCAGGACTTCACGTAATGTTCAGTTCTTGGCTATGATGAATAATGCAGCTGTGAACGTCTCAGATTCTGTATGAAAGTCGATTGGTTTCCTGAATATATGACTAACTGTGCAATTGCTGGGTCATATTTTGACTGCCATGTTGTTTTTCTGAGTGGTGGCACCATTGTAAATTCTCTCTGGCAACGTCAGTGCTCCATGCTCTCCACAGCCTTGCCCACATTTGTGGTGCCACTTTATTTTATTTTAGCCATTCCACTTGGTAGTATTTTCTCTATTCCGAAGTGAGTGTGTCCGTGTGTGAGTATATCTCATTTTAGTTTTAATCGGCTTTGCTTTAATTCTTTAATAATCAACTATTTCAAAACTCCAAACCTGTCAAGGGCCTTTATTTATTGCAGGGGTCCTCAAACTGTCGCTCAGACCTGTTGGAGGGCCAGACTATAGTTAAAAAAAAAAACTATCAACAAATTCCTATGCACACTGCACATATCTTATTTTGAAGTAAAAAAACAAATGGGGCAAAAACACCTGGCGGGCCGGATAAATGTCCTCGGTGGGCCGCATGTGGCCCACACGTCGTAGTTTGAGGACGCCTGGTTTATTGTCCTGTGAAGGGAAAACCGAAACCCAAAACAACCCAACCTCAGTGCCATAAAGTTGATTCCTACTCCTGATAGTGTAGAACTGCCCCTGTGGGTTTGCGAAGCTGTAAATTCTTACGGGAACAGAAATCCTCTTTCTCCCACAGAGAAGCCGGTGAGTTTGAAATCCCATCTTTGTGGTTAGCAGCCCAGCAAGAGAGAGCGTCCTTGCTTCTTCTACCTGCCAACTCTTCTTTCTAGATATATTTTCTTAGCAAGTGATCTCTCTCCACCAGCAGCAAATGAACTATTTATTTGTGTGTCTTTCTCTGGTCATCTCTCTATCGTGTGCAGCAGAAACCATGCCCTCCTGGCAGCCTAACAGTATTGCTCTTGATGTTGTTCCTTCTTGCTCCTTCAGCCATTTCCCCACCCTCTAGCATTGGTGCATGCTGTCAACGCTTCCACCTTCAAAACAAAATCGTCCTTGGATCCCATTGCCATCCCCATACATATACTTATTTCCCCCTTTCCTTCTTCCCATTACAACAAAGCCGTATCCACAGGCTTTCCTATCCATGGAGCATGCACTTCCACACCCTTTACTCAGGCTTTGTTACCATATGGGTTTGAAAGCCAGGCTCTGTGGACTGTTTTGTAAACGCTGCATGCTCTCGGAGATGGGTAGGGATGCTCACAAGTTTGGTTCTCTGAGATTTCTATAATGAGGAGTCAGTTTATCCTTACCCAGAACACTTTGAGTATAAAGTAACCTATTACTGTCTTGCAGCTTCTCTTTCTGAACAGTTTGAGAAATACTTAGCTACTAAGCGGTGGTGATAATGGGCACTCTGCTTTACATATCACGCTTCTCAGCTTAATTGAGAAAAGATAGCAATCTAGAGAAGTTCCCCCACCTCCATTCAGAATTATAGGCTTTACTAGGGGCAGACGTGACCTTGGGAGCGCAGACGCCCAACTTCCGTTACTGACTGAGCTACTTACTTGGGGTAATTATGTTAAATTAGGGCTATTGGGACTGCATGCATTTATTTCACTTCTGAAAGCGAGACATTATTTTCCCCAAACACACTCGACTACAACAGCAAACTTCTTTGTGTGTCCATTTTGTGGGAGGCGGTCGCAGGGGTGGTCTAACTCACTAGAATTTGACTGCTGTTACACTAGATAACGCACAGAAACTCTGAATTAACTTACCTGCCGTATCGAGGGTCTTTCTAATGGAAAGAAATTGTTTCTGCGTTTCAGGTGTCGGGGGTAGATTTGCAGAACGCCTCACACGGCGAAGCAGTGGAGGCCATTAAGAACGCAGGAAACCCAGTGGTGTTTGTGGTCCAGAGCCTGTCACCCACTCCCAGAGTAAGTGATGCTTGGTATCCGCCAAACGCTTGAAGCCATTTTCTCTAAATGGGGGCCAAGCGTTTGCCTCCTTGGTATTCGGCCGCCTGTCCTCATCATTACTGTGATATACGTACTATGACTTTGAAAAGTCGTTAGCTTCGGAAACATTGAAGTGGTGTTCCCTTCATTTCCCCTTCTTGTCCGCCAGGTTTCATTCTTCTGGTGAACTTTGAGTCCACATAGTGTGTGTTGCTTTAAGAGAGAGATTGTAAGGTCAGACAGACCGTTTTTGAATCCTTATTTCTCGAGTTGCTAGCTTTATTAACATCAGGAGGGGCTGGTGTAAAAGTGTAAGCCCTGATGGGGTAGTGGTTCTGGTTTGGCCATAAGGTCAGCAGTTCGAAATCGCGAGTCGCTCTGCAGGAGAAAGATGAGACTTGCTATTCCAGTAAAGAGTTACAGGCATGGAAACCCACAGCGGAGGTTCTACCCTGCTTCCTGGGTTGGTGGAAGTGGGAATTGACCCAGTGGCAGTGAGTTTAGGTGCTATGCAATGTTAAGCATTGGTAGAAATTTAAAATGAGAGAGGAGAGTAGTGATTAATCAATTTTTTTCTGTGATTATTTACACATTTGGTGTGGAATTGGAACTTCTATAATGAGATGCCAATGGCAGGATTATAATAAGCAGCAGAATCTCCACCCTTAAGTTCTGTAACTGGGAGTATTATTTATTTTCCTTCATTGTGTCCTGGAATAGAGCTGTTTCAAACAGGTACTGTACTTCTGAACAGTATAAGCGTTTGGAACATTTAAAAATAACTGTGTTTTAATGCAGTAATGTCCTGGTTTGCAGCCATCTGTATGCCGTGGTAAACAGAATGCCACATTTATGTGGCAAGCTGAGCAAACAGATAACTCTGGTGGCCCATGGGTGGCCGGGGGCAGGGCTGTGCTATTTGTCATTCTTGTAGCCTGTGCAGCCGTACACTTGGGGAACCACTCTATTGAGTGTGCTGCACTTTTGTTGTTGTTCTCGTCCAGTCCATTCCAACTCGTAGTGACCCTGCGTACAACAGAAGGATACGCCACCCGGTGCCACCTGGTGCCGCAGCAACCTCACATCTGTTCCCTTCGAGCCACTGTTGCAGCCGCGGTGTTAGTCCATCCCCTGAGGGTCTTCGTCCTTTGCTCTGATCTGCTTTCTGAGCATGACCAGTCCAGGGACTGGTCTCCTCCTGACCACATGTCCAAAGTACAGGAGACTGCGTCTCGCCATCCTGGCCTCTAAGGAGCGTTCTAGCTGGACTTCTTCCGAGACAGACCAGTCTGTGCTTTGGCCGCCCTGTACTTTCTGTATTCCTTAACAGCCCCACAAGGTGCAAACGCCTGGATTCTTTCCCGTCTTCCTTACCCAGTGTCAACTTGCACATGCACACAAAGCAATGGACGCTATCATGGCGTCCATGTTTCGTATTACGTTTTCACCATCAACACAAACTGAGGGAGGAGAACACAATAAAGCCTTTTCATTTTCATACAATTTGAAATTGAAGAACATCTTTGGACCCCCATCTTTCAAACTTTGCGATATTGAAACTGTAGTTCAGGCCATCACTTTTTTTTTAAAAATAATCATTTTATTAGGGGCTCCTAGAACTCATCACAATCTGTACATATGTCATCTGTGTCCAGCACTTTAGTACATATGTAGAGTTATCATTCTTATGACACCCGCTTTCCACTTGAGCCCCTGGTGTCAGCTCATTTTCCCCCCTCCCTCCCCG
>NW_022104341.1:63868759-63886119 GCF_000313985.2 Echinops telfairi | reverse complement strand
GCTTCTTCCATGTGGGCTTTGTTGTTTCTCAGTTAGATGGCCCCTTGTTTATCTTCCAGCATGTGGGACCCCAGATTCTGTGTCATTTGACAGCTTCAGGCCATTACTTTTATTTCTGGAAACTGAGTTCGGTAGTAACACTGGCCAGAGTTTTCCTTGCCAGATGATACTTCCAACGACGTACTTTTGAGCTACAATGAGCCAATTAAATGATGCATTTACGTGGCCACCTATGAATGCCCTTGCCGAGAAATATTCAAAGCATTTAAGTGGGCTACAAAGTCAACCAAAAAGGGCAAGCTTTTAGTTCCGCCTTGGTGTGTGAACCAAAGTGGAAACTTCCGCTTGAATGACATAAGCAGTTCCATTTCTTTTGACTGTTACAGCAATCTCTTTAGCAGCATGCCTCGCTCACGCCGCTTCCTTCTCCTCTAGTGTAACAGATTCCACATTGTGCATTTGGTCCATCAAACATGGAGCTATTTGTAGTTCTAGCCAAGTGAACCTATTCAATCCTCGGTTCATTACTGTGTCCATGACTCGTTCCATTTTTAACCTTTGGTTTTGTCATAAAGCGAATCCTGTTGAATGAGGCCGTGAAAAGAATCAGTCATCTCTTTGCAAAATGTTGTGCCCTTCAGCTGGCCTGGATCGCAAGTAATGCTAATTGTTGCAGAAGCAGCAAATGCAGACAATGCCTAATCATTTCCTGACCCGTTCCAGCAGTGCTTGAAAGTTTCCTTTGAAGTCCAAGAAGTCATTTCCTGAGACTGCTCATCAGTGGCCTTATGCCTACAAGCACCTTGATCACATAAAAGTTCTCATCGGCACCACGCCTTAAGTAGTGACGCTCATGTCTCTGCTTTTATCAGCTGCTTTGTGAGCATTCTAAAGACTCACTTTCTGAGCTTTTTCTAAATCTCTCAGCTGAACTTTTGTCATGCTCAGGAAATGCACATGCCCACTCAGGTTTCCTGGCCAGCTGCTTATTGAGTGCAGGAGCCACGGTTTATACGCTTTCCTTTGTAGAAGGCTTGTATTGCCAAAGTCAATTATTTCCACTTCCTAAGAAAGCTGCATTTCAGAGTCACGTCACAGAGTTTCTCATATTCAAAACCAGAACTTTTTAAAATTGCAGGCCTTTTCCCAATTCATTCGGTTTACCGTATGGTTTTTCTTTCGATCCTCGGCTATCAAGTTGATGCCGACCTCCTATCGCCCTCCCAGGAGAGAGTGGAAATGCTCCCTGGGGCTCTGGGGCTGCCGTGTCTGCAGGAGTGGGCTGCTTCTTTCTCCACGAGCACTAGTGCTCGAGAGTCCTTCCCCACGTTCTCCTGCACGGGCTCCTTTTGCATAGGATAGCGTGTTACTTTCACAAGAAATCGTGCTCTCTGTGTTTCTGAGAGACTTCTTTTTGGAGAGCCTTTTGTCTTCTAGTTTGTGTGCAGCAGTATATTTCTCAGTCCTTTGAAAAAGGACCACTGCGGCATTACGAATGGTAACTGACATTCATTCCTTCCCAGAGCAGCACAGCTGGTTCTTTCCCTGGGCAAATCCGTCTCCTGTGGGTCGGTACTCTGACTTGTCAGGGAGGCAAATGGCTTGAGTTTCTTCAGGACCAAATCACATGTCTACTGACCCTCCCGTCTTTGACTTTTGCTTTAGATTATTCTGTGTAGTAAGTGAGAAAAATCCAGAGTGAGCACAAGCACATGTATAAATTAAAATTTAAATATTAAAAATATATTTTAATCATTAGATCTGTCATCAGATTTTATACCGA
Organism: Echinops telfairi; assembly: GCF_000313985.2. Classification (NCBI taxonomy): domain Eukaryota; kingdom Metazoa; phylum Chordata; class Mammalia; order Afrosoricida; family Tenrecidae; genus Echinops; species Echinops telfairi. The sequence continues at coordinate 63,884,336 of NW_022104341.1, read as the reverse complement.
GATCATTCTGTAAACATTTTATATTTTACTAAGCTGGTTCATGGTAATTTCACGGGAAGTCAAAATGTCATCCATGCTATCTGTATTGTTATGAAGGGGACAGGTCGTAGTGGGGACCCGAAGTCCACTAGCAAGCCATTTGGACAGTCCCTCTTAGTAGGTAGGGCCTTATGGAAAGGAGGATAAATCCAGGGTGTGGTGTGGCACTGATGAACCACAGAACTATCCTCTAGTTCTTTAAGATTTCCTCCCCTTACTATGAGGGTCTATACGTGATCTATCTCATTGGTCATGTTAGATTTGCGTATGTTCATGTGGACCTTTAAGATCACTCAGTACATGTTAATCAAGATAGCTGACCCCTCAGACACTGACAGGAGTAAGGTTTCCCTGAGGGAAGTAAGGGGGGTTTGATAGCTTTGCTGATTGTATAGCCCCACCCCGATGGGATTGAACAACAGAACTGTATGGGAAGGGATATATTGCAATGAATATATTGGAATATAATGGATATAAGGGATATATTGGAATGATATATTGGAATGAATAAGATATGTCAATACAAATATTATTTGAGAAAAAATAAAATAAAAATAAAATTCTAAATATATATTGCAGCACATGCTGTCAAAAAATCAGGTAGCTATTATAAATAAAATATAACCCTGGAAGCAATATTTTAAAGAAAAATGTAATCTATGCTAGAAACCAGGCTCCCAGCGCTGGAAAGAGGCCTAAAGGACAGGTTCTTGTGGATGAATCCTTGGCCTTCTTCGTGTGATGAGAGAAACTTGGGCAACCTACTAGTGCTGAATTTACAGTATGATTAGGGTAATTTATGTCGCTAAATTGTGTACATGAAAAACACCACTTGACAAATGTTACTGCATATTATTTATAGATAAAATAAAAAAGGAATAAGCTATTGGCACCATTAAAATTAGTTTCATGAAATTGAACCGTTTCACTTACTGAATAACAGCTACTTGGTATAGCTATCTTTTGGACCCTTTCCAGACCCTGAAGATTTTGTGATAAATACAGTTAAGTCCCATTCTTACTAACTTTATGTTTCAGTGGTAGAACTAGACTTGTAGTTTATCTTTATTCTAATAGTGAAAGTGAATGCAGACATTAAACTCATGAGCATTTTAATTGGTTTAAAAATATTGTATGAAAAGTAATGATTGTTACATTAAAATGTTTTCCTTCCTTTCTCCCTGCCTCTCCCTTATTAATGGTGATAGGTCATTCCTGGTGTCCATAATAAAGTCAGCAAAATCATCAGTAACCAGAGTCAAGACAACCAAGGAAAAAAAGACAAGGTAACCCAAACCTATTACGCTGTTAGGAACTGCTTTTAATTGCCCTTGTGCATATCTGAGTTTAATTTTTATGGGTACCAAGTAGGAGTACTGTATGTGTATTTACAATGTTTTATTTCCGTGAACATAACTGGCCCTGAAGCTAGTGAGCCTAAAGGCAGGAGGCTGGGAAGGCAAAGGCACAAACACGTCAGAAAGGGCCTCTTCATGCCCAAAGGGTGCCTCTCACACTGGGGGGTTTCTGAGACTTGATCTTGCTGCTCTCTCCTCCTGGAGGTCTATTTTCCTTAAAGTTCTTCAATAAGAGTCGTTTCCCTTCCAGGGCAGGTCACCTGACCTGAAAGAAACCGCTCCTTCCAGTCAATGAGACTTACTCATCCCCTTCTGTTTCCCCGCTGCTCTCCCAGTTGAAGTAAATTATCTAGTTTTTTAGTTTTTTCCCATGAAGATAACTAATTGCCTTACTGAAATAGCCCCCCCCCCCCATGTATCTTGGCACAACTGCTATACAACCATAATAATAATTATTATTTTTTGGCTATTGGTTGGCTTTTTTTTATAATTATTATAGCCTTCTACTGAATCTTCTTTTCTGGTAGAGAAAATTACTACAGACTCTTTTTCTGTAAAAAATGCCCTGTTTATTTATACTTTTTTTTTTGTTTTCACATAAAGGTTAAAATTTGCTGGTCAAATTCCATTAAAAATATGTTTGGGGACCTTACTGGGGATTATGTCAAATCTGTAGCTTAATTGGGGGAAAAGTGACAAATTTATGATACTGAGCTTTTTCTAACCATTAACGTGACATACCTTTCCATTTATTGAAATCTTCTGCTACTTTTTATGTTTTTTAAAGATCATTTTATTGGGGGGTCTTACAGCTTTTATCACAAAGCATACATCAATTGTATCAAACATATTAGTACATATGTTGCAGCATTTTTTTTCTAAACATTCACTTTCTATTTGATCCCTTGGTATCAGCTTCTCTTTTTGCCTTCCCTCCCACTCTCATGACCCCTTGATAATTATAAATTATTATTTTCTTTTTAAAAATCATCTTATTGGGGGCTCATACAACTCTTATCACAATCCATACATACATCAATTGTGTAAAGCATATTTGTACATTCATTGCCCTCATCATTCTCAAAACATTTGCTCTCCAACTAAGCCCCTGGCATCACCTCCTCAATTTTCCCCTCTCTCCCCGCTCCCCCTCCCTCATGAACCCTTGATAATTTAGAAATTATTATTTTGTCATATCTTGCCCTGTCCGATGTCTCCCTTCACCCACTTATCTGTTGTCCGTCCCCCAGGGAGGAGGTCACATGTAGATCCTTGTAATTGGTTCCCCCTTTCCACCCCAATGTCAAGCACATGCGCACATTTGTTGCCATCATCATTCTCAAAACATTTTCTTTGTACTTGAGCCCTTGGTATTAGCTCCACATTTCCCCCCTCCCTTTTCCACCTTCCCTCCGTCCCTCACGAACCTTGATAATTTATAAATCATTATTTTTCCATGTCTTACACTGTCCATTGTCTCCCTTTACCCACTTTTCTGTTGTCCATCTCTAAGGGATGTAGATCATTGTGATCAGTTCCCCCTTTCTCCCTGACCTTCCCCTTCCCCTCCTGGTATCACTGTTCTCATTAATGGTCCTGAAGGGTTTATCTGTCTTGGATTCCCTGTGTTTCCATTTCTTATCTGTACCAGTGTACATCCTCTGGTCTAGCTGGATTTGTAAGGTAGAATTAGGATCATGATAGTGAGTGTGTAGGGATGGGTGGGTGGGAGGAGAAGAGCATTAAAGAATTAGAGGAAAGTTGTATGTTTCATTGTTGCTACTCTGCACCCTGACTGGCTCACCTCCTCCCTGTGACCCTTCAGTAAAGGGGGTGTCCCGTTGCCTACAGATGGGCTTTGCCTGGGTCTCCACTCCACACTCCCCCTCATTCACAATGATATGATATTTTGTTCTTTGATCCTATCGACACCTTGTGATCACACAGGCTGATGTGTTTCTTTCATGTGGGCTTTGTTGCTTCTCAGCTAGATGGCTGCTAAATTATTATTATTTTCATATCTTATGCCAACCGCTGTGTCCGTTCCCCATGGTGTCTGTTGATCACCCCTGTTGGGTGGTAGGGTGGTGGTGGTCAGTTCCCCTTTCCTCCTCTCCTCTCCTCACCTTCCCCCTACCCTCCTGGTATCACTATTTCCATTTCTGTTTATTATGTCTTATCATTGATTTTTATGCTTTTCGTCAGAAAGTTATTTTAAGTCTTTTGTTTGATTTGAATCCATACATCTTTATATGTACTATTAAATATCTTAAATTACATTTTCTGTTTATTGCTAGTATATAGAAATAACCACTTTCACATATTGATTTGAGATCTTGTAAGTTTAATCTCCTATTCTTTTATACCATAGAATAGGTAGTGTAGAACATTGGAAATACATTAAAAAAAACTCCCTATAGAACCACCACCCAAAGACAACCTTGTTAACTTTTTCATATAAGACCTTCAAATGTTATTGTCATATAAAAATATGAATCTTAATACTATGCTTTTATTTTGGGATTACTGAAACTAGAGATTATCATTTTGAAAAAATGTTTACTTTTATTATATTATTTCTTTTTCTTGGTTTAATTATCATTTCTTTTTACACATTTTACTCTTGAGGTCATGAATCTGATTGGCCTGGAAGTTTTCACATAGATTATGACAAACTGTTCTTTCTTTTTTTCCCCCAAGGGTGGTTGCCTGGGACCCAAGTAAATGTTTTATATATTTATTTTAAATTTTATTGTGATTTGCATAGAAGTTTACCGAGGAAATTTGTTTTTCATTCAGAAACTCGTACACATTTCCCCCCATGGGATTGATGGCCATACCCAGAATGTTACAGCATCCCTCCTCCTCCTGCTTCCACTCCATCTCTCTTTCCTGTCCTTTCCTGCATCCTTCCTTTGTTTCGGGCTAATAGCACCCTTCTAATCTCTTGATTGACAGTCCTAAGGAGTGGGGTAGTGTTCACTATTGTTTGACTGAAAGTTGCCTAGGTGGATGAGTTCATTGATAGCATCCTTTAGGCATTCTGGCCCTGGAGGCTGGCCTTGGTGCACTCCCTTAGTTCTTTGGGTTGTTTCCCTGCGGGGCAGGCAGAGGGCCACAGTTGTTGTACCTTTGATAGCAGTTTATAGGCTTTTAAGGCCCCAGGTCTCTACTCAATAAAGTAATATATAGAACTTTGTCTTTGTGGACTATGTTGTACCAATGGACTTTGATGTCCACCGGACGACCTTCCTGAGTCCTTGAGCCCAGGAACTCACCCCGCAGGTGTTTGGTTGTGGTAGGCCACCTTAATAATTGTGTCCCCTATATGCTCTACTATGTTCACGTATGTACATAGCGTTTTTAAATAGGAGACTGGGTCAGAAAATACTGCTATTGGGTTCCAGTTTATATACACAGGTTTGTTCTATCTTCCTCCTAAGTTATAAAAACCAAACCAAACCACTGCCAATAAAGAGAATTAATATCTTTCATTATTATTTCAAAAGCTGGCTATCTTTGGGAGTATTGTAATTGACAAAGAATCATCTAGTTCCAAGGAAAAGGTTTACCGAAAAGAGGTTTTTTGCCATTTTATTCTTCATTTCTGTCACCCTTAAGCCTTTTTCAAACCAGAATAAAAGAGATGGAGTGATCACATTTTTGTATCGGCCTGTTATTTAATTAATCATTTTATATTTGGTATTTTCCTTCATCCTTCTTACATTGATCTGTTTTGTAATTTTCTACAAATAAAGTACCTCCTTGGCAGCTATTCCCTTAAGTAAATTTGAGTGCATGCTTTCTTTTATGAATCTCAAACAGTGTTTCTATTTGGGCAGTTCATCACATACCAGCTTTCTGTAACGGACCCGCTTATTGCCCACTTAGTGGAGTGTATCCTGCCATTAGTAGTTTCATTCTACAATGCACAATTAAATTATTTTATTGAAGCACTAGAACACAACAATACTAATAGTTGTTTTGCTATTGTGGAGAGCTTGGATATATATATCAGCTCCTATTCTTTTTAGCAGCTTGGAATTCTCTGTAAAATTTGGCATGTTTTATTTTTCTCATCGTTCCAGAAAATGTCTCCATTCTATGAAGGTAATTTGATCAGAGTTTTGTTCTACTTTAATTAAGTCTATTTGAACCTAATGCTGATATTCTGGTATCTTTTGGTGTGTAAATTTAAATAATACAAAAATGGGAGAAAGTATTTACTGAAAATATTTTCCTCTCTGAAAGCATTAAGAATGTAGGTTATAAATGAATTATAAATGAATACCTATCAAAAAGCTTGGTATTTTCATTTTAAAAACTTGAAGCGTGGAAGCTATAACTAAAAAACAGTTTGTGTGATTATAGAATTAATATGTCAGATATTTGACCTCAAGGTATGTTTTTGAAATGCATTTTGTGTGACTTATTCTGATCATATCAGAGAAAATTAACTTTAAAACAATAAGATTTGACAGTGAAGAACACATAGCTAGTAGACTTTCTCACTTTGGAAAGTCTGACAGTTTTAAAAGCCGCGATTTTGAATTCTTGCATGTTGATTGCTGTGGTGTGTTTTCATCGCCGTCGTGTCTGCAGAACATACACTCGAGGATGATTGTATGTGTGCGGAGTTTCTCCTGACATGACTGCAGTTAGATATAGTCAAAATAATTGTGGGTTATTTTGAGGAAAAGGCCTATGCCAGGGGAGTTATTCCTTCTCTCGAATTTTGCATCCGCAGGGGCGAAGGACTGCGCCCCCTCCAATGAAGCTGCCCCCTCCTTACAAAGCTCCGTCCGACGACAGTGACGACGAGGAGGAAGGATACGCCTCTACTGACAGTGAGTTCTTTTTGATTATGTCGGGCGGGCTGCAGAATTGATTAAATTACCCTCAATGATTCCGATGAATCACCAGTTATCGGACTGTGGATTCTTAGAAAATGTGCATGAACATATCATGGTGCACAAGAAAATACCTCCCACACGTGTGTGGCTTTCTTTACCCACTCTTCTCTTGGCTAGTGATAGATGAGTATTAGAGTGACTATCAAAGGAAGCTGGTGTGTTTTACCTGTATTCTCCCCAATCTTGTAGTGTGTTGTAAATGATAAGAATGCTAAGAAGTTCTATTGAGTCTTAAGACATATGAGTTGGAGCTAGAGGGCAGTTTTGATGATCTGCTGGACTGGTGATGCCTTTGCTGCTGTTGGAAGCTTCGCTGCTGTGCTGTTAAACAGGAAGCTTTACAAAAGGCTTACCGAATGCCTTTCTCTTCTGCATTGCTTTTGTTCCGCGCTGGTGCGTGGGCTCGCGCTCGTAGTGCCCTTTTGTAAAACAGAACGAAGACTTCCCAGCCTGAGCCATCTTCCTAACCACGGCTGGGTTGAGGGCATCGTTGCTGCCGCTGTGTGAACCCATCTCATTAAGGTTCTTCTTCTGGTTTGGTCACCGTCGACTTTGCTGAGCATGGTGTGCTTCTGGTACATGAGCCACTGGCCCTCCTGGTGATCTGGCCAGAACGCACGAGACAAAATCACGCTGTTCTCACTGCCAGGGAGCATTCCGTCTCCCTCACGGCAGGTTTGTTTGTTGTCAGGCATCCCACAGTATTCTTCGACAACAGCATCTGTGCTTTCTTTTCTATTAACTCTATCCAATATTCAGTAGTGTATATTTAATGGAGATTTTATTTAAAGGTATTTGCCCTTAATTTATACATACACAGTACTAAAAAGCTTAGTGGTGTCTAGTGGTTTCAGACTCGTAGCGGCCGTACAGGACTGTGTAGGACTGCCCTGTGGGTTTCCGAGACGGTCACTTCCTAAGGGAGTAGAAAGCCTCTTTTTCCCACACAATAGCTGGTGGGTTCGAACTGCTGACTTTGCAGTCAGCAGCCCAATGAGTAACCACTATACCACCAGCATAGTATGAGGGTAAATAAGAAAGTATTGGTACAAAATCATTGAAACCATCATTGAACAAAACTATCAAAATGTGAAGCTACTATTTTCCATACATTTTTCATCAGAATCCATATACTTCTGAAGGTAGTGCGCCTACCTCTCTAACTTTCTTTAAGAATTCTGCAAGGTTTGGTCTACACAGCATCAAAACGGCAGTGTTGGCATCCCTGAGGGCTCTAATAGTGTTCCTTTGAAGGGTTCCTTGAGTTTTGGGAACAGAAAGCCTGCAGGGGCAGGACCAAAGCTGAAGTGTAGGCGGGGTAAGGCTTCACAACAACACTCTAGGATGACCCGTGTTTCCCTTGGAGAATGAGCAGGTGCATTGTGGAATCAAAAAAATCCTGGCCTTTTTCTCATCAAAGCATTTTCAGTTTCTAATTCAGCCCCCTGATTGCTCTGTGTCATTTGAGAAAATCTGTCAAGGTGACCTCTTTGGGCTCCCCAAAGCATTCATCATCATCATCTGAGTTGGCCTCTCTGCCTTGAACTTAACTGTGCCAGCAGATTCTCTCTTTGGGAAGGCACTCTCAAAGACAAGACGAGGGTAGCACTGAAAGAACTCGGCTATGTCCACCCACTGATTGCAGGGACATGTTTGAACACATTGGCTTCCAAAGAAACTAATGTCATGTGTATGTCCACCAGAACTGTAGCAGCAATACTTTGTGACTCATCTGTGTATATGTAGGTGCACCGATGGATATGACTGATACATGTGTGCTCGTGTGTTCTCTACTCCCTTGGTCTGCTATGTCTCTTAGAGGAACTGCAGCAGGCTGGAGATTGGTTATTGATTATTCATACTTCCTGGGATGCTAAAATGCAAACATGTGCATAGTTGGTAGGAAACCTGGCTTCAGTTTGTGACTCAGACTGCTTTCTTACTCCAGTTCTATTACTTACTGAGGTGTGAGTTCGTGGCAAGTTCTTTCACCGTTTCATGTCTCACACTTGCTTAATTATGACGTGGAGTGTCAGTGTGGCTGTGATGTGTGGCTAGCAATACCCTGTCTGCTGGACTTGCTGGGAAATTACGAGAAAAGCATTTGAAGAACTGCATACAAGAAGTGCTACAGCTACTGACCACTCTGGTGTTTATCACCTAACAGGCATCCTTCTAAGACCGGGGTTCTCAACCTTCCTCATGCGGCGACCCTTTCATACAGTTCCTTATCTGGTGGTGACCCCCAACCATAAAATGATTTGTTGCTACTTCATCACTGTAACTTTGCTGCTGTTCTAAATCAGACGTCCCCTGTGAAAGGGTCATTCGACCCCTGAAGGGGTCGCAACCCATAGTTTGAAAACCACTGTTCTAAAGTTTTTATATCAATAATTAACTCAATGAACACATTAAATTTTTGAGGGCCTCTTATACAAACCGAGGTGTACAGAAATTAAAGACTATGCCATAAGTCACATGGCTAATAAATATTAAAAATAAGATATGTACCAGGTACTGTTGACTCCAGAGACCGTCTTCAGAGAATATAATCTATGCACTCCATTGCTAGAAACCTTTTTCTGTAGCTAACGTAGACACACAATGGTTGTGGTTTATTTTGACAAGATCACTTTTAGGCCATAAGATACTCAAAACAGCAGCACTTGTCCCAACGTCACAAGCTCGTGCACTTACACACACTCGCCAGTGATGCATTCCCAGCACCGTGGCATCCAGGAAGGACACCAGTGTACACTGAACACAAAACAAAACAAATACCCCCTTCTGAGGGAGAAATAGCTGACTTGGTAAGATGAGCATTATAATTATCTCTCAGACGGCTGTGAGAAGTAAATGTAACTATGTAGAGGCCCTGCTCCATAACAGATATTATAGAGGACTTCTCTGGTGCCGTTGAATAGTCTCATGGCATCCGGGTCTGTGATTATCGCAGGTCCATAAACATCAATCAAACTTGCTTGACTTTCTTTTTTTTTTTTTTTTTTAATTATTTCTAGAATTAAAGCACCCGGTATTCCCAGGCGGTCTCCCATCCAAGTACTAACCAGGCCCGACCCTGCTTAGCTTCCGAGATCAGACGAGATCGGGCCCATTCAGGGTGGTATGGCCGTTGCTTGACTTTCAAGCTTAGAAGCAGTATTCCACCTGGATGTGTCCATGCTGACAAAACAGCCACTGTGAAGGACTGCACAGTGTTGTCACCCATGGGTATCATTAAGACAGAAACTCTTGACTCACTTTGTGGTTAATAGTCTTTAATACTTGCATTTTAAAAATCCCTCTCTTGACGTTCTCATCAACTCTATGGGTTAGGTGTCTTCTGGTTAGCCTTTTTTACCCCAGCAGAGCGTCTGGCCCAAATTTTAGTTGCTTGTTCACAATATAGAATATATTCTTTTCCACCAGCTCTTTTAAATCTTTTTATTAAGACAAAACAGTATTTTATCCACAAGGCTGACCCTTTACTTACCATTCTCAGTTCTGGCTAAACACATTATTAGTAACCCCAGACAGAAGCATCCCTTTCATTAAGCTTCTTCCAGACAATGATTCCACAAATGTCGATGAAATTTCTTTCCCAATATCTCAATTTTAGCTTCCTTTAAATTTCTATCACCACAATGTCAGCAGCAATAGTTGTTACAAGTCAGTTTTTATTGACTGCCATGTGTCATTATACCAATTATTTAAATACATTCCCTGGAGTCATTGAGCAGTTGATAAAGGAGATATCAACCTCTTTTCTGATGGGCAATGTTGCCTTCTTTGGAAAAAACTTGTCTGACTCCTTATTCCAATGTAATTGTGTGTATTTTTTTTTTTTTTATTACTTGTTGCCGTCAAATGGATTCCAACTCATAGGACCCTGTAGGACAGGGCAGAACGTCCCTTGTAGGTTTCCAAGACTGATTGTTTACAGGGATAGCAGGCCTCATCTTGCTCCCAGGGAGCACCTGGTGCTTTCAAACTGCTGTTGTACTGTGCCACCATTCCTTTTTCTTCTTCTTCTTTTCTTTTTAAGCACGTAACAAAAGTAATTTTAATTACTATTAGACTGACCCACTAGGTTCCAGGAGGCTAGTGACTATTTTGATCCAGCCAAGCACATTTTATAAACTCAAGTTTTGGACAAATGAAAGACGGAGGGAGTGTTAACTATACCGTTCGTTAGTTAGTTAACAGAGGGAATTCCATGAAACTCCAGGTCAGCTGTGGTGCTTCAACAAAATCCCTTTTACTGAACCATCCTATTCATCTTGTGTAAGAGCTTTTGTGTATATGTTAAGCAGGATTCTTTAGAGAAATAAAACCAGGACACTTATGATTTTATATGTGTGTGTGTGTGTGTGTGTGTGTGTACGTACGTACGTACGTACATACATATGTATGTATGGATATGGATAGGTTTATACAGTGAGAAGGAATTTAACAGCTAATTAGTCCATGCAGCAGTAAAGAGGGCTCAGTTCAACTCCATTTCATAGAACATTTAATATACTGGAAGTTCTTCAATTTACGTGGGCTGCTGGATCCAAGGTCAAGGAAGCAGACAGGCAAGCAGATTAGGCAAGCAGAGCCTGCCCACAGTCAGTAAACAACAGGGTGAGTCACCAAGTGTCAGGAGCTTAGGGAAGCAGGCCCAGATGGGATATTGAAATCAAGCAATGCAAGGCGACAGGATCCACCAGCCACAAGCTCATGCGATGTAAGCACCAACAGTGTGGTGAAGCAGGTCTTGAAGAAGCCTCAAGCTCTAGCAACACAGTCCATGATCCATGGGTTGGCTGGGCCCACAGATGGTAGAGTACACAGGATGAGGCAGAGAACTAGTTAAAACAGCAGCGCGCTGGTCCAATCACTAGAGAGCAAGAGAGATGGGGACGTGCCTTGCTGTGAGCCATTTATCTCTTTGCCTCCATTCAAACTGTGACCTGATTAATCCTACATGTTCCTATTGACCTGGTTGACACATTAACCTAACTGCCCCAGTATAGAACACCGTCACCTCACTTTTCCCAATACTACAACACCTCTGGTGTTATCTCAGTTTTAAAACTGTGGGAGAGAAAAGCCTCTGTCTACAGAAAATCCTATTTGATTCATGTTTTGATCTTGGAGGTCAAATGCTTTAACACCAACCAGAACTTTCTAACCTGTTGGCATTCCCTCTTTCAAGTACTGTGTCTTTAAACTGTAGTCAGCTGAAGGTTTGGGAAGTGGCTTTTTGTAAATGTAAGAGAGTTCTCATAAAGAAGCTGTGAGGATGGCACAGTAGACTTATCTGATGCACATGAGGTCATGGAATCAAAAGTATAGCTGATTTATGGAGTGCCCCTGGTTTTTAAGGGGTTTTAAGCAGATATGTGAGTGGAATTTAGCCCGGTGGGCCTCCTTCTTTGTCCTTTAAATTCAGAACAGCATACTGCCTTTGGGTTTTTGTTCTCACTATGAAAAGACTTCTTTTAAATATTGACTCTAATACAACTTTATGGTATTTTATTCAGATCCCCTCGCTCCTAAATCATGCCATAATTATGAAATAATTGCTATTAAGCATATATTTGAGTTATGAAACATAATTTTAAAACACCTATTGAATCACACTTCCCAAAGTAGATTTCCAGTATTTTGTACCTACCCATTTTACCTTGGTATTTATTGTTTTATTTCAGATTTGTCTCAGTATAGGTACTTCTGAAATGAGGCTTATTACCAGGTATGTCACTTGGAGTCACTCTGAGCTTATAGGAAATTAATTTTTTTAGCTAAGGTTATGATTTTTACAGATTTATTGATGTGCCAATTTTAGATGCTATTTATTATCATTCTCTTTAAAGGATAAGTGTTTAATAGTTCCTTTACTTTTGCTCCCTCTTTGTTGATGCTTACCTCTTCCAATATGAATACCATTATTTTTCATTTCAGCAGTTTTCAATGTTTGCAACATGATGACTAAATAAATAGTGTTCACTACTGATCCAAGGAGTTTCTTATCATTAGGTTCCATTATTTATATATTATTTTGTTCATTTTAGACGTAAATTTTTAGACTTGAGAGACTCTGAAACTCACTCTTGATCCTAAAATAATCAAGCAAATGGGAGAAGTGATGAAGTAAAAGAGCTGAACAGAAAATAATAAAGGGCAGCTCAAGGAGACAAACCAGAGTCCTCCAGTGCAATGTGCAAAGACCTGGGGTTAGGAAGGCTAAAAGGAAGAATACACTCAGCATATCTCAATCTGAAAGAATAAAGAAAAGCAATTCGAGTCACTATGGTGGCATAGTGGTTATGCATTGGACCGTTAACTACAAGGTCAGCAGGTTGAAACCACCAGCTGCTCCACGGGAGAAAGATGAGGCTGTCTACTCTCATAAAGAGTTAAAGTCTTGGAAACGCATATGAAAAGTTCTACCCTGTCTATAGGGTCGCTATCAGTTGGCTCAACTTGATGGCATTGAGTGTGATTTTATTTTAAATTTTTTTGTTTATGGGCAAAATATGGAATGATGCAGGAAGCATCTACAGAAGATGGAAAGAATTCAGTCACTATATCAAAAAGAACGAGTTGACATTCAACCATTTCAAGAGGTACCGTACAATCAAGAACAGATGATGCTGAAGGAAGAAGTTCAAGGCACACTGAAGACATAAGTGGAATACAAGCCTCCTGGATCAGTGGCGTATCAATGGGAATGGTTCAACAAATTGCCACAGCACTCGGAAGTGCTCACTTATCTACGCCAGGAAATTTGGAAGCGAGCTAGCTGGCCAACTGACTGCAAGAGTCCTTAGTTGTCCCCCTTACAAAGAAAAGTAGCCCAACAATGTAGAAATGATTCATCGCTAATAGCATATACAAGTAAAGTTTGCTTAAGATCTTTAAAAAATAGATGCAGCAGTACATCACAGGGTGGTGCCAGAAATTCAAGCTGGATACAAAAGGGCGTGTCATTGCTGGCATCAGCTAGGTCTTCGGTGAAAGCCGAGACTATAGAATGATGTTTTGTGTTTTATTGACGATGCAGAGTCTTTCAAATGGTGCCCCATGACAAACTATGGAGAGCCTGTGAGACTAGGAGTCCAAGAGCACCCAATAGTGCTAGACGAAACCTGTGCACAGTCCAAGCCCCGGTCATTTGAACAGAACACACAGTGTTCTGAGGGCCAATTTGCCAATTCAGTGGAAGGTCTGAAGCCCAATTAAGAACTCTAGACTGACTACTTCAATTTCTTTTTTCAAGAAAAACTATTTTGTTAAAGGAGATTAAGGGGCGGAAGTTTGGTGGCATATCATTGTGATAAGAATTGTACAAGCCCCCAATAAAATTATGTTTAAAATATTTATATAGTGACAGTAAGCCTGTTATGGGCTTACATAGGAGGTAGTTTCACAAAAAAAGTTATATTCTCTGTGAGTCAACAAATGTTCATAGAATTGAAGACAACGCAGTGGAGTAAGAGAGATTGAGTTCTATCAAGCTTTGTAGAATGGTTTGGTACAGTAACATTGGTAACATTAAAAAGAGTAACCTTAAAATATATACATTTAGTTTTAAATTTCCATGACTTTCCCTTAAAAGCCCCAGGTGGATTCGTCCTACATTCTCTCTCTCTCACTGCCGTCAAATCAAGTTCAACTCAGAGAGAGCCTATAGGACAGTACAGAACTGCCTCTATGGGTTTTTGAGACTGAGACTGTTTGCTGTGGTTCTCAACCTTCCTAATGCCATGAGCCTTTAATACAGCTCCTCATGTTGTGGTGACCCCCAACCATAAAGTTATTTTTGTTGCTATTTCATCACTGCAATTTTGTTACTGCCACCGGGGTCGAGACCTACAGGTTGAGAACCGCTGGTTTAAGGAGTAGAAAGCCTCATCTTCCTGCATACGGAAAAAATACTAAACTGTCATCCGTCCAATGACGAAATTCCAAAGGCAGGAAAAGTTCTAACATCACATACAAATATTCAAGGGTACATCCAGTACTGCTCCAGTGAAAGTGCTGATTATCACAACCAGGGTGTTAGTGGCAGGCACTGGGAAACAAAACCGACATCTAGTGGGAAACACAACTGCTATCCAGTGGGGAAAGATGCTTCTAAACATCCCATGTTGCATAGAGAACCACTCTCCCTCAAAAATATCCCATGCAAACACACAGTGCTATGGTTGAGGAAAGTTAATTTAGACAACCCAAAACACTCATTCTTGCTCATTACTAAAAGCTCCAAATTGACGTCAAAGGCCACTACTTTAAAATATGGTCGGATACGAGGGATAAACAGCCCTTCACACACACACACACACACACACACACACACACACACACACTCATCATCATCATCAATCATTATCTTTTCCAAAATCACCTAGCATTGTTTCCAAATAAATGTTTAACTAAATTGTCATACTGAAAACAAAAACATCTTCTTAGAATCAGATTCAAATTATCTTTCTAAACTCACTGAAATTTATAATGACACGTGGCAGTCAATAAAAACTGACTTGTAACAACTATTGCTGCTGACATTGTGGTGATAGAAATTTAAAGGAAGCTAAAATTGAGATATTGGGAAAGAAATTTCATCGACATTTGTGGATTCATTGTCTGGAAGAAGCTTTATGAAAGGGATGCTTCTGTCTGGGGTTACTAATAATGTGTTTAGCCAGAACTGAGAATGGTAAGTAAAGGGTCAGCCTTGTGGATAACATACTGTTTTGTCTTAATAAAAAGATTTAAAAGAGCTGGTGGAAAAGAATATATTCTACATTGTGAACAAGCAACTAAAATTTGGGCCAGACACTCTGCTGGGGTAAAAGGCTAACCAGAAGACACCTAACCCATAGAGTTGATGAGAACGTCAAGAGAGGGATTTTTAAAATGTAAGTATTAAAGACTATTAACCACAAAGTGAGTCAAGAGTTTCTGCCTTAATGATACCCATGGGTGACAACACTGTGCAGTCCTTCACAGTGGCTGTTTTGTCAGCATGGACACATCCAGGTGGAATACTGCTTCTAAGCTTGAAAGTCAAACAAGTTTGATTGATGTTTATGGACCTGCGATATTCATAGACCAGGATGCCATGAGACTATTCACCGCGGAAATAGATCTATGTGCATATATTTATAGGTTTAGTATTAAGGCAGCAGATGGACATTGGACCTCCACTCAAGTACTTACTCAATGCAAGAACACTTTGTTTTATTAAATTGGCATTCCATGATGCACATCTTCCCG
>NW_022104341.1:63861490-63867458 GCF_000313985.2 Echinops telfairi | reverse complement strand
TCTGTTGATAGAAATATGGGTTGTTTCCAACTCCTTGCAATTGTGAACTGTGCCGCAATGAATATTGGAGCACAGATGACTGGCCATGGTTTGTTTCTTGTGTCTTCTGGGTACATGCCCAGTATGGGGATTGCTGGGTTATATGGTAGCTCAATTTCCATCTGTTTTAGAAATCACCAAATCGATTTCCATAGTGGCTGTACATACCTACAAGTCCACCAGCAGTGAATGAGTGTTCCTATCTCACCACAGCCCCTCCAACACTTGTTGCTTTCTGATTTTTTGAGTTGGGCTATCTTTGAGGGCATATAAATATTTTTAAAAATAATATTAAAAAAAATAATTTCGATGCAAAAATTAACCATGTTCATCATCATATTGATTATTTAGAGTATTTTACTCTTATGATAATAGATATGCATTTGAACTTCAATTAATTGATGGAATTTCAGCATATAAATGCAGTAGGACAAATTACATCGAGCAGACTAACCCTGAGAGATAACAGTAAATCCAAATGTCATACTAGTTGGAATTAGTGCCTCCTTAGTAATTTTGTGTGTGTTTGTGTGTGTGTTTTTAATGTACTTCATTTGTAGTTACCCTAAGGGCTGCATCCAACAACTAACAGTTAAAAGAGTTTGGTTTATATTAATACTAAGTTTAAGTATATAACACTGATAGAGGATGTTAACAACGATTCAATCTTTGTAATTGAGATAGTCTTAAATTTGCATTTAACTTTTCTGGGTTCGTTGAACATGTTAGATGTATCACTTTGTCGTTGACAAAATTTGGGGCCATTACTTTTCTTTTTTAAAAATCATTTTATTGGGGGCTCGTACAACTCTTACCACAATCCATACATACACCCATTGTCTCAAGCACATTTGTACATATGTTGCTATCATCGTTTTTAAAGTATTTTCTTTCTACTTGAGCCCATGGTATCAGCTCCTTAGTAACTTTTAATTTAAAAAGTATAGGCGAATATACATTAAAAAAAAAACAAACTCCAGTGGGTAAGGTTTAAGATAAAACATATCCTTTTAACTTTAATTCAGTACCACCTGGGTTCTATAAAGCAAGGTATTATTTTGAACATATAAAAGTATTTTGTCTTATGACTCAATAAGATAACAAACAATCCAACTTTTTAAAATGAGCACAAACTTGAAATTACATTTTATCAAAGAAGATACATACACGGATAGTTAGCACCTCAAAGGGTGTTTGTTATCATAGGGAAACAAATGAAAACTATTCTGTGTCCATAATATTATTTTTTAAAACATTCAAGATGTGAGAATATGGAGAACCTTCATCTACTGTTGGTCTAAAAATATTTAGCCTTTTTAGGAAACAGTTTATCAGCCTCCTTTTTATGAACTTTGTTTTATGATTTGAATGAAACTTACAGATCAAGTTGTATTTTTATTACACAATTCTTACACATTTTGTTTCACGGCATTGATGGCAACCCCCATGCTGCAACAACACTAGCCCAACTTCTGCCCTTGGTTTACCTTTGACATTAGTCGTTCTTCCCTCCCCTTCCTGCCTCTACAAAGCTGCACGGTGCATCATGTGGCTGGTTGTTCTACAGGAGTGTGTGCTCCCTGGGGTTATGCTCTTACTACAGGCTGAACGTTGAGCCATGGGGAGAGTTCAGTCCCCGGCTTGCAGAATTGATAAGAGCCGATAGTTTTTGTTAGACTGGAAAGCCTGTTTTGTGGTGTGTGTTGCTGTTTTTCAAAAATAATTTTGAGTTTTGCTGCAGTTTTTCACTTTCTCTATCGAGCCCTTCGCTTGTGAAGCCATCCAGAGTGGTTGGGAGTGATGGCTGCGCGCTCTCTAGTTCTTCTGGTCTCAGGGTCAAGGTAGTTGCAATTGGTGTGATCATTTATTTCTTTAGACTATTTTATTCCTCTTTGATTTTCTCAATTTGCTTCAGGCAGGGAGAGACCAATACTTGTAGAAAAAAATGTATTTGGTTGTCTAAATGATCTTTTTTTTTTTAGAGGTTATTGTTTATTATTGAATTATACTGTAGAGTCGTAACTACATCAACAATTTAAACCAGGAAGAGATGCTTTTTGCATTTACACCAAGGGCACATTGACTCTAGTGGCAAAAACAGACAAAGACAAAATACCAAGTACATGTGTAAAAAGGACTACATGTTTTACCAAAATGAGCTTTTGCTTATTTGGACCATACTTTTACTATTAGAAAACTGACTTTTCTTACATGTGAAGTCTGATTTTTATCTTCTGCCATTTTTAAACACTAAATGCAATCTGTCACAATTGCTAAGTTATAAACAACGATTTTTAAATAATATCGGAAACGTTTTAGAACAACGCAAGCATACATTTACTATTACCCTTGCAAAAGGTTGAGTAAACTGTGCCCCTGTGGTGGCTTATCTCAAAGAAATACTTCTATGCAGGAGGCAAGCTGTGCTGACCTGGGGAAGATCCCTGCCCCGCCCCCACAGGACCAGACCTGTAAAGTGTTTCTGATTTTAGCTGCCAAGGGAAATGTCTATAAAATCGCTACAAGTTAAATATCAGAATAGGACTAATTCAAATAAAGATTGAGTGCTAGTCGAAATATACATCTTGCCCTTTTTTTGCGAAGTATTTTATTCTACATGGTATTTTAAAATAACTTAGATTTCTTAGTACATTTTAATGAGTGTATGTTAGAACTTCAGGTGACTCAGTTTAAAATTTTTGTTTTACTTGATTCAATTGAAATGTCATTGGTCTAACACTTAGCCAAACTAAATGAGGTAAGTTAAATAAAAATAAATCAGCCACAAAAAGAAAGGTGACCACTTCAAGAGTACATGAGATCATACTGCCCTTCTCCGAGCTCACAACTTGATCTGGTGACTACTGTGTGACCAAGCAAAGACTACTATGGAATTTAAAATCAGAACTCTGTGCACTTTTCAATCAAACTACATTTGGGAATCTAGGGGCACAAACTTGGCAAATTTTGTTTTGGGCAACAGAAGAGAAAGCAATAGTAAACCCAAGATAATTTTTGATCTTGGTCTTTGGATGGGCCGTTTCTTTGCTGTGGGGCAAGATCTGTGCCTGGTATGTTGCTCAGCAGCATTCCTGCCCGTTAGATGTCCCCTGTGTTCCCCAGTCCCTGCCAGAAACATACTCGTTTCAACAAGAACCAGAAACACTTTGACTGGATCAAAAGTGGATTTTCCATGATGTTGAGATCTTTAGATTTATCATGAAACCCCTTGCTAACATTTAAGACCCTAATCAATATTTGCCACCGTAGGCTGTATATCATTGTCTTTGTTAATGATGTTCTGCCATTTGAGTTAGCTGACCCCCAAGATTGTGGCCTAAACCCCAAAGCCCAGTGACTTATTACCTCAAGGTATATGTTTATGGCTAAGAAATGCTCATAACTTTCACTGCTAGTTACTCTAATATGTACATGGGTATATTCACAGCACATACAAATGCTCATGTAGGCATTTCATCTGCCAAACCTATAGTCAGGGGTTTGCCTACCCATACCTGTCAGCTCTCCTATTACTGACATGGCACACTTATACATGTAATAGTATTTATCTTAATAAGTCCTGTAACTTTTATGTGCCTCTCCTTATTACATGTTGCCTTAACAAGTTAAACATAAATTTACCATATGAACAATCAATTCCACGCCTAGATATACATCCACTCCTCGTTTATCAACATTAGGCTGTTGTGTAGAAATTGATGTTAAGTGAAATGGAGGATGACCATGTCATATCAGATCACAAAACTGAAGACCACATCATTACATAGTTTCCTAATTACATCATCACACAACTGCTGAATTACATCATTATATAATTGCCAAACCACTACTAATCATGGCTCAGCCACGGATGCAGGTAACCATAACCATTACAACCAGCCTTCGTCTCAACATACACCTTGGAGTTCGCTAGGGTCAAATGCCTGTCATTAATGAACAAAATAGTTTGATAGCAGTTTGTTTTACTGTTGTCATAAATTTGAAATGTTGGGTAATGAGACAGTCGGTAAGTGAGGAGTAGGCATATATCCTAGAAAAATGAAAACATATACCCACACAAAGACATCTGCACAGATCTTCATAGCAACATTATCGTATTGGTTAAAAAACAAACAAACAAACAAAACACTGGAAGCAGCTAAGTAAATTTCCTTCAACTAGTGAATAGACAAAATGTAGTATAGTCACAAAATGGAATACGATTCAGCACAAAAGAGGAACAAAGCCAAGACATATTTTAATTACATTAAGTAAAAGAAGCCTGGCACAAACAACTGCATACTGCATGATCCTAGTATTACTAAATGTCCATTAAAGAAGTCTCAATATAGAAATCAGACTATTGGTTACCTGGGGTTGGAGGTGGAATCGGGCCTAATGGATTTTGGTGTAGTTGAAATGTTCTAAAATCTAATTACAATGATGGTAAATTTACTAAAAATCTTTGACTTGTACACTTGCAATGAGGGAATTTTATATTCTATCAATTAGACTCAGTAAGACCATTAAAATAATTTTAAAGGTAAATACAATTTTAAATAAAAAATTCGTATTTGTCAGGGAGAGTTAAAATGTGTTATTACAGGAAATTCTTATGATTTACATTGGAGATGGGGAGTCATCAAATAGTAAATTACTTTAAATAAAGGAATAAAAGTATCTTAATCAGTTGCTTTGTTGGTCATGATAGGATTTGAGGGATTTCAAGGTCATATCAACTGCCTGCATAGCTTTATAGTTGAGGATGCTGAGAACCACTGTGATTAATTTGATCAGAGCCACGAAGTTACTTACTGGTGAGGCCAGGGCTAGAATCCAGGTCTCTGTCAGTGTTCAGGGCCACAGTGAGGACTCCCTCTCCCAGTGCCTACTTTTGTGCACCAAGCCAGATTTTAGTATGAAGTGGAGTCGACATCAGCTTAGACTTAAAACAGAGCAACTGATTGCTCAGTTGGTTTAAGATTGGATTGACTTTTATATGGTTATGAACTCTGTAGTTGATCTCCCCTTTGCCAATAGATGTCACTACAATCAACAGCAATTATTACCAAAGAGAGAATAAAAATCATTATCTCAACTAATCAAGCAGCTTTAATGATCTATAACAGTATTTATATGTTCACTCTGCTGAATATAAGAATCCATTACATGTCTCTTTGTTTTATTTTGACAATGCAAAATATAGAGAGAAAGGATTAAGCAAGAAGGGCTAATGTTATAAACTTTAAAACAATTCTACATAATTTGTTTTCATTCTCTGCATAGTTAATCATCCTTTTCTAGACTCTTTAATATTTATAATTAAGTATGTAGAAAACTTACCCTGACATGTAATTAAAAACTGGTAAGTATTGTAATTTTTGTATTGCCTACTTGTTTTTTATTTTGAAAACTGTTGAAGCTTCAGCCCCTGATAGTAGAGTTTGTATTTATCATTTGCAAGTATAAGTAGTATACTGTTACTCTGGGGATAACATTTTAATTATATTCAATTTAGAATATTTACTAAATGATCATTCTTTTAGTAAATAATTTAGAAATAATTACAATTCTTTATGTAGTAATTCTGGTATGTTTGTGGGTAGATGCAGTGTACCATTGTAGATGAAGTGTAAAAGCCTTATTTCTAGTGCTTTTTCTGAAGCTACATTGTTTTCATTTCCTGTGGGCTTGGGTTTTTTTTTTTCACCCAAGAAGCTAAATTGAAAAACTTGACTGCTTAGATAGAACCTTTACGGCAGATTTGAAAGGTTCCTGAGACACAGATTAATCTCACGAGGGGATACGTACGGGTCCCACGTGGTGCACCACTGTCTCTGTTATAATGAGAATGATCGGTGCTGTAAGCAATACTGGAGTAAGTTGACAATTGTTCCAATCACTTCAGATAGGTTAAAGCCATCCCCCC
>NW_022104341.1:63823187-63861390 GCF_000313985.2 Echinops telfairi | reverse complement strand
CCCCCACCCCCGTTTCCTTTTCATTGGCATTAAAAAGAGGCAACGGAGGTGATGAACTGTTTCTCAGCAGGAAAACGGTCATTAAAATGATACTGCCACTGGCCGCAAAATCAAGGGTTGTGTGTGGGGGTGTTGTTCTTCCCTTGCCTCCTGTTCTGGAACAGAGCAGTCATCCTGATGCGAGCAGGGCACCTGAGTGCCACCGGAGGCCAGACGTGGGAGCCAGGGACTTTGCTGCACCCGGCACACTTGTATAGGCAGCTTCCCCCACAGACAGATGTCAGTGTTCGCTGGTGGGGTGGCTTGGAATCAACTTAATTGATTGCGTCTCACGATAGAAACAGACTGACAGGTTGCCCTTAAGCAAAATAAAATCTGAGAGGGGGAAAAAAAATAGGCCCAAGGTCGACAGAAGAGAGGACAGAATCCGTGGTGAGGATTTGAGCTGCTTCCAGCATCGAATGTTTGTCAGGAATGCACATCCCCTGAAGCGAGCGCTGGCACAGCCATGGTACAAGGGGGTTTCCCAGGTAAGCTTTCTGTTGCCGGTGTGGTCTGGGGTGCTTTCTTTCTGAATGTCGTCCGATGCTGTTTTCTGATGGTGCAGAATGCTGTTCTACAGCTTCGAGCAATAGTAAGCTGAGGCATTTCTCTTACGTGAGAGCGCAAGGGCACAGATGCATGCATGAGGCAGTTGTGTATTAAAAAGAAACCCCTGAACCGTCCTTCATGTGCATTGTAGCCTTAGAATGTTATTTTGTTTGTTTTTTTAAAGTAGAGCAGTTTATCAGACTGTCAAGAATCTGCTGGTACTTTCGTGCCAAAATTGTTAACACTCTGCTCCTGCAGTAGCTTTTCCTTTCAGAGCGGGGATGGAGAAGAGGGGCTCCTGAGCGGTTCCTGTTGTTATTGTTGTTATTTGTGGCTTCATCCTCATAAAAAGGACAGGAGCCTCACCTCAGAGCAAGCTTATTCTGGTTAATTCAACCGAAAGTGGTCATTCAGCATTTTGGGTTTTTTCTTTTTATGGAGGGGTGACTTTTTTTTTTTGATATATGAAAGCAAGATATCATCAAGAAACTGTAGTAGCAAACAAAAGCTTGCTTTTCTCCAAATTGTAATATAGCACCATGAATATGTCTGCTGATTGTGACTGATGTCCCATTCATCTAAACCTACACATTCAAAATTCATTAAGGGTTGAGACTTGATAAGCATTATCAGTGACGGACTTGATAGCTTATGGTTCCTGAAATCCTTCCTAGATTGGTAATATAATGACCTGCAATAGGGTACTCCTTTCAATGCAGGCACGCTTTTTACTTAACTTAAAAAAATAAATAAATTATTAAAACCAGAGCTGCTTTTTAATGGAAATAAGATACGGGATATTTAGCTATAATAAGGGAACATTTTACTTAGCATTATTGCCTCAGGGAGGCAATTGTAAACCTAAAGAGTTAAGCATCACATTATAGCCTTTCTCTCTCTCTTCAGCAGTGCACACACAAATTAGGTTATTTCTACTGCAACAGCAGGATCTATGCTGCATTCCTGATTTTAGCTCGCAAACCACTTTCCTGGCTATGATGTCAAAATAATTGAGCAGAAACTTTGCTTTTGCATAAAGTACCGTGTCTGCAGCTCATCGTGTAGGGGGTCCTGTACCGTCTAGTGCCCAGCTAGCTGTGTGGTTTGAATTTAGAGGAATTTCCATTGCTATTCAAGGGGTGCGTCAGAGTCTGCGTGCTGACATCTGCCCAGAGGGGGTGACTTCCTACTCTGTCGCTGGAATTGCTTTAGATGGTCTACGGTCCTCCTTTCAATACTTCTCAAACCTACCGTCTCAGCGAGCCAACCACAGGGATGGGCTGGACTGCTGGTCGACCCTGGCTGCCTTTCTGCAGACTTCCTAGAGCAGTTTGTCCATCTCCTTTTTTATGTTAGGAAGCTGCAAGTGAATGTTTTAGCCTATTTCCCCTGATTAGAAATAAGTTTATCTTTTTACCTCCCTCAGTGTAACCTGTCATCCCGATCATTTCCTTTGTTGCCACCTCACCAACTTCAAGTTGCCACAGTGTGAACTTGAAAATCCCCAGAGCCCTCAGGAATCTTCCCAGTAGGTTTTCCAGCAACGAACCAAGTATATCTAGTCCTGAGGGAGATTGGTGTCATGGACGTTTTTATCCAAGTAGATGAGCACAGTTTAAGAGCACACATTGTTAGCTATAAATGTGGCTCAGTACAGACACGTGTTTCTGTATCCCATCGAGCTTGACTGTCCAGTCCTCCTCTGAGTGAATCGTCCTGGTTTCTTTCATCAGAAACACCTGGAGCATCTACTAAAGGTTCCTGTTTCTGCACACATGTGACTTTCAAGTATTTTCACGTCTTGCAACAGTCTCTACATTATGTTTGCTACTTCTGGAATCACTTTTAAAGGCAACCTTCTATTTCTTGCCTCTTTTGACATATTTTTAAAAATTTTATGTATCTGTTTTGAAGGCTGTTTGTCGGTTGAGTTCCTTTTGTTTTGGGCACTAGCTTGGAAACCTGGAATTTAACATGAGCGAAGACACTTTTGACTTAATTTCATATCGCTTTTACATATTTCATGTTTGTACATATGCAAGCAGGTCAAACACAAAACTACGTAACATTTAAAGTTATTTTGGGGCAGGGGCTGCTTCTTTTTTTGGTAAGTGTTACAGAGAGAGGGTAAGAAATAGTGTACTTTTATTTCTATAATGTTTTCTTTAGGTAATTAATGTATTACTTATTTTTTAAATTGGCATTTTATTATTATATAGTTCAGATGTCCCAGGTAAACATAGGCAAATTATTTATATTCTTACATGCTTTCAAATGCTTTTGGATGTGATTAAATATAAACAATTCAGATTTCACACTGAAAGTTGAACCTCAGCTAAATATAATTATTTTTTCAATTCACAGTTTATTCATGTCCCTTATTTTTTGTTGTTGTTGTTTGTTTTTAAATCATCTTATTGAGACTCAACAGCTCTTATAACATTCCTTATTTTTATGATCTGCTGAGATTTTGAGATATTTTCCTAGTCCACTGTGTCCTATGTCAGCTTTATTTTGCCCATTTTATGGTTATCAAAACTACTAAGAAAGCTTAAAGTGGTTTATCCAGGGCTGGTAGAAGGGTGACATAATTTTAATTACCGTTGCTGGTTTATCATCAAGGATTTTTGGTGGCACACGAGGAGAAATACATTATCTAATGTGATTTATGCCTTGAGAAGTTTATAAAGCGATCCACTGTTCCAAGGTGATTCCAACTCATAGTTACCTGATAGGACAGAGTCGAACCGTGTCTTGGGGTTTCTGAACCTACACATCTTACACAGGAGCAAACAGCCTCATCTTTCTCCTTTAGAACAGCTGAAGGGTTTGAACTGCTGATGTTGTAGTTACTGTAGCTGAACTGACTTTACCACCAGGGCTCCTTCAGTATTTTATAACCTTCCTTTAAAAAGAAACTATGTATGTTGCTGTTAGTAATTGCTCTCTCGTCGTTTCTAACTGGTGATGAGCCCAGGTAGGCAGAGTAGGACTGCGCTGAGTTTTCTAGATTGTTACCTGTGGAAGGGTATCGCCAAGGCTTCTTCCCAGAGACCTGGGTGGTTTTGACCCTTTCAGTTAATAGTACAAGGCTGGACCATTTGCACCACCTGGGGCCTCTGAAAAAAAATAGAGGCAGATATAGATAGATACAGATAGCAAATGTATTGGAAGGGCCTCTGCAAGAGACTTGAGTGAGCCCAAGAAATGGGTAGGATTGGCAGGAGTATGGCAACTCTAGATTTGCATCAACTTAAAAGGCAAGTAAGTGTCTGAGCAGTAAGCATGGGGGAAAGGCAGAGATGATCTCTGCAAGAGGGGTTACATGTGGGACATTGGCTGAAAAAAAGAAAGGGCAAAATAAGATCACATTTTAGATGAGCAAGAATTCTAAAACAAGGATTTTTGATTCAGTCTTAAAGCTTAAGAAATTATTTTCTAGAATGGAAATTATAGTGGTAGCCAAATCCAAAGAAGCTTATATTTTAGAACATTAAGAAATACCCCCTCCTTTTTTTTTAAATCTTACTGTCCTTTTAAAACAATTATGTTTTAGGCACAATGCTAAGTGCCTTATATACATTATTTTCTTCAATCCATGAAATCTTAGGATATTCATCTTATTATTTTATAGGTGAAATCTGCCTAATTCCAAAGCTGGTGTTTCTAATAATTGTTGACTTTATATATGTTCAAGGATCTTTTTATCTAGGCCATCTTAAATGTAAAGCGAAATTGCTTAGTATTCTCTTTTTCAGTAATTTTTTTAAAGGTCCACTTACTTTATTAGTATATGATTAGAATTTTTTAAAAAACACAAAGTTTTAAGGCATGCTGAAGTTCCAAATTCTGAAAAATATTCCCTAAATTTTACTATTGAAAGTGCACATTCACAGACCTAATGAAGCTGGATGGGGGAAAAATCCCAGCATCGAGACGTGCCATTCGTCTTAAGGCTACTGCTTACTGTAGTATCTCACACAGCACAGCATGAACCTGCTTTCCCAGCGTAAACACATTTCTCTTTCATCATTAAAAATTTTCTACATTTCTGGAAAAACTAGCACGTGTCCTGATACTAACAAAAGGGATATGGGTAAGTGGGTTTTGTTGGATATTTAGATAAAATGGAATAGAACTTTAAGTTTTGAATCATTCTTCTTATGTTTCTCTTAAGTCAGTTGGAAAAGCATTAGCATTTTAGTAAATGTTTTGAACTGCATTTGGGTTTTAACTCATTGTCGCCTGTACCTCCCGCAGGTTTGCAATATCTGCTGTCTGAATTTTTGCAAAAGCCAATGCAGAGAGATATATGAGTGGGAGCATGCCTGGAATGAGAAAAGAATGCCTTCAGTTTCATAAAACCAAAGAGTAGGAGACATGAAAGGCTGAAAACATTTGTATATCCAGTGGACAGAGTTCTAGCTTCCCATCTAATTGCTTAAATACGCCTGCTGTGTCTTAGAAACAGCTTGCTTACACCTGCAGGGATGTGGGGGCACGTGCAGTATGTTGGTTGTGGTTGCTCACCTGTGCCATTGGAACCTCGGAACCGCAGCCATGCTCTTATGAGGAACGTTAAGTTCAATGCTTTGGTTTCTCAAAGACAACATTGAACTGGATTTTTTTAATGCAAGTCATATTTATGCAAAATCTGCCAATCGTTTGGTTTCCTGTTTATACTTTAAGAAGGATAATCTTATTTTTAGAGAGCACAAAAGCTACCTTCCCATTCTTCAACAGATTATAGACTTTCCCCCGGATGTCTAGTCTTTTATGTTTAAGTATATCCATGGAGTATATGCTTTTCACTGTATGTCTAGTCTTTTGTGTTTAAATAATTGCTTGCTTCTTGCGACTATACCTAGCACTATGGTGAGGAGGCCAGGTGGCGCTGTGAGTTGGGCATTGGTCTGCTAACCGCAAGGTTGGTGATGCAGACCCACCAGCTGCTCTGCCAGAGACAGAGGAGGTAAAGATTTACAGTCTCGGAAACCCTCGGAGGGTCACTGTGAAGCAGAGTCAGCTTGATGGCAAGGTGACTGTAGGTCTGGGTACTTACAGTATGTTCTTAGTAGGAGTGTAGGTGGTCTCTTGTACGGCCAGCACATAAATCATTGTAGATATTTAGTGTTGTTGAACTGATAAAGAAAAAGGCCTTTTTTGCCGGGTGGTGGTGGTGGTGGTGGTGGTGGTGCAGGGGAGAGGTACAACTAATGAGTATACAGAAGAGAATGGATAAATCTATTCAATTTACAAAATGGGGATTCTTGAACAGTGGCTCACTAAATATGTTATCACTCTAACTTAAAGTTTCTAAGAGTTTTTTTAATGGGCTACATAATACAAAGATAGTATAAAAAGAGAGGACATTTTTACCCAATGGAGCAATGTTTTTTTGTGGAATTATCATAAAGTTCTTAGAAGTAGTTTATATCTTTGGGGAAGGAAGACCATAGATGAGAAAGATGAGGCTACCTGCTCCCCAAGAGCTTTGCAGTATCAGAAACCCTGTGTAGGGTCACAGTAAGTTGGAACGGACTAGAAATACAGGGTACAGTTTTCTGGTTTTTATATATCAGTGGTGTAAGTTTAACTAATAAGGTTATATATGTAACATTTATCTCCCAAAATAGTTTGAAACATTAATATAACTTAATTGGTAAACTTTCCAAGTCAAACTTTGTCAATGCTTTTAGAATGGGTTCTATCACAAGGTCCTAGCATAGTCCCTTGTACATAATATTGCTTAATTTTATATGAAAAAATAAATGGTATCTTTCAGTAATTTATTTGATATCGACAGTAGTTAGAAACTGTTCCGATGAAAGTTGTGTTATCTTTGGTTCATGTACTCTATAACTTCATGGGTAAGAAAGAGCAGGAGTTTGGAGTCATACTTTAAGTCCTCGGTTTTCTCTTTATTCAATCTCCTGAAATGATCTTCTTAATTCTAAAGTGGAGTTGAAAACACCTACCAAATGAGCGCTTATTGACAGGACTAACTAGCATAGTGCACATGGACTATATTGGACTATATTTGCATAAAGCAGATAGTCAGCCTGTGGTAGTTCTTCTCCATGACCGTTCTTTCCCTCGTTCTTTTAGTGCAGATCTGAGTTCTTCATCGAAGCTCTTTTATCTTTGAATGAATTACACTGTATGTGGGGGGCATTTTTAATCCCTCTTGATTATTTAGAAATTTCTAAAAGTCATCCTGCCTATTAGTATACTCTAGAAAAGTTCATTTCACCAATAGATTTTCTGGTTGTTCTTGACTTCATTCATTTTCAGATAGTGAGGGAGACCCTGGTTTGAGGGTCTTTATTTTCAACAAGGTGCATGTTCATTGAAAGGGACAGAGTTAAGATGGAAATATTGATTTCTGTAACAATACCCAAATACTCAGATGGGAAGGAAAAGACCTGCCCCATTGTAAAGACAAGGAATAGCCACAGGTACCAGCATATGGTTAAGCTCTTAAAAATAAGTCTGAGAAAGAAATGAACCTAAAATTCTGCTTTCTTGACTGCCATTAATTCTATGGAATATTCAGAATTGTGCCTTTCAGCCATTCCTCTGGGAAGACACTGAATTGTAAGTACACAGCTTAGTCAGGTGAATGCGTTTGATCAAAGGAAAAAGCAACTTCTTGATCCTTTGGACACAGTCTCTCAGCAGAGTGGGAGCATAATGGACCCCCATGCATGGTTTGGATATCAACTCTTACCCACGATCTCAGTCAGGACCAGGCGTGCCTGGGTCTTCTGAAATGTAGCCCTCTGGCACCATGACTATCCCTGGCCTAAACATAGGTATAAAAGACATAAATCAGAGATGTTTCCAGGGGCCTACATTGGTGCCCCCAGGCACCTCTACTTTGCCCAGAGTAAACATCTCTAAATAAGTCTCAGGTGATTCGCTGTCAGCTCCAAAGAAGCCAGCTCCTACTCTTGGTGACCCCAAGTCTAACCGGGCACCGCAGCCGGTCTGTGCCCTCCTCAGGCTTGACGGTCTGCCGGAGCCCATGTTGTGGGTACTGTGTCAGTCCACCCCAGTGAGGATTCCCTTATTCAGAGGACACACTGTGAAATGAATGGCTCAGAATGGATGACGGTCAGGATGTGTAAAATTATGTAGAAGGCGTGTGGTTATAGAGAAATTTGAGCTTAGCCCAAATAGTGGTTCTCAGCCTTCCTAATGCTGCCACCCTTAAATACAGTTCCTCGTGTTGTGGTGACCCCCCCCCAACCATAAAATTATTTTTGTTGCTACTACATAACTATAATTTTGCTACTGTTCCGAATTGGGTGACCCCTGTGAAAGGGTCATTCGACCCCCAAAGGGGTTGCGACCCACAGGTTGAGAACCGCTGGCTTAGACCGTTTTCCTATCTCTTGGTAGGAGATTCGTTTTAAATACCCTGTCCGGAGTCTGTTTTTCATTGCTTGTCCAAAACCATTTGTTGATTAACAAAGCAACCACCTGTATAGAATAATAACGTAAGATTTTCGGTTTGATGCTGTGTGGTTTTAAATAAGGTAAGACCTGGTATTGTAGTCATATAAAATGATTGAATCTATTGGCCATAGTCTCAGATGACAGATAGGTCAACTGGCATAACCTAGTCAACAAGGGTAAGCATGTGAGGGGCCATCTAAGCTGTAAGTATTTCTCTTCCTGTTCAGTAGAAAGACTGAAGAAAATTGAAGCTACATAGAAATGAGTAGTCCAGTGGACTAATGGGCCACGCAAACACCGGTCTCCACAACCCTGAGAGGCTAGATGAACTAGTTTTTGTTTGGGTTCCACCACCAACTGCTCTAACAGGAAGGTCCTGGAAGGACAGGTGGAATAGACCTCAAAATCATAAGAAAATATATGGCTTAGTGGTCAGATAAAAACTGGTAGAATACACGAGAGGGAGGAAGGAGATCTGTGTGGTTGATTGCCCTGAGGGTATTTCAATCAGTGAGAGGAAACAAAAGGTATGTGAATGATTGAATGGAAAACGATTTGCTCTCTAAGCCTTCATTTCATTCCTAATAAAAGTTTACTAATAATAACAAAACTGTTGGATTGATAATAAAACAGAGGAATTGTCTGGCAACTGTGATCTTCAAGGAGAACGAATTCATTGGTAGACCAGAAGGGGAGGCCATAGAACACTTAGTTCAGCTGTCAGCACTGAATGGTGTTCAGGACTTGGCCTCCTATCAGATGACGAGCCTTCTCCTGCGCATAACCTTCACTTCCCTGTTTCACCTCGTGGGCCAGAAATACCACTGACTCCAGCAATCAGAGCTGTACCCCAGCTGCCAGGAAGGATAAATGAGGAGGAAAGATATTGTGAGAATAATTTTGGGAAGTTACACACTATTTGTTAGCTTTTATTCCATTCTCCAGATCTTACTTGTACAACTAGGTCACAAAGAAGCCTGATAAATGGTGTTTTCTTCTGGGCAGCCATATGCACTGCTGGCATCTGGGATTCTACTACTCGGAGATAAAAGGAGAATGTCTATCAGAGTGCACATTAACAGACATCTTATTGGTGGGATTGTTAATCCTTTTTTAAAAATTGTCTTAGAAACACATATAGCCCAACGATTACCAATTTCTTTTCAGGTATACAATTTAGTGATAACGATTTCCTTTACAATTTTGGGCAATCACCATCTAAGGAAATGAGGAGGAAAGGTTCTCAACAAAAAGGATCGACAACAAGCCACAACCAGTGGCCACAACAAGGGGCTCGAGTGCGCACGGGAACAATCGCGAGGCTGGCGCAGGACGGGCGGTGTTTCTGTCCGTTGTGCACTGAGTCGCTGTGGGTCAGAACTGACTGGATGGCTCTGACAACAACTTCGCATATCAGCAACAGCACCATCTGCCACTCACTGCCACCACGTTGATGCCGACTCATAGCGACCTTTAATCAGTTGTCCTCAAACCACGGCCCGCGGGCCACATGCCGCCCGCCGAGGACATTTATCTGGCCTGCCGGGTGTTTTTGCTCTGTTTGTTTTTGTACTTCAAAATAAGATATGTACAGTGTGCATAGGAATTTGTTCATAGTTTTTTTTAAAACTATAGTCCTGCCCTCCAACAGGTCTTAGGGACAATGAACTGGCCCCCTGTTTAAAAAGTTTGAGGACCCCTGCTACATGGTCAAATTGTGCCTGTCTGTACCTCTCTATGGGAGAAGAAAGGCCCATCTTTTTCCCGCAGAGCGGTTGGTGGTTTTGAACTGCTGACCTTGCAGTGAGCACCCCAACTCTGTGCTACCGCCATCAACTGCACTCGATGCCATATTTCCCATCACCATCAACAAAGGCTTATTGCCTCCGAAGCTGTGAGTCCCCTTTCTCGCTCCCTTTTGCCCCTGGTAACCATTAATAAATGTGGGTCTATCCATGTGCTCATTCTCGTTATTTCACGTAAGTGAGATCATGTATGTCCTTTTGTGAGTGACCTTTTTCATCAACGTGTTTTCAAGATTCCCCCATGTTGTAGTAGGTACCAGGAATTCATTTCTCTTTTTGGCTGAGTATTCCACTGTATGTATGTACCAAATTTTGTATATCCATTTGTTCATTGATGACTATTTAAATCCTTTCTGACTTTTAGCTACTTTGAATAGTACTGTCATGAATATTCCTGTACAAGTATCTGTGTTACTTCTCTCATGCTTCATGGTTATATAGCTAGGAATGGAATTTCTGGGTCATATGGTAATACTACGTGTAACTTTTAGAAGAATTGCCAAACTGTTTTAGATGCTTGCAGTCCATGTACATTTTGCATTCCCATCAGCAATTCAGAATATGAGACGTAAACTTACATTTTCTTCACATCCTTGTCAGCCCTATCTTCTGGGGTTTTTTTCCTTTTTTCTTTTTTGTTTATCTTTTACTCCTAGCCAAGCCAGTGTAGCTTGGGGTTGTATTACTCTACCAGCTAATAACACTGAACATCTTTTCATGTGCTGGTATGCTATTATCAGTAGAGCTTTCTTATGAATACAACCTGCATTCACTTATTCAATAAGCACTTGTTGAGAGTTGTCCTAAAAGCCTAGTGTGGGCTTGGTGCATAAAGGAGTCATTGCTGTAGAGCCAAGTGAAGGAAATCATGAGAGCAGATGGGATTAGCACAGAGAATGTATGAAACCCTACGTCAGAACTGCACATTAGTAAAGGGATATCAGAAAGAAATGTCAAGGCAGGAGCTATGAGAGAGCAGGAGAAGTGGAGCGTTCCATGATAGATGAGGTGATTTTCACTGCAGGGGCTCCAGGCTTCAGAAGGGTGTGCATAGCAGGAAGAGCACTCTCCTCCCTTGTACCTCAGCAGTCTTAGACTTTCACCATCAATGTTTTGTCTTTGGTTTAAAACATTGGAAACAGAAGTAAGAAGTTACATTTCCTCCATTCTTGGGTTCACATGTTTATATTCATGGAATGAGACCAAAACACGTTTTTCATACCATATGGCAAGTCTTTTGAAGTACACAAGTGAAGAGAAGCATACACCCGCCTCCCTTTGTTGCTTGCTTGCTTGTGCTTATCTAGGCAAAGCAGAGGAGAATGAAAATTGGTCTGCATAGTCTTTTCATTTTCTTGGAGCTATTTTTAAAGGTTTATGATTGTAAGTGAATGTTATTTATTCTAATGTAATTATTTCCCCAAAAGCATTTTGTATTTTGTTGTTGTGTAGTATAGTTTATGGCAAGGTATATTAAGAAGAAAAAGCAATATAGTTTCTGGACTATTCTAAGAACAGCAAGTTAACTAAAAATGTGATAAGCTGACAGATTAAAGCTTCCAGAAGAGATTTCTTTGACACGCAGAAAAGGTATTTAACTTCTGCCGAAATTGTAATTTGAAAAGAAAATAAAGCAGCATGAGTTTGTAAGTTAATGGAGTTCATAAGTGCTAAATTATTTATAAATGTCATAAACAACACCACCCATCATTTTATTACCCCGGCTTGTTACATATTAGAAGATTTAATTTTATAGTTCAGATTTTAGAAACCTTTATGATGAGGGTGCATGTATGAATAAAGATTACTATATGTGTGCCTGAAGTATTCAAATATGCTGTGTTGGTGTTTGGGACTTTGGGGGGTTTTTGTCTCCTACAAAGTAAGTCTTGTTTCCTGCTTCTTTGGAAGTTAAGGTTGTGGTCACTTTTTGAAATCATATGCACATATAGATGGATTTAATTATCTATGTATCTTTAAACTAAGAAGGAATAGTAGTGGTGTAGTGGGTTAAGTGGACTGCTAACCACAAGATCAGCTGTTCAAAACCACCATCTTCTCCAAGATTTACTTTAAAGAGTTGCAGTCTCAGAGATTCACAGGGTTCTCATCTCTCCTATAGGGTTGTTAGGAGTCTGAATCGAGTCAGTGATGTGAATTTGATTTTTTGGTTTTAAACTAAAGATGTTTTAGCTTTCATTATGGTTGTTCATTTAAATGTCATTGTAGACAAATCACTCATCCTGCTGATAATGCCTGCCCTCCGGTGCAGTGGTTTCCTACTCTAACCATTTGGTAGACAATTCTCTCTAAGGGTCTGTAGCTTGTTGCAGGCTCTCTGCACATCGGCTGAATGCCCTTGTCTTCCTCCAAGAAGAGCCTCGGAGCTCAGTTCAGATACTGACTCTTGCTGTAGTCACTTGCAGTGTTACTTTTACTTTACACCTAGCATCTAAGCTGAGTCTGATTATTAGATTAAATCTTTCTTCCCTGGTAGATGGTAAGCTTCAGCCCAAGTCTCCTTGGCACATTATCACCTCCCACCGTGCCAGCCACAGGCGAAGTGTCAATAGAAACTTCCTGAGGAGTAGAATGAATGAGGAAGCATAATTTTCAGCCTTTTCACTTCATATTGGAGAGGTAAGTAGTTAGGAGGGGAGTTTAGAAGAGAGAGATAAGAAGATGCAGGCTCCCCAGGGACACTAACCTAGGGATTGCAACTAGGAAGCTGTTTTATAGGCTTTAAAATGGACTGTGGGTGTTTGGGGGAACAGGTATCTTGAACATTCGCCATCTCTGTTTCTGATGGTACTCTTTTAGGAGTATAGACATAATTCTATCAGAAATTACCACAGTGGAGGGAGAGCTTTCAAGGAGGAAAGCTCAGTGTTTCCAGAGAAGAATAGAAAGGCTTCCTTATCCTGCCCAAGGGGCCGTGCGTGGCTGAAAGTGGTGGGAAGGAGGGTATTAGACCAAGTCAGTCAGACGTGGGAGACCATGGCTAGAGTCACATGGGGGGGGGATGGCAGAGAACAAGGCTGCACATGAAGCACTTAGCGTTTTCTGGTATCTTGTATAGAGCAAGGAGTCTGACAAGCTTCTGGGATGATAGAAAATAGTAAGTGGTTTTGTTTTTTTAACC
The DNA here is from genome assembly GCF_000313985.2 of Echinops telfairi. Classification (NCBI taxonomy): domain Eukaryota; kingdom Metazoa; phylum Chordata; class Mammalia; order Afrosoricida; family Tenrecidae; genus Echinops; species Echinops telfairi. The sequence continues at coordinate 63,848,391 of NW_022104341.1, read as the reverse complement.
ATACCCAATTAAGAACTCTTCTTTTATTCTTAAAACCTTGATTTTTTTTCTAAGCGTGCGTTTTAAAAAGTGGTTTTGTTAGTATATACTTCATCTAATACAGTTTCATCATTCAATCCTATTAAGATGTGTACAATCATCTCCACAATTTCAGAGCGTTTTCTTCTCCTGTACTGTTAGCACCCTGCTCCCCCATCTTCTCCTGCTATGCCCCTATCCAGTTCCTGTCTCCCTACATTTAATTATCCTGGATTTCATACACAGAAAACCCTACAAAGCAAGCAACAACAAAGCGCCAACAATGACTAGACAAAAATCTCAAAGAAAACGCCGAGAATATTAAAAAGTGAAACAACTTGAAAATGAGTCCAAAAAAGAGATCAGATGACAAGGTGTTGCATTTTAGTCGAACTGCATCTGCCGGAGCGCACTTTGCAATGCTCTCGGACAGCAAGGCCTGTCCCTCGACTACGGTCATGGGATTGACCAGAGATTTAACCCATGTGGGGACCCTGTCAAGGGTTTGGGGCAGGGGTCCTCAAACTATGGCCCACGGGCCACATGCTGCCCATCAAGGACATTTATCTGGCCTGCTGGGTGTTTTTGCCCCATTTTGATTTTTACTTCAAAATAAGATATGTGCAGTGTGCGTAGGAATTTGTTCATAGTTTTTTTTAAAACTATTGTCCGGCCCTCCAATGGGTCTGAGGGATAGTGAACTGGCCTCCTGTTTAAAAAGTTTGAGGACCCCTGGTTTGGGGCTTCCACTGTCATCCATAGCTTTCTGCAAACCATATGTTCCCAATTTAAGCTCTGATACTATTCCTGATTTTGGATTTGGGCTCCAAATCCTTGGTGCACACAGACCTAGTGTGCTTCTTCCTTATGGATTATTTTCCACCTCTCTTAGAAGGCTGTTTGTTTGAAGACAAGCTTGTAAGACCCCAAACGCTCTTCCTTCTGAAAGCTGGACACCATCTGGGGTCTTCCTCACACTTTGCTCAGCTGGCACTTGATGATTTACTAATTTTATTGTAAATCGTCTTGAAGTGCTGAACCGTTTGTTTAACTGGTGATACCTTCAGCAAACCTTTAAGACCTAGCTTCCGTAGGGTAACTTGACTAGACAATAGAGAAAGAGATCCGCGTGTTAAACCGTGTTTTATAGACCCATTTAAATAAACCTGGGAGAAAGCTCAGGCTTGCTGCTCCCGTGAAGATTTACAGCCTGGGTAACCCCCAAGGGCAGTTCTACTCTATCCTGTAGGGTCGCCCTGAGTCAGAGTGACTCAGGGGCAGTGAGTCGAAAGAAATGCTTGCTTGTGATTTATAATTGATAAAAGAGAGTGAATTAAATTAAAATGTTGAGTCTGCCCTTTATTAGCTGGGGATCTTGGGGAGTCACGTAACCCTGAGTGTTGCAGTATGTCTTATTTATTCAAAAAGTTTTGTTGAAATATTCAATGTGCTCATTTATTGTAGACAGCAATTACTAAAAAGGCAGTTTCTCTTATTGCTAGAAATTTGGTTTCAAAGTTGTCCCCAAACTTTGGTTAGTCCTCAACAGAAGTTTCCCCACCTGCTGTCTTTCCTTTTCTTCTTCTTCTTCTTTGCATTGCTTTTTCTCGGTGCCAGCCCCTCTCGTTTATCTCTTCTCTCTTGTGGGGAAACAACCGCTCACTCGTGTCCCAGGTCCTATCCGCGTTCTGATGTCTGAGACACTCCGTTCAGAGTGTGATCAGTCCAGAGGCACACACAAATGGGAACGGACAAGACTGGCTACAAGGCCTGAACTCAGCCTTTTTCATGCTGCTGGACAAAAGGCCAAAAAGAAAAAGTCCCGGGGTCGGGGAGGGAGTATTAATGAGACAACTAGTCTCCTTATTATGTGGGCAGGATATGAATGAGGAGGGTTGTCAGTTTGTTCTGACAGCATATGTCTCTCAGCGAATTGTTTTGCCTAGTGGGGCTCAGGGTCACAGCACTGAGCCGTGGCATGCAGCTGGAACTGAAGAAGATGGGGGTGATCTGCTCTTACAGAGAGAACCCTAAATAAGGGCAACTCTGTTCTGTCGCATGAATCGGGGTTACTATCAATCAGAATGGACTCCCGGCACCTTCCAAGAACAGCTTTTCATCAAAATGTTTAGCCATTCACAAGAGGCCTAAATTGCAGAATGATAAGACTACCTCTGAGCATTTTCAGTCATTTGGCTTCAATAAGCCTGAAGTAGAAGCTCAATCCGATGTTTCCTTTTTCACAGGAAAACTTCATTAATGAAAACAGCAAGACAACAACAACAAAAATTTCATTATGAGTATTAATACTAGTATTTTTAACTACTAGTATTTGTAGCATCCTTTTATAGTCCTTGAGAGAATCCAGGTTCTTAACCCCGGCTCTCCCTCTTATACCAGATTGCCTCTTCTCTTCAGGTAGGAAACATACTTTTGTATGCTGCTTAGTGACTGGTGTCTTTGCCTTAGCACTTTTGCTTTTTTCCAGGTTTTAACATTTTTTACTTGCATATTTAAAAATTGTGCGTTCCAATCATTGAAATCATTTGGAAAAAAAAGGCATTCCGATTAAGCTGCATTTTACACCTGCAGTACACCTTGGTCCAGCTTTGCTTTTATTCTAGATAGTTATTCACTGTCGCCCACCCAGCTCCTTCCTCCACCAGCATGCAAGTTCATTGCCTTCTCTGCCAGCCAGCCGGGCCCCCAGGAGTGGCGGGAGCACCCCGTTTCGTGGCCAGGGGTTCTTTGATGTGAAAAAGGGCAGCAGAGTCATTTAAACTTGATCCAATCTCTTTGCATCTTACAAAGGGAAACAGCAGAAAGAAGGGAAATAAGAAGGCTTCTCCTGCTCGATTGTTTCTTTTGAAGGCAGTGGATTCTGCCTTCGTCAATTTCGACTTACTGCATTTCTCAATTCGGCCATATCGGGTAGGTCAGAGGAGGTGGCGGCGGAGCGAGAGAGGTCAGAGAGGAGTGAAGTCCGTGTGCGCTGGGGCCGCCCCCGAGTCGCCTTATCGCTTTTCAAGATATTGTGGAATCTGATGGGCTGTGGGTTGAAATTGACGAAGAATATCTGTGACTGTTTAAAATTATTTGAATAAAAATTACATTTAAAACACAGTAGATGATACTGTTGCTATAGTTCAGTCTCACAAAACCCTTTTAAAGACTCTTACGAGTTATTTTGGAGCCACGATTGAAGAATTAGAGCCTAATTGTGCCCGTGGTTAAGTCATCAGCTGCTGCTGACCAAAGAGCTGAGACTTGCACGCCAGGCTCTCTGTTGGAGGAAGATGTGTCCAGGGCCTCCCTGAAGAATCCCAGCAGGGGATCCCGGGGGAAATTGTACCCTGTCTCCTAGGATCGCTGCTGTGGGAATTCAGTTTGACTGCAATGTTCTGTTGTTATTTTTATTTAAAATTAAATATTAATACGATGTACTATGCAACCATATGCCTTATATTTCTGTTGCTTAAATTCCTTTAGTCTCCTCGCTTGTAAAATAAAGATAATAGGAAGACTGGAAAATGCGATGCCAGTAAAACGAGTGTCTGCTGAATTCTGTCTAAGGAGCTAACTTTGAAGATGGGGATTGAAAGTCTCAGCTGGAGAAGGAATACACTTCTGATTTATACAGCTGCAGTATGTTAAGCATTAAGCTAAACACCTTACATTCTTTGATTCAATCTTCGCAAGAGAAGTCATTGGTATTATTTTAAAGACGGGAGTGTGAAATGAAGCCACTTGCAAGGAGTCAGTGGGTACAAGGAGGCATCGTTGGAATTAAAACTGTAGTTCTTTTCATGTGTACCTTTATGACTCCAGACCTCCTGTTCTCTTGTTCTAGTTGATTCTGCTTTAACCTAAAAGACAGTGCTTCTAATAATGAGGAAATAGCATAATTATCTAGAAAACATGCTCTTATTGTTTCAGCCCCGGAGTCTTTTATTGTTATTTTACTCTCTGGGAAATCAAAACCTGGCATTAATTGGAATGTTTGGTTAGGCCTATATCGCTCATTGCTTGAGCAATTCAGACAAAAAAGAACTTGTAGTTTTGTGTATTTACAGTATTTTCAACGACTGCTCAATGGAGCACCTGCTCTGTGCTGGGCACTGCTGACTGGACAGCGGTCGTTCCCGCCCTGGTGGACTGACAGAGAGGTTGGTGGCATCATCCAGGAGGGAAGACTGAGGAAGACCCGGCATTGTGTTCTGTTCAGCATTGCCATTGGCAATGAAGTTAAAGAAGGACCCTGCGTTAAATAGGATGTATCCGAGAAGTTTTTGTTGTTGTCGATGTCGATAAGGGGAAAATAAGACGCAAGATGCATGATTAATTGAAAGAGAGTCATTGAGAAAGTTTACACACTATCATGGTCATAAAGGATCTCAAGTGATGGCTTACATTTTAAAATAGTCACATTTTAACTTTTATGAAAGGTATTATTGGTTTTGTTATATATTTAGTTTTGAGACATCAAGAACATCGTTTTTCCTTTTCACCAAGTGGAATAATGAAGAAAATTCGCTTCTTGATTTAGCAATATTTTGTCACCCTCCTTGCATTAGGCTTTGTGCTGGTCACTGGATGACCGAAGGATTTTCAGATTTTGGTCTGTAGTCTTTAAAAGCAAAACAAAGGTCTACTCTTTATAATACCCCCATTTTAAAATAAAAAGCTCTTTCTAAAAGAGCACATTCTCCCACTCATTTTTTTTTTCTTTTTTTTTTTTTTTTATTTTCTTTTTTTTTTTTTTTTTTTTATTTTTTTTTTTTTTTTTTTTTTTTTTTAACATTTTATTAGGGGCTCATACAACTGTTATCCCAATCCATACACACATCAATTGTGTAAAGCGTATTTGTACATCATTTCTCAAAGCATTTTCTCTCTATTTAAACCCCCGACATTAGGTCCTCATTTTTCCCCTCCCTCCCCGCTCCCTCTCCCACTCATTTTTATCTCAAACCTAATAAAATGATACCTCAAGTATCACTCTCTTTAAGGTGTGATTGACTGTTGGTGGATAGTGTCTTTTAGATGCTTTGCAAACATATTCACTCGTTTTAATTCTAGCTAGAGAACTGAAGTGCCCAATAAGTTGAAATCACTCAATATGCCAAGAGAAAGGCAAAGAACATGACTTAGAGTTGTACATAAATGTAGAAACTGACCTTGTGAAAGTCTTCTGTTAAGAGTCAAAATCTGAATAGTAAAATTTTATAGGGAACCAGCAAGAAATTTATAGGCTTGATGTATGCAAATTGCATATCAATAAATAGGAATTGAGTTAGTTTGTTTATTGTGCCAACCTGGCCGATAAACACATGTGGGATTCATTGAAGGACTGAGGGATAAATGGCTTGGTGAGCCTAGCCTTGGTCTCTTGCTTTGTGATGGTCACACCAGGGTGCAGCTGCCTTAGCAGTTCCCAGCTTCAGCTGGCAAGGCTGACTTCCTACAAGACATCCCCAAGGAGAAGCCACATGGCCCTACCCCAATGCAGCCCTGGGTGCTGGAGCAGTCGTGCAGCCCTGGGTGCTGGAGCACCTGTGTAGAGACCCCTGCCAGCACTGAGATGCTTACATATTCACTGACTCAGCTTTCCTCCTGCGGTCGGCATCATTGTGTCTGATTTGTGAGATGGAGGAGTATACAAACTCTCTCTTATACATGAGTTTCTGTGGATTTGTTTCTCTAAAGTACCCAGACTAATAGGGATCTAGCATAAGATCAGACTAGATGTATTAAAAAAAATTAATTATTAGGATTTCTATAACTAAGCAGGGCTCTAGCTCTGTCGCTGGCCACAGAATAATAGAGTAGCATAGTGCTTTTCCTAAATGTGGAAGTCTATGGATGTCAGCCTTTATGACATAATAAAAGGACTGCCACTTCCTGACTTGAGCTGAGTTTAACCATTCTAGTGGGTCCCTTTCAACTTGACTTTCAAAAAGTCTTAAAGGGAATGAGTTTCTAGTATATAGAAGTTTTCAAACATTGGCGATTATATGACCTTGCCTTTATTGTTTGGGATAGAGTTTTGTTAGTAGAGAGAGTTAGGCTTAGGTGATTTAGCTAAGTAGTTATCAAGATATGGCTTTATAATTACCTCTGGAACTTAAAAAAATGATGTCTGAACCTCACTCTAGATCTTTAGGTATACATTTTATTTGCTTACTATCGTTGGTTTTGTTATTGTTGTTAACAGATGTCACACAGTTGCTTCTAACATAGCCAATTGGAAAACCAATGACCTAGATGAGTTTCAAATGTACTTGCAGATACAGCACGGGTTTGGTTCCCTTGACCCGGCTGCAGAAAACAACGACCATTGCCACTATGCCACATGCTGTTGCAGGTTTGCCTCATTGTGCCTTATATTTGCTACCATTTTTTCCTTACATAAGCCATGATTTAAAATGGTGGAAATGAGAGACTTAAATAGTTAGGAGTCTTACAAAAACTTTACATTTCCTTGAGTCAAATAGTGCTGTTATCGCTGATTTTTCTTTTTTTAAACAAGGCCAGACATTATTTCTTACTATGTGTAGTTGACCTGATAAAATCTCTTAAAATATGATACTTGAGTGTTAGAGTTGGGATGAGAGAAAGAAAACAAACGAAGTCTTGTGTATTAGTCTAGGTACTTTGGAGAAACAAATCCACAGCGACTCATGCATAAGAGAGAGTTTTATGTAAAGAATATGTGCATCACGAAAACATCCCAACCCAATGCTGCCCAAGCCCACAAGTCCAACATTAACCCATACCCAACACCAGTCCACAAAGTCCTTCACCTCACAAAGCAGAGGCAATAATGCCGACTGCAGGAGGAAAGCTGAGTCAGTGAACGTGTAAGCATCTCAGCACTGGCAGGGGTCTCCACACGGCTGCTCCAGTACCCAGGGCTGCATCGGGATAGATCCATGCGGCTTCTCCTTGGAGATGTCTTGTAGGAAGTCAATCTTGCAAGCTGAAGCAGGGAACTGCTAAGGCAGCTGCACCCGATGCAACCATCACAAAACAAGAGACCCGAGAACTAGAAAGGCGAGGCTCACCACCCATTTATCCCTCCGCCTTTCAACCAGCACCACATGTGATTATCGGCCAGGCTGGCACAATTAACTAATTCATCTTGATAGTAAAAAAATAAAAATAAAACCATCGGATTATATTGAAGTAGCTAGAGTTTTTAGCACTTAGTGGTTATATCTCTACACAAAATTTTCTCATGGGTCAAGCTCAATCCTGAGAATTGCATGATATTGTACATGTTATCGGATCTAACTGGTAGCAACAATAAATTATTTGATCAAACTGGACAAAATTAACTTAAACATACCTCATCCTACAAAAGTAAAAATGGGTCTATTATTACAAAAGTTTCAGGGCCGTTCTCAACCCTTCAAAAATAAATAACTCGCTCACTGCCATCAAGCCAGTTCTGACTCAGAGTGACCTGTTAGGACAGAGTGGAACTGTCCCTGTGAGGGGCATAGAAAGCCCAGTCTTTCTCCCGTGGAGCAACTGGTGGTTTCAAACTGCTGACTTTTCAGTGAGCAGCCCAATGCATAACCTGACATCACCAAGGCTCCTTCTCAACCCTTGCTGGAACAGAAAAGAAGGCTCAGCACAGAAGCATCGAGCCCCTGCTGCAAAAACGCTTGTGTGCCTTCTTGCTCAGACTGGCTTTTTTCTTATCCACTAAGGATTACTTTCAGGTGTGGTCTTAAATAACCTGTACTGGTCCATGCAGTGTAAACTATGTTCCCTCACTGATGGATCACATTATGTCTAATTTGCATTTGTGAAACTTAGTACGACAGGGAAAATGTCTACCCTTAAATTTTATGCTGCTTCATCTTTTGCCTTCTCTCTAATAAGAAACTATCTGGAAATTAAATCAAATTAACCAGGTGACATTATTTCAAAATACTTGGATAATTTTGAAGAGGAATAAATAAGCCTTTGTGCACAATAAAAATACTTGCCTATTAGGTTCATCATTTGGCTAATTTGGTTTATGTGTGGTGGTTCTAAATTAGATCATTTTACTATTATTGTCAAGTTATTTTCAGCCTAACATAATGCCAATTAGAATTGTTAAACACCGGGCATGATATCTCTTGTAGTCACTCAGTATTGGTACTATTGTTAATTCAATCTTTTAAAGGTTTGTTGTTTGTCCTAGGGAAAAAAATAGACATTATATGAAACGTATCTATTTTTCCTGGATATAAGTAATGGTAAGATTCAAGTCTCGAATGTGTGCATTTGTGAGTTCTGACCCTGTTCTTCTGCCTATCTAGCATCTAGACATAACACCTAACACATACTCGTCCCTGAATAGCCATGGCATGAGTTGGGGAAAATATTTATAAACTGGTTTACTTTGGAAAATAATCTTGGCATAGTATCATAGTTTTCAGCTACTTAACACTATGCCAACAGAGAAATGCAAGATTGGCTTGTCTTTCCAAAGCTAAATATCAAATTGTAAAAACAGTTAATATGTTACTGTTGTTATTGTTAGCTACCATCGAATCCGTCCTAACTCATAGCGACCCTATATACTGACCGAAACACTGCCCAGCCTTGCACCATCTTCACAAATGTTCTTCATGTTTGAGCCCTTGTTGAACCACTGTGTCCATCCATCTTGTTGAGGGACTCCCTCTTTTTCGCTGCCCCTCTCCTTTACAAAGCATGGTGTTCTTTTCCAGGGACTGGTCCCTCCTGGTCCCATTTCCAAAGTCCAAGAGAAGAACTCTCACCTTCCTTGTGCCTCTAAGGAGCATTCTGGCTGTACTTCGTCCAAGACAGATTCATTTGTTCTTTGAGCACCAACATCATAACTCAAATGCATTACTTCTTCTTCTGTCTTCCTTATTCTGTGTCCCATTTTCACATGCATAGGAGGCTGTTGAAAATACCATCCGTACCTCAGACTTCAAAGTAACATCCTTGCTTTTCAGCACCTCAGAGAGGTCCTGTGCAACAGATTTACCCACTATAATGCATCGTTTGATCTCTTGACTGCTGCTTCCATGAGCATTGGTTGTCCAAGCAAGGTGAAATCCTTGACAACTTTAGTTAATAAAACCAAAGCCACACTTTCTGTCCCCAAGTTGCTGCTGACTCATAGCGACTCTGTAGGATAGGGTAGAACTGCTCATGCTGAATTTCCAAGACTGTAACTGAAGGGGAGTAGAAAGCAGCTGGTGGGTTCTCATTGCTGACCCCCGTGGTTAGCAGCGTAATGCTTAGCCCTCGAAGCCCCCAGAGCCCCCAGGAAAGAGAAAACCTTTGCATCGGGGTCTCTCCTCATACTCCTTCTTTACTGGGCCAGGAAATTGGATGAAACACATTCTAAAAGAGTGCAGAACTCTGAGGGGGCAGGGAAACCCACCTCTGTTTTAGCGGTTAGCAATAATATCTTTTTATCCAATGGGTTAATGTTGAAATATAAATCTTTTGAAAGCAAGGAATTGTCTCATAAGACATGAAGGGAACCTAGATCTCCTAAAATTTGGTGATCCACAAACCTTTTTGGGACCCTTATTATTTGGATCACCGTAGAGGACAGTTCCTGCCGCTCCAGATCTCTGAGGCTGGGAGGGTTGGCAGTGTTGGGAAGCGAGTTATCCTGCCTGCTCACGCTGCAGTGTCCCAGATAACTTGTGTCAGAAGCCAGAGCATGGGCGGTGCCTCCACCTCTCCTGCTGCTACTCAGCCCCGGGAGCAAGTTCATTCTTCATGTCCCGCCAGTCATTCCTTTCCAGAACACCTGCCAGTTGTTGGGGTGAATAATAATAGTAACTCACTGTGATTTATTGGGCTCCTTGTTTTATTATTGAGGTACTTAGAGATAATTCATATATTTATCCCCTCTAATCTTTCCAACAATGCTTCCAGACTTATTTTTCTCCATTTTCTTAAAGAAAATGTAGTTCATTTGGGGCCACAGAGATCCAATGGTGGACTGGCATTGGAGCCCAGTGCTGTAGAACTCCACGGTGCATTCCTACATCACACTTGTGTCAGTTCTTCTTTTCTTTTTCTTAAAAAATACTTTTATTGGGGGCTCATGTCTCATCACAATCCATACAATCATCCAGTGTGTCAAGCACATTTGAACATATGTCGCCATCATCATTTTCAAAGCATTCTCTTCCCACTTAAGCCCCTGATGTCAGCTCCCCATTTCTTCCGCCTCCCTCCCCCTCCTGTCCTCCCTCACAAACCCTTGATAAGTTATAGATTATTATTTTCATATTTTACATCATCCACCATCACCCCTCATCCACTTTTCCATTATTCATCCCGTGAGAGGGGGTTATAGTATGATCCTTGTGATTGATTCCACGTCTCCCCCCTACTCTCCCCTAATCCTCCTGGTATCTCTACTCTCATTGTTGGCCCTGAGGGGTTTATCTATCCTGGATTCCCTGTGGTGCAGGCTTTTATCTGTAGCAGTGTGAATGCTGTAGTCTCATTCGATTTGTAAGGTAGAATTGAGGTCATGATAGTGAGGGGAAGGAAGCACTAAAGAACTAGAGGAAAGTTGTATGTTTCATCAACGCTATACTGCACCCCGACTGAGGGGAGTCCAGTTGTCTACAGATGAGCATTGGGTCTCTACTTCATACCCTCCGAACCCATTCACAATCTGTATGATTTTGTTCTGTGTCTTAGATGCCTGATACCTGATCCCGTTGATACCTCCTGATCACACAGGATGGTGTACTTCTTCCATGTGGGTTTTGTTGCTTCTCAGCTAAATGGCCGCTTGTTTATCTTCAAGCTTTTAAGACCCCAGACACTGTATCTTTTGATAGCCAGGCACCATCAACTTTCTTCACCACATTTGCTTATGCACCCATTTTTTTCTTCAGCGATCATGTTGGGAAGGTGAGCATCAAAGAATGCTGGATTGTTAGAGTGTTCTTGTGTTGAGGGAGTACTTGAGTAGAGGCCTAATGTCCATCTGCAACCTTAATTCTTAACATATAGATATGAGTATATATTTCTTTTCTCCTCTGGTTATGTATATTTACATATGCATATGCCTGTATTTTGGCCTCTATGAATGTTGTTTGCCTCCTCATTCTTTCCTCTATTTCCTTTTACTTTCCTCTTGTCCCACCATCATGTTCAGCCTTCATTTGGGTTTAGTAATTCTTCGCTACTACATTACCCATGATTAAGCCCTACTAGGCATCCTATGACCTTCCTTCCATTCATTTTAGTTCACTTGTTGTTCCCTTGTCCCCGTGTCAGTTCTTAGTGACTATTCTACTTTCTCCAACTCTTCCCCTGATTGTTGTTGGGGTAAATAAATATGGACAGTCCCTTAGGCCAGCAAGGTCTAAGACTATCCTAAGCAGGGATTTGCAGGAAATTTTGCTTTCATCATATCTATCAATCACTAAAGGGACAGGGTGAACCTGGCAAATGCTTGCTTTATTCCCTTTCCTACAATCCACTAAAGTTTCCTGTAATTATTGGAAACTCCAGGTTTTTTTCTCTCTGGAAAATATAATTAAACACCTGAATGCTGTGGATGCCACTGCTGATTACCATGATTTGATGCCAGCATGGAGCTTTTGTTAAGCATTATTGCATGACTGGATAATGACCAGGAAGCAAAATCAGACCCATTCTAACACGCGTTTCTACTACACTATAACCATAATGAGCGTGCAACTCAATACTTTTATAGTGATTAAAGAACCGTGTTCTGTTTCTCCTGATACTTAAAATACACACAAATGATTGCAGAGAGGGTTTTTTAAATTGCGCTTGGCTTTCCTCCATGCCGTTTTCAAATTAGCATGTTTTTTTACTGGTTGTTCTTAAGAGTAAGTAAAAATTTTGGTTCCATAGTAATCTTGTTTTCAGCCATCTCTAAGGATCATATAGATATTTTGAGCTGAAGGGGGGACTTACCAAATTTGTATGCAGTATTCTCTTGTGTGTATATGAATTACGTGGATTTTCTTTTTCTTTACTGTTTTTAAGGACGATGATCCTGATTCCTTAGCTTAGAGATTTAGATTTTGCAAATATGAAGGGTGCAAAGACAATGCATTTTTTACATAGCTATGTTGGGTCATAGGGTGCATGTCATGGGCCACCCTTTGGAACCTGATTTGGTTATGATGGCTCTCTTTCAGAAAGAGCTCTGTGGGCATGCCCATCAAGGCTGATAAAGTAAGCCGGCATGTTTGAGCATGGATGTAAATATGATTACCGTGCATACTCAAGTATAAGCCGACCCAAATATCCATCCAGGCACCTAATTTTACCACAGAAACTGCATTAAAAATGTGCTGGAAAATTCAGCTTATACACAAATATTCGGTGCCTTCCCTATTTATGGTGGGTAAACTTCTTCCTGCAATGAACTAATTTCATTTTGTGCTTTAAGCTGAACAACAGGCCAAGAATCTGTGCTTTGCTTTGTCTCCTACTGACTGATTGCCACATAGACACCCGCCCTCATTCGTCACCAGAGGTTGTGTGTGGAGCGGTCAGTTTTATCATGGCTTGAAGGAGGAGCTAGAATGGGATTTGTGGACATACGGGATGGAGATAACCTACCTTTGAGCATAGTTCCAACCTCACCCAATTGACCAATAGGTGAAACTGGCCTAAATCACGGGGCACATTGGATTCTGTGTCTGGTTTTGCCATTAACTAAAACTCTCGGTCTTTGGTGTCCTTGATTGTGAATGTTCTAGATTGGATCATTTTCTGTTCCAAAGCACGTGTACCTCTTAAGAGTTTAGGGACAGTAGTTCATTCTTTCTCCTGTCTGCTGTCATGTGGTTTAAAGAAAGTTCCCATTCCTGTGTAGCACATATAGTTCTTCGTATTTAAATTCACCCTTATCATCCTAGCAAATGGCATTGTTTCTGACTGAAGCAAGAATTCAGGGTTTGGGGTTGTTTTGTTTTTTTTAATGGATAAATGGCATGAAGCCACTTAGTATTTTTTTCTCCGGATACTTGAGTTCTCTTCTGTTTTTCTTTTCCGGTTGTCTCCCTGATCCTGTTTCCAGCCACGCTTTGGTACCTTATTTTTAAAGAAACCCAAAATTCATTGCCATGGAGTTACTGCTGGCTCATAGCAAAACACACCCCCCACCCACCCCCCACCCACCCCCCTATGTTTCTGAGACTGTAACTGTTTAGGAGACTAGAAAGCCTGGTCTTCTCCCAAGGAGCAACTGGTTGTTTCAAACTGCCAACCCTGCAGATCGCAGCCAAAGGCATAACCACTACATCGGATTGGCCTCCTAAATGGTCACATTCCCTGTTCCTTCCTCTCCATCTATCCTTTCCACCACCGAGGGCACAAGATCCTCAGACATTGCAGTGTTTTATCTGCGACACAGGGGTCAGCTGTTGGGCTGCTAACTGCAAAGTTAGCAGATGAACCCACCAGCCACTCCGTGGAGAAAGCTGAAGCTGTCTGTCCCTGTGAATATTTATAGCTTCAGAAACCTTTAGGAGCAGTGGGTCATTCGCCCCTGTCCTATCTAGAGTGTTATCAATCAGAACTAGCTCTGTGGCAGTGGGATTTGGGGTTCTACTTGATCTGAATGCTTGGGCCTTTCTGCCACAGTATTGTAGCAACAGTTCTAGACTTAACTTCATTTTGCGTTCTAGGCCACATTCTGCCTGAATCAGAACTCCAGGCATACTAATTGCTAGCTGCAAGTTTGGAATCACTAATTTCATGAGACTCAGCTATATTGTCTGGAAGATGAGAATCGGTCTATCTCAGGATGGTTAGAAGGATTTCTTTCTTTTAAAAGGTGTGAAAGATTTCAAACAAAAAGTGTAATCAATGCATTGCCAGATATTAGTCTGCCAGCTTAATAACAAGCAAGAGTTTGCTGGTTTTGGTCACTTAGCCCTTATCTTTATTTCATTACTCATCTACCTTCTTGAACTGGTTCACGTCACTTCCAGAGACCATGTTGCTTCCTCAATGTGTCATTCCTAAAAGTACAGCTCCAATGCCAGTCACACGCCTGACACAAGAATTCTTTCATTTTTATGTAATCTATCATCTGTGATCAAATGTCTTTATTATCTCCACATGTGTTTCTATAGTTGACTTGTTCAAAGTAGAGTTTCAACAAACTTCAAACATTACATTATTTCGTTATGATTCTCTTAAAATTTTTTGAAATATGCATAACTAGAGATGCACTAGTTCAGTACTTTTTACACCTTCTGTAGTGTGTCTAAAGCTTAAGTGTATTTTTTAGGAATTTTTGTCACAGACCATATTCCTGTGTACCCACCAGCCATGCTTCCCCTGTTTACTGCTGCTTCCCCGTTGCCCCAAACCACAACTGTCTTTACTCCAAAGCCACGGATTAATTTTGCCTGTGTCTCCACTTGATAACAATGAAGTCATGTGGTTTATATTCTGTTCTACTCTGATTTCTTTTGCTCTGAGGTATGCGTCTTAATATTAAAGCATGATGTTCCCATTCTATGGAAAATGCCATGATGTATTTTTCCATTTTACTATTGATGGACATCTTGAGGATGATATTTTCTAACACAGAATATGCAAAGTCCTCAGCATAGTGTCTGGTGGATAGTAAAAGTTCAATAACCATTATTAATACATGCCCTCTGCTGATTGATTAGTCCTGGGTTGAATGTTGATTCCTCTAATCGGAAAAAATTATACTTTTACTGACGTTGAGGCTTTTGGTTTCCCTGTATAATCACTTCTAGAACACTTCATTGTGTTCACACTGAACCCTGTACACAGGATAAAGGCAGTTATTGGAACAGATATGAGGATGCTGAAGGATTCAAAATCGGGAAAGATATGCATCACCATACTTACTCAGTCTCTATATTGAGAAAATAATCTGAGAAGCGAGACCAATGTATTCCCCAAAGTGGGCGACACTGCTCCCTGGGGATACTAGAAAGATTTTAAGAAAAGTAAGTTACTGTTGTGAAGTCAACGCTGACCCATAGTGACCCTCTAGAACAGAGCAGGACTGGCCCTGTGGGTTTCCAAGACTATAATTCTTTATGGGACTTCGAAGGCTTCATCTCTCTGCCGTGGAGCAGCTGGTGGTTTGAAATGCCGACCTTGTCGTTCGCAGCTTAACACAGAATTACTACTCCATGAGGGCTCCTTAGGAAGCTCCTTAGGGGGCTGCAAAAGCAGATACCTGCATTTTATCATAGATTATAGGCTACAGTACAAAGTTTTAATGGTTAAAGGGGTGCTGAGTCCGTTGTTTTTTTTCTGTAAAGGTGGAAGTAGGCCAAGTAAATTTGAGCTTATTAACTGGACTATATCACAAAGAATCAGAATTGAACGCTCATTAACAACCTGCACTATGCAAATAATAAAATCTTGGTTGCTAAAAGCCAGCAGGACTTGAGGCATTTCTGGTTGAAGATCAAAGGCTGCAGCCTTTAGTGTGGATTGCAAACCACCAAAACCCAAACTCACTGCCATTGAATTGATGCCGACTCATGGATCACAACTTCCTGTAATAGTAAGTAATAATAAAACCCAAATCCTCACACTGGACCAATAAGCAACATAATGATAAACTCAGAAATGACTGACGTTGTCAAGGTTTTCATTCTGCTTGCATCCACAATTAATACTCAAGGAAGTAGTAATCAAGAGATCAGATGACTTTATTGCATTGGGTAGATCTGCTGCAGAAGACCTCTTTAATATGAAAGAGAAGAGCAACATCAATGTGCACAAGAAGGAGCTAAAAAACTACAAAGTTGATTGTGAGGATGACTATACAACCCTTCTTGATATGATTGAACCATTGAATGATAGGTTAATTCTAGATCAATAAAAAAATTTTTAATGACACAGGCGTTAGCTTGAGCATTAAGCCAATAATGATGGTATTTCAATTTTCTCATTGGCATGTGAAAGTTGGACACTGAATAAGGACTAAAGAGTAATTGATGTATTTGAATTACGGGGTTAACAAAGAACATTAAATATACCATTGACTGCTAGAAGAACAAACAAATCTTGTCTTGGAATACAAGTAGCCAGAATGTGTTCCTTGGAAGTGAGGTGGACCAGACTTCATCTCAAATACGTTGGATATGTTATCAGGAGGAACCAGTCCCTGGAGAAGGACATCATGCTTGATAAAGTAAAGGATCAAACTAAAAAAGGGAAGGCCCTCAATGGATTAACCCAATGACAACAACAATGGGCTCAAACATACGGTAATAGCAATTGTGAAGATCGTTTGTTAGTCTGGGTTGACTAGAGAAACAAAATCCAGAGAGACTCATGTATGTATATGTATATGTATATGTATATACAAGAGCAATTGAATATTGAAAAAACATCCCAGCCCAGTCCAGATCAAGTCCTTAAGTTCAATATTAGCCCATATGTCTGATACCAATCCTTAAAGTCCTTTTAGACTCACAAAATACATGCAATGATGCTGCATGCAGGAGCATCACAGGCCATGGGTTGGAAGTCTTGTGGATCCAGTGGTGTTGTAAGCACCTCAGCGCTGGCAGGGGTCTCTACGTGGCTTCTCCAGCTCCAGAGGTCTGTGTGGTAGTTATGTAATTGTCAATTTAAGGATTAAGCGTGTAGGGGTGGAGTCTAGCCTGTCAATCAGATCATAGCCAAGGAGGCTTCTGTGTGGGCATAGCCTTCCCGTAAAGATTCTGGGAATTCCGGTATTTCCTCCTTGGAGGTGGGAGACTCTCTGCCACTCCCTGGGAGACATTGCAGTTGACAAGACACATGGAACTATGCTAGTGCCCTGAGCTGGAGAAGCCACATGGACCTACCCTGATGCAACCAGACCTCTGAAGCTGGAGAAGCCACGTAGAGACCCCTAACAGTGCTGAGATGCTTACAACGCCACTGAAGCCAAAAACTTTCTACCCACTGCCCTGTGATTGTCCTGCATTTGGCATCATTGCATGTGTTTTGTGAGTCTGAAGAGGACTTTATAGATTGGTATTGGACATTTAGGCTAATATCAGACTTATGGACTTGGACTGGACGGGTTGGGATGTTTCCTCAATGTTCAATTCCTCTTGTATATACACATATGTGTGTCTGTGGATTTGTTTCTCTAGTCTATCCAGACTAACACCATCTGGTTGTATCAGGGTAAGTCCATGTGGCTTTTCCAGGTCCCAGGATGTAGCCTCATGGTCTTGTTAGTAGAGTGGTTACTCAGGGAGTGAGTCTTGAGTCTTGTCAGTAGAGAGTCTTCAAGGGAGTGAGCTGAGAGAGAGAGGGAAGTGTCTCCCGCCTTCAAGGAGGAAATACAGGAGTTCCCAGAATTCTCAGAAGAAAGCTATGCCCACACAGAGGCTTCTTTGGCTATGACCCGATTGACAGGCTAGACTCCACCCCTTCACTCTTAATCCTCTCAAGTCCCAAATTGACACCAGATTATGTAACTACCACAGATTGTGCCAGACCAGCTATTGCTTTGTTCCATTGAATACATATAGGTTACTATGAGGTAGAACTGGCTCCATGGTCCATAACATTAACATATAACTACTAAAGGAAAATAATATTAGCGATTTTTTGTTTTAGTTGGTGGTCTAACATTTTCTTTGCTGAATTGCATTTTTGGTTGATTTTTCTTTTGTATTCTTAAACATAATATGGATTAACTTTTTATGGAAAGAAGAAGATAATTTTAACTTTATGCATTTTTTCTCCTATGTTTTGGATACAGTCTTTTTTGTGTATTGCTAACCCTGACTTTGAGGTCAGATCACAGACTCCAAGGTCAAACTGTGTGGATTAGAATTCCTGCTTCACCATTCAATAGCTTGGGCATGCTCTTTATGTTTTCATCTCTAATGCCTTAATTTCCGCCCCTCCAAAATTATGGCTAAGAATACTACCATAGGGTGTTTTCATAAAGATTAATTGAATTAAAATGTAGTGAAGTACTTACAAGTATCTGCCATGTAAGTGTTATCTGTTGCCAAAACCTTAGCGATCCTCAGTGCAATGGACTGATACAATAGGCACAAAAATGTACTTGAACATCCTTAAGATGTTCTACCTTAAGATGTTACTACCACAGATTGTGCCAGACCAGCTATTGCTTTGTTCCATTGAATACATACAGGTTACTATGCTAGGACTAGGCCCTAGCAGTGTTGCCACATTTAAGGTTGCCATGAGTCAATGTTGATTTTGCAGCAACTAATGACATTGTTGTTATTATATTTAGTTCTTCTGGTATTGTCTTAACTGTTAATATCCATGTACAGATTCACATGTTGTAATAAAGCTTATATAGCTACTAAAGCTAAGGATAAGATAGATGTGTTTTATATGAAATAGATTCCTTTATGTCTTCATTGTTTCCACTTGATGTAGACACTCATCTGAGATTTGCCCCTGTTTGAACTCAGATATTGTTTCTTCTGATTGCTTATGATTTTCTCTTCTATTTTTTTTTTTTAAACATTTTATTAGGGGCTCATACAACTGTTATCCCAATCCATACACACATCAATTGTGTAAAGCGTATTTGTACATCATTTCTCAAAACATTTTGAGCCTTAATTGTGGAGACACACCTGGTCTCCGTATTAGATCAGTCTTGTGAAAGTCACATTTAACTCTGACATCAAGTGGCTGCCTAAATGCAAAGGTTTAAATATTCCAGTGATTCTGCATAAAAAATATGAGTGATAAGCATCTGTGTGTGTGTGTGTGTGTGTGTGTGTGTGTGTGTGTTTAAGGAACTATAAAATACACAGACCTTAAATTAACATTAAGGCTTTGTCTTCTGATTCCTGCCTCTTTATAAAGTTTCTCTCTATATACTGTTAGTTATCATTGGATCAGGCTTGCTTTTATAAATTGCTTTCTTACCAACTAAATGGAAAAATCAAATTTCACTTTACTGTCACTAACTGAGTGGGAAAATCAAATCCCCACTTACCACCAAACTATACGAATCAATTGAATTCTGTTCCGCTGACGTTCTGACACCAACTGCACATGCAGCACATCTTCTTTTGACCCCAATGAAACAATGCCGGGCTTAGTAATTCATGACAACAGTCACACCGAACTCCGAGCAATAGTCCCAACTGTGGGGTTTATTCGGAAGCTAACAGGCTTCCAAATTTTGAGCATACAGTTCTTTTGTTCATAGTACTTCTCAGCACGCGACTGACAGGCTTGTCTCTCTGGTCCGCAGCCTCGAAACCCTAAGGTCTCTTCCTTGCTCAGTGGGCTGGGAAACCCGATGCTGCTTCCTGGTGTCAGTGCTGTGGCTGCGGGTGCTCTGCTGGCTCCCCTGCCTGAGACAGCTCTCACCTGGGCTCCCCTTTCCTGATGGTCATAGGGTTCTCTCTTCCTGCTATTAGAACGGCTCTCTTATGCCCAGAGGGATGGCAAAATGGACTAATCCTTTTATTAGTGTTTCATACACCCTAATTGCGTGGCCCTACCCAGTCACTTGGTGGGAGTAGAAAACCATGGATAAAAGAGCCTTATTGTGATCAGTTCCCCCTTACTACTCACCCCACCCCCGCCCCTTTACCCTTCCCCTCACCCTCCTAATATCGCCACTTCCCTTATTGGTCCTGGGGGGGGTTATCTGTTCTAGATTGCCTGTGTTGCAAGCTCTTATCGGTACCAGTATACATGTTCTGGGCTAGCCAGATCCCCCATCCCAGGGGGAAGGACAGCAGAAATGTGGGTGAAATGAGACAGCAGTCGGTGTAAAATGGGGTGGCGGGGGGGAGAGAATTTATAAATTATCAAGGGGACTTGGGAAAGGGAGGGTGAAAAAAATGAGAAGCTGATGCCAGGGTCTCACATAGGAACAAAATGTTTTGAAAAAGATGATGACAACATATGTACAGATGTGTTTGACAAAATGGATATATGTATGGATTGTGATAAGAGCTGTAAGAGCCCCCAATAAAATAAAATTTTTTAAAAAGAGAGCCTTATTTAAACAATTTCACTTCATTACATATAGAAATATGTTTTATTGATAAGATACCTCCAGTTACCGAGAGATTCCATGATGGACCCAATGAAACAACCAGAATTTGAACTTAATTCCCATTATTCCTTGCTCGTTCTACTGTACCACAGGAAGGTGTCATGGAGACTCATTATTCATAGTGGAGCTATTTTGGGCTGCTCATCAGCTATGAAGGAATATTTTCTCCGAGGAGTATAATTACTAACCATCTGGATGTCTGGGCAGGTGAACAGCTAGAACCGGGTCAGGAAAGTGATTTTTATCCTCTGGGGGCTGAACACATCCAGATCAGTTGGAGCCTGAAAGTCTGTTACATTAAATACCACTTGTAAACCATCTATTAGTATAAGCTTTACACTCCCTGCCCCCCTTGGCTTATTAATATGATGGTTTTCATTGACAACTTCCCTGATGTTTAACTGTAATTGTATTGCTGGTCTTGTGGTAATGTGTTAACTTTCCGATGAAATCCCCATAATCATGAGGCTTGCCTGCAGCCATTGCAGTGAGTTATGGAATATGGCATAGAAGTGGCGTGCCACGAGAGGCGCGCTCAGTGTTAGAATGTACGGGAAAGAAGGAGGGAGGCACGTCTGAGCTCTGTCTTGTGGCAGTCAGCCTTGGTCTCACGAAGAGTTGGATTTTCCCCCCTTGTACAGTTAGAGGGAGGTCAGATGTGACCCCCCAGACCATTTTGTTCTTCGTAATTCTTGAGTTCAATCATATGGAATGACTATTTTTAGGCCAAAAAAGAGGGTTAGATTTTGGGTATATCAGACATCAAATTAAATATCTTACATGTGTTTTAAGTGATATCAACTTAAAATAAAAATTTACATCTATGAGCACAAGTAAAATAGACTGTAATTTTCTTTACTTATTTTTGTAAACCCGAATCATGATTGTATCATGGTAGTACTTTGGGATACAAGACAAGATCAAGGCCCTAACTTTCCCCACACTGATTTGCTAGTGTGGCCTTTTCCGAAGTCAACACAAGGTGAACGTAACCAGTTCCTCAAATCGGTAATTTAGATCATAAAGAGGAGGAAGCCAGTGAGGAAGGTGTGGAATAAAATAATTCTAAGCACCTGTGTCATGAGCTGTTAAGACCTTTAACAGATCGTAAGCCTTTCCAACAAGTATAAAATGACTCTTATCCTGCCTAATATACAATTGAAGAAACTGAACTTCTTAGAGAGAATATTTTTTATTAACATTGAGTATGTGATACATTGGTGGCTTGAAATTTGGTCTTTTCTGCTGAAATGGAAGTCTACTGTGAGAAGCAAGTTTTTTTCATCCTGTAACATGTAGAGCTCAATAAATATTTGCGTGCTGTATTGTGTTTGATTGTTTCTTGTTGAGTGGAGCCAGCAGGCTCCACCACGCTGTCTTAGGGTTTATATAGTAGAGAACATTGAGTTTGGTGTGATTCTAAACAACAGGAGAAGGTTTCACGAGTGTGCTAACCTTTTCCTTGTTAAGTGCCATCAAGTTGGCTCTGGCCCACAGCGACAGCAGGTACAACAGAAGGAAGCTCTGCCCAGGCCTGCTTCATCCTCACAGTTTATCCTGGGCTTGAGCCCGTTGTTGCTGCCACAGGATCAATCCATCTCCTCAAGGCCCGTCCTCATTTTCATTGCTGCTCTGCTTACCAGACATGATGGCCTCTCTGGAGCTTGGTCAGTGCTGACAACCTGGCCGCATATGTGAGATGAAGTCTCGCCATCCTGCCTCTATGGAGCACGCTGACCACATTTCTTCCAAGACAAATCGTCCTTTAGCAGTCCATGGTGCTTAAAATATTCTTCTCCATCCCTGCAGTTCAGATCATCAACTGTTCTTCTTCTTCTTTAATTAGCATCCAACGTCCACATGCATCTGAGGCAAAGGGAAATACCGAGGCTTAGGCTAGGCACACCACTGTCTTCAAAAGAACATTCTTCCTTTTCAATAGTCTAACAATGGCTTTCCAGCACTTTAAAGATGGCTTGTTAAGAAGATTTACCCAATGCAGCATGTCTTTTGATCTCTTGACTGCTGCTTCCATGAGCATTGATTGTGGATCCAAGTAAGACAAAACCCTTGACAGCTTCAACCTTTTCTCAGTTTATCATTTGTTACCTATTGATCCAGTTGTGAGGATTTTGATCTTCTTGACATTGAGTTGTAATCCATACTGAAGGCTGAAATCATTGATCTTTATTAGCAGGTGCTTCAAGTCCTCCTCACTTTCAGCAAGCAAGACCTCCCTAGATGTATTGAGATTAATAGTTGCTTCATGGTAGCCTACACATCGGGCATGCATTACTTTAATTATGTGATTCTCAAAAGAAGTCATCGATGATAATTCAGAGTAAGGATGGGAAATTCGGATAGATTTGCAATATATATTTTATATATTTGATTGCTTCATTAATTCTTCTCCCCCCCTCCCTTTTTTTAATAGAAAAACTCAGGCAAAGATATGCAGACTTGCCTGGAGAACTGCATATCATTGAACTTGAGAAGGATAAGAATGGGCTTGGACTCAGCCTTGCTGGTAATAAAGACAGGTCACGCATGAGCATATTTGTAGTGGGAATTAACCCTGACGGGCCTGCTGCCACCGATGGAAGAATGCGTATCGGAGACGAACTGTTGGAGGTAAGAGGCATCTATTTAATTCCTCTTTTGCTGACCGGAGGGGAGTGCAGGCTGATGTACATGAAAATGGAGAAGAGGTTAATGTTCCGTATTCAAAATTGGTTGTTCAAAGCAACGGCAAAAATCAAATCAGTGCTTGCAAATGTTACTTGCTGCCTAAGTAAAGTGTAATAGAAATATGATTATGTTAAAGCTGTAAGGCTGATTTTTACTATCAATTCAAAGCAGTTTAAAATTAGCCTGAGAGTGTGCTACTCTATTATTGCTACCTTTGTGAGATGGTGGCAGAGCCATTCTGATGGTGCCACATTGGGCAATACTGCTGACCGTTACAGCCATTCAATTAAAAAAAAAAAAAATCAAGATGACAATGTGTAATAACCAATATAATTCATCATAACAAGTGTATTTCCTTTGGCTGGTGTCTAGAGACTTACTCAGAAGTAATACTAACATAATTGCGGTGATCATGTTTAGAGTAAGAGCGAATTTATTGATTTATAGTTAGCATTGAACATAGGGGTACAATATCCAATATTCCTAACAGTCTTATTATCGATTATTGACACTATTATATGAACAAGAAAACTGGATAAGTAACTGGCCTCATGCCATAGAACTAATGACCTGTTGGGATTAAAAAAACCCTAACCTTGTCAGACTTCCAGACTTCTAGCCATTATTAATGTATTTTCCCCATGGCTCCTCTTCTTCATCCAAACTTCGTTGTTTAGAACCAGGAAAGAGCTGATTTATGATGCTCTTGACGTTGGGGGATAACTGTTATGTTATGTGTACCGAGACACAAATTTCCTGTAATACATGGTCTAAGAAAATGTTCTAATGCTGTAATTTGGCACACAAAGGGTTCTAGTTTGTTCCCTCACCTTATTAACATTCATGATGAATGCCTGTGGTATCCAGACAGATAGGATTGCTGGCATTTTATTTCTCTGTCTGACATTTTATTAGATATTGGTAACAAAGGAGCAATGGCTGCAGACTAATGACACCGTTCTAGAGGTCAAGCCTTGACTGAGCACTGGACTCACTTAGGTTCTTCTGGTTGCATTTCAGAAGGGGCTGCGCATAGTGCTTTGCGCATAGTTAACTTGATGAAATCATTTCCCTCCTCACAGAAAGAAACTTCAGCTATCTGTTTGCATCATTAAAGGACTGCAGATCAAAAGAATGCCTCATTTAACTTCTCTTGTTCTTCCCTTTGCTGTTCTGAATTTAGTTCTTCATTCTCAATCAGCAACTTCACCCTTTGTTAGAGATGCAAAGAAGAAGAGTAAACACAGCAATAAGTTAATTCCTCTCCACACACCACTGATTCTCTTGTTTAAAATTACAAAAAGTTACACCCCCCACCACCACCACCCCCAAAAAATTAACTTTGGAACACAGAATCGGCTTCAAGCTCTTTGGCTAGTTAGTTTATTTTCTCTAAGACTCAGTTTCCCCCTTTCAATGGAGGTTGTTTATTCTTCAACAGCCATCTTAGTGTGCATGTTTATGGGACAAGGTATATAGGAAAAGCATACAGGCAAGCGTTGGTGAACAAAATACATAATACCCATTCGCCTAGAGCTCACTGTCCACTGTCTATGTAGCATTGATCACAGAGGATGTTGTAGAATTGAATGAGAAAGGATATTGTCAGGCTTTGCCACAGCATCTGACACAGAATAGTCCCTTAACACATATTGAATGATCTTACTGTTTTCTTTATGTTAGGTGTTTTTAATTTATTTGTACTAATAGATTGATCTCTAAAAGAGAAGCCATCTTCCCTTTCCTCAACAGTTCAAAGTTGAGCTCTGAAGAGCCTGGAGAATGGTAAAATCCTGAGCAGTTGTAACTAATCTTCTCCTGTAAATCACTTGACCGTAGGTGCTGATGACTGGGAAGAGGGCTCGTCTTACTTGACTAGTGCTGCTGTAACCAAAATACCTTACGTAGGGGACTCTTAGCAAGTAGAGATGTATCCTAGGAGCAAAAGTATGAATCCAGAGTACCAGTTCGAGCGGACGCTTGTCTCTATATTGCCTGTGGGGCACGCTCTTGTCTCCTTTCAACATCTGTGGGCCTGGCCTCGCTCATAGGTCTCGATAAGCCACCCTGGTTCTAGGAGGATCTCAGAGCAGGAATCCTGAATCCAAAGAACATGTTCCCATCTCGGTCCTTCTTTCTTATTGGTAGTCAGGTCCCGTGTTGGTGTCCCTGCTGTGTCTCCTTTTATGGCTTCTAGGAGGATTGGGGATGCGGCCACACTTACTTTAAACCAGAGCTGTGAGCAAGAGTCAAGTTGCTCCCTGCTCTGAGGCTCCTACAACTTACCCTGTGGATCACCCACCACCAGACGACATCATTTCATAACCCCGCAAAGCCACTGAGGCTTACAGTCGAGCCAAGTGGATGCCTATTTGGGGGGGAAACAATTCAATCCATGACAGAATGTTTCCCTGGTTCTTTTTTATAGCTAAGGGG
>NW_022104341.1:63812350-63823087 GCF_000313985.2 Echinops telfairi | reverse complement strand
GGGGATCATTTATTTAAGAAAAGGGAAGAATTGATATCTAATGTCAAATTCATTATTTTTGAGGTGAGCAGAGAAATTCATGTGACAGTGAGTCTCAGGAAAGCTAAACACCAGTGTTAACAATAGCTGTTTGTTGGATACTGGATTATGTATGTTAGACGTAGAATCCTGCATTGAGTGCAAAGCATGCACAACAGGCGTTTAGATTATATTTACTGTATTTCTTGGGTTAGATTATATTTACTGATTTCTTGGGTTAGATTATATTTACTGTATTTCTTGGGTCAGGAAAACCATGAGGGTTTTTGTTTTGTTTTTTAACCCAGTCATACTGCCTTTGTGTGTGTGTTTATATAAATTTGAGCTAAAATTACCATGTCTATTGTTTTTCAAATGCTTTCCTTTGCTTATAATATTTCTCAGTTTTACTTTGTCATATCATTCCAAACTTAGCTCAGAGTCTCTTTTATGTTTAGATCTTATTACGCTTATTTTTTAACCCTTAGATGAGGTTCATTTCATAAAAAAAGTGGGGGAGAGAATGGTGGCTCATGCACTGTGGCTTCTTTGAAGTCAGGAGCTCGTCTCCACTAGGAGAACACAGGTCTAGGCTGCTGTCTCCCTGTACTCGCCGGCAGCATTGCTGCTGCAGGACCTAACTGCTAACCCAGAGAGACCCGTCAGTGAGTGTAGTCCATCGATGGCCCAGGCTGTGTCTAAAAGGGATTTGGCACTGACTCCCCAGAAGACAGTATGATTAAATCTCAGCTACGCTACCCTCTCCTACAGCGTTCAGTGGCGGGGGGGAGGAATACTGAATTCATTTCATAAGGCATTAGCATATAATTACCACGTAGACCAGCATAAGACTGGCACTAGTGTATTGGCTTCCCCTTAGCAATTAGCCCCAGAAAATGCACAGGCCTGGGCATGGTGCTCTCATAAGAATGTAGGATTTATTTATAATCTCTCCTACAATGCAGTGTGGGAAGAGAGAGCTGAGAGTGCCGTGTGGGGAATTGGAGTGATTTCTCAGGTTATAGAAGCAGCCAGAAGGAACTGAGTGGGTGGCACAAGAAGTGCGCAATTGATTGGGCTCGCACACAGAGCTCTGTCTTGTCTGACTCCTGTGCACTTTGGGAGAGGGGAAGTATGAAGTGAGGTTTCTCCACAGCACAACCCAAACGAAAGTCTGCCGTGATGCATATGTAAAATGGTTGTTTGGGGACCACTAAAAATAAAAGGCGTCAGTCCTATGTTTAGCCAGGATAAAGAGGTAAGCCTATAGATGAATGCAGATCTCATTATTCGGCAGTATTTATTGCACAAGAGAATCAAGTGTAACCCACGAAAGGTAAATGGCTGGCCCAATGTAGTTGTAGATGGTCCATGACAAAACTGTCACTCGGGGCCCCTCACGACCACCACTGTCTCAAGAGTGTATCCCTGTAATCTTCACAGCCTGCTTTTTCCCAGTGAATTTTGCTGGGGGTGATTTTGGTATTTTGAGATATAATTAGGAGCCTGGTGGCATACTGGCTACGCATTGAGTTGCTATTTGCAAAATCAGCAGTTCTAATCCACCAGGCACTTGGAGGGAGAAATTGGAGGCTTGCTACGCCTGTGAAGTTACAGTCTCAGGAACTCACAGAGACAGGCCTGCCTCGTCACACAGGGTCGCTATGAGTAGGAATCCTTTGGAGGCATTGGTTAGATGTCCCTTGGAAGTACAGGAGTGGGGTAAAGGTGTCCTAGCCTTTGGGCCTCCATGGAGAGGACTGTTTCTAATTTACGGCGATCAACCAGTAATCCATAGAAGCCAGTCTCTTTCGGTACATGCCATGAATTCTGTTTGTGCCCTGCTGCCCCCCCCCAAATAAGGTCTCTGCTCGCTAGGCCAGAATTCCCAATACGTTGTCTTCTATCGTGGGACTTATTCTCCATTTTGTAAACCCAACCTCTAGATGTTAGTTTCGGGAGAACAGCAGAGCTTTCTGCTCCCATAAAGAGTGAGCGTCTCAGAAACTCACGGGCCGGTTCCGCTCTGTCCTGTAGGGTTGCGATGAGTCAGCATCCACTCAATAGCAGTGAGTTTGTGTTTTTAGATGCTGCCGGCACAGGTTCAATCAATGTAGGGTGTGTCTTGAGTCCTATGCTCGCAAGGCATGCCTCTCCTTCCCTCACCTAAGTGACGCTCTTACTCAAGTCGTAT
Source organism: Echinops telfairi (assembly GCF_000313985.2). Taxonomy (NCBI): domain Eukaryota; kingdom Metazoa; phylum Chordata; class Mammalia; order Afrosoricida; family Tenrecidae; genus Echinops; species Echinops telfairi. Next base: position 63,820,875 of record NW_022104341.1, on the reverse strand, counting down.
TTTGGGCCCTATGAGTAAAAAGAGAAAGAAGAAAGCAGAGATGAAAGGGGGCTCACTGCTACCAAGCAAGAAGAGCCAAGAGTGGAACAGGTCCTTTGGGCTGGGGAGCCTATGCTAAGAACATTCTAGAACCAAGACATGCAACTTTTGCCAAGGAACCCCGCAACTGTGAAGAACTAAATGTAAGTTTGTTAAAATCGCTTCGCAGCATCATATGATTGAGACAGTCATACAGGTGGAGTTGTGCCGGCTGTCGAGGTACGTGGGTAAGGGGCTTGAACTGGCTGCATGGATCAGAGCCAATGCGTAGCTTGTGGGGAGGTTTTAGGGACAAACGAGGCCATTCTACACCTTGTAGGTGCAGGATCGGACATTGGGTTCCTCCTATGTTGGCTAGCTTTTCTAACCCTTCGCGGATACGGTTGCTTCACTGAGGCCCAAAGGTGTCTTTCTCCTCCCCGGGAAACTGCCCATGGGAACCTTTTGTTTCCTACATGTGAGGCTCTGACAACCTGGCTTCCGTCCCTAGGAACCTGACACTCCTAGGAGTCAGACTGTTCCTCGCCTGCTAGGAATGTATATTCTTAACAGTTCTGACTTCAACTAAAAGGCTCTCTTTAGAAAAAGACAGTCATACATAGATATAATTTCATGTGATGTGTTTCTTATGGCAATTATTATGCTCAGTGAAACCTTAGGTAATAAAATGCCCTTTTGCAGAAACTAATTTGTAGAAAGGAAAGGTATGCATAGGAGGAGTTCAATATGTAATAAAATAATTTTTTTCTACAAAAAGATTTACCAAGAGCAAGGTTTTTAATAGCTGAAAGGACAAAATTAAATACGCTGATCAAATTTTGTATTATAATACTCATTTCATGAGGAGCCTGGGTTTTGCAGGTGGTTTGAGATCGGTTACTCTCTTCACTGCATTTGAAGTGTGCTGCTGGAGAAGGACATTTAACATTCCGTGGATGGCCAGAAGAACAAACAACCCTGTCTTGAACGAAGTACAGCCAGAATGAATTCTCCTTAGAGGCAAGGAGAGCGAGCCTCCGTCTCACATACGTGGGACATCATGTCAGAAGAGACTGGTTCCTGGAGAAATGTCGTGGTTGGTCAAGGAGAGGGGCAGAGAAAAAGAGGAGGGCCTTGGACAATATGGGCTGACACAGTGACTGACCGGATTGGCTCCAGCATCAGGGTCGTTGTGAGCACCGCTTCCTTCTGTGGCCCATGGGGACATTACGAGCCAAAACCGACTCCGCGGGACCTAGCAACGAAGATGTCCACAACAACGAGCTTCCTGGCTGCCGGTATAGATCCAAAGAGTGATGCCATGGGAGAAGGACCTGGCAGTGTGCTTCCATAAAGATCAGTTAAGAAAACCCTAAGGAGTGGTTCAAGTAACATGGGGCGCCACCAACCGGGGCCACTCTGTGGCAGATAACTACCAATAGTTCCGTGAGTGTGGAAACATATCAGAATTCCTCATTTTAGTATGTTAATGACGATTCCATAAACAAAGTCAGGCTGTTTTGTGATTCTTCAAAGGATGTACAGCATGACTGAGTGGCCCGCCTCGCATACGGAGCAGTGACAGTGCCCCTGCTGGGTGGCCCTATAGGAGTGTTCCTTCTCCCCACATGCGGGTAGGACAGCATTGTAACCAGTAGCAACTGACTCTTGCCCCTCCTGTCCTCCCCGTAATCATCTGCATCCCCTTCGGAGAAATGAGGAAGGAGGAGGGCTGTGCTTTGGGAACGGAGCCAGCTGCGCCCGGGCCTTCAAAAAGTTTGTGGGGAAATAGAATTTCAAGATGAAGGGATTTCCTGCAAACTTCTGAAGCCCCCATATGGCGGGCAGTTTTAAATTATAGTCATTCTTTCCCTCACTTTTGAACTCGTCCTGTTTTCTCTCCATTCTAGAGATGAAGAAACTGAGACGAGAAGGAGTTGAATCAACACTCAATCATTAGCTTTTCTGATATTAAAGACTGTGTTTTTAGATTACTGACCCTGAATTAATAATGATTCTAGAAGGGAATGAGTGAATTTCTCATCATTTTGCAGCTTTGGTGGGTGTAGATGAATTCTATTTATTCAGTACTAGCTTAACATACCCCAAACCAAATTCACTGCTTCAAATTGATTCCAAATCATAGCAACCCTACAGGACAGAGTTGAACTAGATGTCAGACTCTGTAACTCTTTATGGGAGTAGAAAGCCCTGTCTCTCTCCCATGGAGCAGCTGCTGGTTTTGAGCTCCTGACCTTGTGGTTAGCAACTCAACATGTAACCCCCATGCTACCAGGACTTCTTAAAAATGCAGTACCATGCTACTCTGTTGGATTTGATGAAGTGATACCCATCTCTCAAGATCCAAAGTAGAACCTAATCTTGTTTAAGGTTCTTTTTATATAATGAGAAAACTTTCCTTAAATTCATCATTGGGGAAGGGGAACCTTCCTATACTATACCGTTAAGGACGAGGGTTTTGTTTACAGGCTACAGAAAAATATTATGCATAAACCTTGTTCACAGTGGGTGACCTCATTCTGTCCCGTCTCTGCTTCCTGCAGCAGTGGCACAGAGCTCTTCCTGCCATTGTTGTTTCTGGTTCTAGCTGCCAAGGGGAAAGCTTTGAGTTATTTAATCACATTTTGTCGTCTTTATGCCACCAAAAATATGTAGGCTAACAGTCTAAGCTCTTACTGTTCTCTGGCAACCATTGAATTTTTATTAGTGCACGCCTTGTTATTGCGTGCATGGAAGCTTTATGTGGAACCACTTTAGTAAGACAAATAACCTTAAAATCATGGAAGGAGACGTGACAGTGAGGGCAGCAAGGCACAGCAAAGATTCTTGAGGAACCTTCAGTTACTGAGGAAAGAATGGGGAAAATCGGGATACAAAGTTTGCTGTGCAAGGAGCTTGCCTTTTGGGAGGAGTCATTGACCTGCAGTAATGCATCCCACATCTCTCCTCATCTTTGCTGGTTTTGTCTATGCTTTATGTAACTTATTGCCATGGTTAAGGAGCCTTGCTGGTGTCGTGGGTTGCGAATAGGTCTGCTAACACCAAGGTCAGCAGTTCGAACCCACTAGCCACTGTGCAAGAGAAAGATGAGGCTTTTTTAATTCCATGAAGATTTACAACTCAGAAACCCATAGGGCCATTCTAGTGACATGATCCACAGGTTGGCTTTGCCCATAGGTAGTGTAGCACACAGGTTGAGGCAGAGAACAAGCTAAAGGAACAGCCCACTGGGCCAATCAAAGAGAGCGAGACGGGGATGGGCCATGCAGAGCCATTTTATCTCTTTGCCCTCCAATCAAACTGTGACCTGATTAATCTCTGCCTACACGTTCCTATTGCCCATGTTGGCATGATAAAGCTATCACATCCAGTGACATTCATCTATGTTTAAGAAAGATCTTTACATCAAGAAGTAATTATATATGAAGAACACATCCCAACCCAGTCCAAGTCAAGTCCATAAGTCCCTGTTCAGACCCCTGCAGTGGCATGCCAGTGATGCAGAATAGTGAACCAGGAGGCAAACACATCACAGGCCAACGGGTGCAGAGTTGTGTGGATCAAAGGTTGGTGGAAACAGAGCAGGGCACTGGCAGCTCCCAGGATCTGGTGGCCCCCATGGGGCTGCCCTGAAGGCAGGCAGAGTTCCAGTAGTCAGGAAGGTGGAAGGGCAGAGAGAGAGAGCAGTTCCCAGAGTCCCTTACTCTTATACAAAAGCCATATGACATCAAGGTATGGGGGTAGCCAGCCCCCCACAACTAATCACAGGTTCGGTAGGCTCAATTGTATGGTTAAGATATCTATATAGATTATAGTAAAGTCAAAGAGAATAATAGAGAGAGGAGAGAGAGTAAATGAAGGAGTCAGACACATTTCATGGTAGCATGCTCACCTCCTGGACGGCCATGATCTCACCAGCCAGGTCCGCGCACAGCGCGGGCAGAGAAGACAGAAGAGAGGAGAGTGATTTATTACTAACAAAAGCTTATAAATCTTTTGGGGGCATGCAAGCCCCCTGATTACAGGTAAAGACATATGTCGCAAGAAGGGGTTGTACTACAGGTAATACAGTAATGAGAGGGGGACAATCTAGGGGATTAAGGGTATGCATGTGACAAGATGGGAGGATCCTAGATCATGATGGTGGCCTAACCTTGATTGTCCTTGAGTTGGAGACTTGATTTAGTCTAAGCTTTCAGGGAAAGCAATCCACCATCCCTAACAGCAGGGAGTGAGCCCCACCTGTGGTGGGACAGACAATAGGGTCTGCTTGCTCTGGATGGCTGATGCCTTCAGGGAGATAACTTGACAATCATTTACCATTAGTTGCAAGCAGTGAGGTTTGACATATTTGGGGGAGACAACTTGGGAGAAATCTTTCTGTATCCCACATCAAGATAGTAATAGGTTTGATTCCACCCCTAGCTAGGAGTGTCAAGTTGACCCAATCCCTAACTCCCACAAGTACCATGCCACAATTTGTCAGTTGACCTGCCAATGGCCATTCAGATTTATTCTAGAGTTTTGAATATGTGGCCTGTCATCACTTATCATCATGGTTTGCATCACTTATCACCATGGTTTGAAAATCAGTGTTACGGGAAAATAGAAGATGACCACATCAGGTCACAAAACAGAGGTCGACTAAGTCATTACGTCACTACCAATTTACATTATTATGCAATTTCTGAAAACTGAGAGTCCTGGCCCAGCCATGTTCACCCATATCCATAACCATCACAGCCAGAGTTGCTCTGCGTTGCTACGCCGTGCTCATTACTGCCAGATGCACGACGTTAATGGGAAAATTAGTCCTACAGTGGGATGTTTACTACTGTAAATGTGAAATGTTGGTAACAACATAGTAAGTGAGGAGAGGGCATAATAAACAAAATTGCTATGAATATTTGTGTATTAGGAAGGCACGTATTTTCCCTTCTCTGAGGTAAGTATTAGAGGGAATTGCTCCTGACGCAGCATAGAGAGGGGTTTCCCGAGCGGGTATGCTGTAAAGCAGCCCCGCCGTAAGTACGGGCGCATTCTGGCCGTTCCACACTCTTGGCAGATCTGGTGGGTTCTTACTTCCTCCGTATGGCTTCACTTCACATTTCCCCGCTGAGGAATGATGTTGCATAATTTTTTTGTTTAGAAATTATTTGGATATTTATTCTCCTGTCGAGTGGTGTATTCAATTCTTTATCCCATTTTTAATTAACTTTTAAGTGCTGTTTCATAATCGAATTATAGATGTCCTTGATCAGATAAGTGATCTGAAAATCTTTTCTCTCAGTCTGTGGCTTGCTAATTTATTTTCTTAGCAGTATATTTTGATATATAAAAACTTAGTTTTGATGAAATCTTTTTTCCTTGTATAGTTAATTGTTTTCTGCAATTTATTTTCTTAACAGTATATTTTGATATATAAAAACTTTTAGTTTTGATGTAATCTTTGTTTTCTTCTATAGTTAATTGTTTTCTGTCCTAGCTAAGAAATTTTGTCCGCCTCTAAGTTGCAATAATATTTTCCTCTGAAGACTGTATTTTATATTTCTGTATTCTGTAGTGCATCATGAATTAATTTTATGTGTAGTATGAGTTAAGAGTGGAAGGTTATTTTTTCCGTATGGATCCACAGTTGCTCTGGCACCATTTGTTGAGAAGTCTAGTCTTGCTGAATGCCTTTCATTTTTTTTCACACAAAAAATGAGGGCAGGCACGTAAGATGATTTCTCAGCCAAGGGTTCAATATTTTGCGCAATGTTTGAATATGATTTTTAATTTTTATTAAGTTTTATTGCCCAGCTTTATGTCTCTGGCTGAAATTCAAAAAGTAGCAAATCATGTTTTAGTTCTAATTGAATCTCATATTCTGAGTTAGCTTAAATATGTCACATCATCGCCTTTTCTACTTTTCATTTCTAGATGGCACTTTTTAGGTGTTTTAAAAGGAATCTATGATTATTAAATAATTTTATTTGAGCAGGTCAATGTGTGTTTTCACCCTTGTAGTATTACTCCTTCAATGAATCATCCTTCCTAGTGGGCTTATGCATGAATAGTCATGCACACATGTCCCAGCATTCATAAACGTTAATGATGCAGTACACACAAGTGGGATTATTTCACATACTATTTTTACTGAACAGCCTGTTATCTTTCCTTTCAGTATAAATAATACTATAGATTACTGGTATACAGTTTTCCATAATTGTTTTAATACATCTGTTGCATGAATTCTGTCAAATTATTCACTTATAGCATTATGCCAATTTTCTGACCCAGTTACATTATGTTAGAGAACCCATTTTTCTGGAGTCTACCTAACACTGGATATTACCAAATGTTATCTCATCTGTTAGTTACCCTTTTTTCAATGAAGGAAGTTACTCGCAATGTATTCAATACACACCAAACATAAGTGGGTGGGAAAAAAATAGTAGTCTGTTTTCCCCCTAAAACAAAACAAACAAACAAATCAACCATCAAGTTGATTCTGAACCATAGCCACCCTAAAGGACAAAGTAGATGGCTCCTGTGGGTTTAGAAAGCCTTGTCTGGGATTAGAAAGCCTCGTTTTTTCTCCTGAAGAGCAGCTAGTGGTTTCAAACTCCTGACCTTGCATTTAATAGCCTAATTCATAACCCATGTAGGCCACCAGGGCTTCTCTTTAGTCAGGTAGAACCTTTTAAAAAATAAATCATTTTGGGGGGATTCTTACAGCTCTTATAACAATCCATACATTAATTGTATCAAACACATTTGTACATATGTCAGGCAGAATTTTTAAAGTTGTCATTTAAAGTGGTATTGTCTCTGCTTTTGCCACTATATAGAATTTGGGATGAGAACTGAGTGGTGGAGAAGGAATGATGGCAGAGGGGCTATGGGGGGATATAATGCATCTTAAGAGAAGTGTAGGAGTCAGGATAGCAGGCTGAGCGTTCTGTTCACCCTCTTTAGAAGCTGCATACTGAGTGAGAACTCTCGGACATGTCCCTGAGCTTTGAGCCTCAGTGTCCTCATCCACAAAAGTGCAGCCGTTCCTGGGGTATCCATCATGTTATGCTGTATGGCCCCTCTGGACTCCTTATGAAACATATCCCCACAACTATGAAGTAGATCGATGGAACCCTGCTTCTAGTATTGATTGGTTCACCAGTAAGATTAAAGAAATCAGTTGTGTGTTGATGACTTTCAGTCATGGGAACCCACATGTGTGAGGGAATAGAATTAGACTTCTTCAGGTCTCCTGTGGTTAATTTTTAGAATTGAATTTTTCTCCCACATCACTGGAACTTCCAACTTTTGTCATCAGCAGAATACGATAGCCATTTGCCCCACCCAGTGGCTCCGTTGACTAAATGTTGACAGAAGGGATGAACTAGGATGGAAAGGAAAGAATCTTCGGTAAAGACCTGAAGGGGTTGACTGGGTTTGTGTCACTGATTGGATATCTGGACAGGTTGTCTAGAGAAGGGGCCAGTCCCGTATTTTAAAGGCATAGCCAGAGGTGGGATGTCACGAAGTCCTTTGGTGACTGAAGAGTTGCGGTGACATTCTCCCCGGATCACCTAGTTGCGTGGGAGGAATGAATATTAAATCTGATTCTGCTAGCTTGCGCAAAGTCTTGATTCACCCCAGTGGATGCAGTGCTCTTAATGGTAGACATTCGAGGTCACTGGCCACCTGAATCGTGTCTGCTTACTTGGCCAAGAGTGTCATTAATGAAGTTTTGCTGTTATGCCGCAACCTCCTAAGAAAACAGGATTCTTTTGCAGTATTAATGAACTGTTAAGAGCTGGGGTGTGCTCTTGTTCACTGCTTCCTTCCTACGCCATGCAGGAAATTATCTACAGGCACCGACTTCAGTCAGTCAAGTGTACTGAGCTATAGCACGGACCGGTCCCATGGGAACACTGAAAGGCAGAGTAACATGAAACATTTTTCACAACACACTTTTTATCAAGTTAAGGTTTTTTGAACTATTTCGTGGTGTGGGATTCAAAAGATGTATCTGGTTAGTTCCCTAGGATTCCAAGTTTTGAAAGATGTGAGTTACATATTTCCCTTCGGCAGGCATTTCTATGTAATTAGTTTTGTTTTAGAGAAAATAAATCTCTCGAGCACAAGCCTGTTAAATGAACGTGTTCCTTTGGGAACAGTGTACTTCACAGGAAATATGTTAAATTGAAGCTACAGAAGACCTCATTTCAGCACGGCTTCCATTAAACTTAGTTGTTAAAATGTGCTGCTTTGCCCAAAGTAATGCTGCTTGAGAAATATGTTTTTATCTCTTGGAGAAAAAGTTTAATGTGATACTTTATAAAGACTCACTTCATTGGTGTGGAATTACGTTTTTTGTTTTGCTTTGTTTTGTTGGGGTTTTTTTAATCGTTTTATTAGGGGCTCACACAACTCTTATCACAATCCATACATACATCAGTTGTGTAAAGCACATTTGTACATTCATTGCCCTCATCATTCTC
>NW_022104341.1:63797788-63810605 GCF_000313985.2 Echinops telfairi | reverse complement strand
GGATGTGCTCCAGTCTCTCCTCCTCCCCCGTCATCTGCTCCTGTGTGCTCTGATCAGATATGTCCCTCTCTGGGAGCTGCGGATTCAGTGCCTTCTTTTGAAATAAATTCTTCTTGGGGGAGGGGCAGGCATCCACTTAGTTTTTGGGACTGGGGCCAGCCCCCCACCAGAGGAATTACATTTTTATATGAGTTTTAGTCATCGTCCCTGTTGCCTCGTTAACCTTGGTACCTCTGTCACTCTTGGTTGGGGTGGTGGCCAAGAGTAAGAATTCAGGACTCCCTTGGAAAGAACTGGCCATTTCAATTCTCTAATAATCTGCCTTCCACTGGACGCTCTGCTGATGGACCTGTAGTTCCCAGGAGACACTCGCAGTTTCACACCTCGCTTTTCTTAGGCCTTTCTCCAACCCTAGTGAATTTCCAGATCCTCATTTCTGTGGGTGCCTGCTCAGCAACTGTTGAACTCTCCAGAGATCATGCTCCCCACCGCCACAAGATGCAATCACTTCTTGCTTTATGATCATTTATGCCTCTTATAATGACAACGCAGTTATGTACTTTTATAACTGCTTTACTGATGATAACACCAGATTTGTGAAGGCAGCCCTGCATATTCGTTATGTTTTATTAGTGTAGTACTTGTCTGGGAATTCTACTTTTTGAGGCCTTGCAAACTGTACAATTTCATAGGATTAAAAATGAGCTACTTTTTCTGCGGTTTCCTTCCTCCGTCCGTTCCTCTCTTCTGTTCCCTCCCAGTTTCACCCTCTCCCTGCAGATTAACATCTTTAGTGAAGGTCTCCTCAATTTTAGCATGACAGGCCTTTGAGCTGAAACAGATTTGTTTATAAAGCCTGGGTTTAAATACTTTACATTGGTCAATCTCCTTGATCTCATTCAGCCTTCCTTTCCATTTGCATAATGAGGTAATGGTACTTTCCTCTGCTGATCTGCGTGGCACTGAAATGATGTACTGAATGCATATGCACACCTACACTCATATTTGTTTGCACATGGACATTCCTTATATGGAGTGCCTTATATGATGGGAACAACCCAGGGGGAAGTTTTACTTTGTTCTCGAGGGTCGCCATGAGCTCAAACTGAGTGGACCGGGCAGTGAGTTGGGTTTTGGAGTTATAAACGACGGAGGCAGAGAGCAAACTAGAATGACTGAAGTCCCACCAGTGAGGCAGAGCTATCATCTGTTGACAGGGAGTAGAGATCGTCGCAGAGCTGTCTTTAAACTCAAACTTTTTCACAGATGGAAATCATAATGTGGTAAGCCGGCTACACTCATGGTGTAAACTTTATAGTCCGACGCATCTCAGTATTTTTCGTCTTCTCCTTCTGTTAACAGCACAGTTTTCCATTTATATTTTTGTCCGTGACTGTGTAGGTTTTCCCATTTTCCTCTGCCTTTTCAGCCTTTTAGAATAAATTATAAGCTAAATTTTTTAAATAAATTATACCCATAAACTATCCATCACATTATAAATGCTTACGGTTTACTTCTTTTTCCCCTGGATGTGTTTTATTCTAAGTAAAAGAGCTTATTAAAGACAATGGTTAACCTATAGGTTCTAAGAGCCCTGGTAGCATAGGGGTTACGTGTTGGGCTGCTAACCTCAGGTCAGCTGTTTGAAACCACCAGTTGCTTCGTTGGAGAAAGATGAGGCTTTCTACTCCTATAAAGATTTACAATCTCAGAACCCAGAGGGGGAGTTCTACTCTTTCCTAAAGGGCTGCTGTGAGCCAGAATTGGCAGTAATTTTTAAAAATTCTGATGTCATGAAATGCTACATTAGAATCTATTTGAAAGTGAAAGTGGGTAGAGCGCTTCTTAGATTCCGTTTACCGCAATTTAAGTGCTTCAGTAACAATGTTTTCACATTTCTTTTTAAAATTAAAAAAAAATTTTTACTGCCCCCCATCTGTTTTCACATTTCAAAGAAGACCTTCTGCTTTAATAAAAGAACGGGCAGGGAAATTGTTGAGGATATTATGACATTGTAGACCTTAGGCAAGTCTGTTATTTAAAGTAAATTTTAATTTTCTGTAATTAATATTTTCAATCCTAGTTAAAGTTCGTTAACTTTTACTTCCAATTTGGAACCTTTTAAACGTAAATTTAATTAAGCTACTCTTTAGAATAAATGTATAGTCATGTTTGATTGAACTATGGAAAATCAAAAGTAGCCGGAAGTCTATCTCTTAATATCTTTGAATAATTAATCTTATTGGAACAAATCTCATTGAAAGCTTCTCAGATGAAAGCTTATGCAGTATAACAGAGAATTGACATCCACATGCTGGTGCTGAATCTTTGCTGGATTAATTCCGGTTCTACTACTGGTCTTTACTCTCACTCCCCTCACTACCATGCAGTGGATTCTGACACACCGTGACCCTGCAGCACAGGCAGACTGTAAACCCTGTGGGTTCCAAGCCTGCAATTCTCTCTGGGATTAGACAGCTTTGCCTTTCTCCTGCTGAGCAGCTGGTGGCTTTGAACTGCTGACTTTTCAGTTCAGAGCCCAACATCTAACCACTCTCCACCAGGGCACTCCTCTTATTTACTATCATGCTGTAATTAAATATTACATCTCTGATATATAAATGTAGGAGATTTATCTCAAATCAAATTTTGGGAGGTTCCGTTCTGTCAAACCACCCTAGCAGAAGCCAACCCACAAGGGCGAAATTTAAGGCTCGTAAAACCTCTTTAAAAGGTGAGGAATTTTTCCGTGAACTTTTTGAAGCTCCCTTGTGTATGACTTTTAAGGTTGGACCACAGGTGTTTATCGTTTGAGGCTGTTGCCTGAGTGGCGAGAGCAGATGAATTACATTTCAAGGAATCGGGAATTCAGAACCGGGGGAAATGACTGAACTTACCCAATATTAGTGTCTTTTGGAGACCCGGGATCCTGGAGCTGAGGCTGAAGTTCTTAACCACCTGGCGGATCTCAGAAAATCCTCTTTTAGGGAGCTAGTAATCAGTAAAGATAGCCAAAAACTGATGTGAAAATTTCTGTTGTCATCAAAAACACAGAAGATAACTTTGGACAGGAAGTCTGTCTGTTTTTCACTCATTCATTCTTCTCCTCTGGGGTGCTCAGATAAACTCCTGAGCATCGGGGATAATGTAAGACCCGATGGTAGAGCAATGTATGTCACTTGTATGCACAAATTAACTCTTAGAATCAGAGGGGTGGCAGGACCGGTATCAGTGCATCTGTTTTAATGGTAAAGAACAAATTTGTTTTAAGGTGATTTAGCCGCCCCACCCCCACCCCCACCCCCAAAAGGAGACTTCCCTGTTACGGTTGGTACATGGATCTCTCTGGAAACATGAAGGTCAGGATGCATCTTCAGGAAATGATGACATTCCTTGACTCTTCATAATTGTATTGCAATATGACTACCGTGCAGAAGCTCAAGGAATGTGTAGAGAATACTTAGGTGAGTTTCAGCCCAGTTGGCATCATCCAAACTCTTACCCTAGTTTGGGTCACTTATCATCCTGCCCAGTCAACTTTGCCAGGTGATCCCCTTGTGGTTGACTGCCATTCGTCATAGCATTGGTATGATGGCACATCGGCAGGCTTGTCTAGAACCAAGAAGGAGTTGTGAGCTGGCTGGCAAAGACCGCAAAGGACGCGTTTACAGACTCTACATACTCCACATCTGACCTTCTCATTGTAATAATAGGGAGATAGAGAATGACTGCTATAAAATAAATTCTTTCCACTCATGATTTGATAAAAGTGGATAAAGTAAAATTTATCATCTGAAGTGTCTAACTTTTAGATGAGGCAATATTCATAATAATTAAGCTGACATAACACGCATAAATTGGAATGATAGCGTTATCATTGGGTGGAAGAATTGTGTATCTTGGGTTTTAAGCTAATAAACATAACTTACAGTGACCCTGAAGGGCAGAGGAGAACGGCCCCTCTGAGACTCTGAGACCTAAATCTTTACAGGAGTCCACAGCCTCATCTCTCACCCAAGGAGCCCCTGGGGGCTCGCACAACTGCCTTGTGGTCAATAGCTGTGCCACCAGCGCTCCTTGCAACCATTGTAGGAAAGGACATTTCCAAACAATTTATTTCCCTCCCCAGATCACTGAGTCATCTTGGACAAAGAAACTTTGTAGGAGGTATGTCATTTCTCTACGTTGGACTTAATTATAAGTAATTGGAGATCAATGTTTGTCCAATTTCAGGACAGTCTGAGTTATCAGTTATATTTTAAGATGTTGGCAGCGGTGTTTGCCCCAGAATGAATATTTCATTGATTTTTCTTTGGTCTGGGCCAGAAAGCATTCAAGAACCCTTAGTTATGTGTGTTCTGTTCAGAAGCACAAGGGGCAAAGAGTGTAACAAGGGTGTTTTTTTCTTTCAAGGTGTGGTGTATATGAAGAGAGTTGTACCATCTTACGGGATGCCATCTTCCATTTGGAACTTTAAGAAAGCCTAGCACTTTGTGTTATGCCAGGTGGTCTAGAGAAACAAAACCACTCATACATGTGTGGGAAAGAACTTCATATCAAGAAGTAATCCCATCTAAAGAAGACATCCCAGCCTAGTCCAGCTCAAGGCCTTCCATCCCTCGTGTGACTCACGTCGTTGTAGGCCCACGGCACCAGAAGCTGAAACTAGATGCAGGAAGCTCAGAGGCCTGTGGGTGCAAGGGTATGTAGATCTAGTGGGTGGATGGAAACGCCGGGTGCCAACAGCTCCTAGAGTTAGTTTGGTGGCCCATGTGGAGCTGCCCTGGAGATAGAGTCCCAGCAGCAGGAAGACAAAGTGGCAGAGAGAGAAGGTTCCCCGTTTCTTCCTTATAAGAAAGCCACACTCCCAAGGAAGGCATCAAGTGGACAGGTTGGATTCCGCCCCTACTCTTTCATACATATTCAAGTTGACATAAATCACCCCGCTACCACCCCGTTCAGCATCTTTCACGTGTGCCATTCAGTGATACCAAGTAGATCAATTGCTGAGCTCTGTTGTGTTATTTGCTCTTTTGCAATTTTTAAAAGATTAGCTGTAAAGTATTGGTGATTCTCTCTCTCTTCAGTTGTTTGAGTCTGTCCTCTTTTTTCTCAAAAGCCCAGGACCTAAAATTGGTAAGTGGCTAGCATTCTTTCCTTCCGATATGGAATTTATTTAATGAACATGTTTACGAAGATGGTCTTTGGAAGTCCTCTGATTGAGCACCCTACGTAGGATGTGAACTCCACATGTGCTGTAGAACCACAAGCTTTTGTCTGCTAGCTCAGTCACCTTGGGCAAATTACCCAACCTCTCTCGCTTTCCATTTCCTAATCTGTTGAACTAGGGTTCCTGATGGCACAGTAGTTAAGCATGTGACTGCTCATCAAAAGGATAGGGTTTCAAATCCCCCAGCCACTTCACGTTCAAACTGTTGAATAGAATAATAACATATCCTCTTCTGAGATTTTGATGAAATATTGTTCAAAAAAGACTTAGTATATTCTCCTGTTCAGAGTGAATACTCAGCTACGTGGTAGCCCTGGTGGTGTCATGGGCTACGCCCTGAGGTGCTGACTGCGAGGTTGGAATCTGGTGGTTGGAATCCACCAGATCACTCCACTGGAGAAAGATGAGGCTTTCTGCTCCTGCAAACATTGGAAGTCTCAGAAACGCAAAGGGGCGGGCAGTTCCGCTCTGTCCTATAGGATCGCTGTGAGTGGGAGTCTGCTCGATGGTCGTTGGTTAGGGTTTGGGGCACTTGGAGAACCTTCGATATCTTTTTGGAGGCCTAGAGGCCCTCCACAGCTTCTCAGTAAAAGAATAATTGACAGTGTAGAGCAGGGGTCCTCAAACTACGGCCCGTGGGCCACATGCGGCCCGCCGAGGACATTTATCTGGCCCGCCGGGTGTTTTTGCCCCATTTGTTTTTTACTTTAAAATAAGATATGTGCAGTGTGCATAGGAATTTGTTCATAGTTTTTTTCAAACTATACTCCGGTCTTCCAACGGGTCTGAGGGATCAGTGAACTGGCCCCCTGTTTAAACGTTTGAGGACCCCTGGTCTAAAGTGACTTATGCTTTCTGTGCATCATGTTCTTTCTAAGTACTTACTGAAATTCCTCTGGAGCATGTTTCCTTTACTATCAGTTACTCCTCTAAGAAGCCCTGGTGGCATAGGGGCTGCTTGTGGCTGCTAACCATTAGGTCAACAGTTCAAAACCAGCAGCTGCTCCGCTTTCTCCTTCTGTAAGATTGGCCTTTGGCAGCCCACGGGGGCAGTCCTGCCATGGCCCTGTGGAGTTGTTATGAGTCAGCATTGACTGGATGGAAACAGTGTTTCCTTTAGAGATGAGGACGTGTAAAATCTGGTTACACAGTTGAAAGTACCCTGCCTTTCATTTAAATAGTGAAATTATTTCTATATCACAGGAAACGATAAGGAAACACGAAAGAGTGCTGCTTCTCCTGAAACGGCGAGGCTGTTAATGTGTTATTCTTACGTCTAGATGAGAGGTTTTGTCTTTGTGTACTTAGAGATCTTCATCTCCCTGTTGGGTTTAATCCAGTGAAATTGGGTTTCACTCTACTTTGAGTTTGCCTGGCTCCCAGTTTTTCACTACATAGCCGACTTTCTCCGGAGGCCACTGAACACTTGCAGGGAGCAACTGCTGTAGCTGTAAACGCCACAGTTGCTGGCACCGCAAGAAAACATTCACACCAAGCGAGCTGCTCCCCCTCCTATGGCCAGGGCCTCTGACTCGGCAGGAACAGCAACACGCAGAGCAGACGTTAGGTTTACTCATGGGGAAATGAAAAGGAAATGCCCACTTTCTTCACTTGGGAATGAATTTCGCTCTCTTAGAATAACAGCCCCAATATATTCTGGTCTGTCAAAACACAGGCTCAAGGATTAGAAACACGCAGATCCATTATCATGAAACAGGCTGATTTGATTTTCTATATGCTCAAGGTTTTGCTGCTGAGGAGATTGGGAGTCGGGGCGAGGGAAGCTTTCATCTCAGGTATTATGGAGGCTGGGGCTCACTTCAGAAGACCTCAGGGTCACGTACACTGGAAACTGTACAACTGAGCGCATGCTGAGGGAGCACCACTGTGTGCAATCTACGCACAAACAGCCAGGGAATGCCAAGAAGACAGAGCCAGTGCCTGCCTTCACGAAGCCAGTGGATGTAGCTCAAGTCAATAAATGTTTGCAATGTGCCCCCACAGATATATCTGCCTAACGTGCCAGGTTAGGTGGGGCACAAGTGCCATAGACAGATTTTTTTTTAACCTACTGGCATAAGCTTGCTCTCAAGTAATTTTCCTAATCAGTTTTTGATCTAGGTGTTTGGGGTCCTTCTAGAGAAGAAGAAAGTTGGACCTTCAATAGAACCCGCAGGATTGATTCTCTTGGTGAAGACAAACGCTGATAGAATCATGGACATACTTTAGTCTGGAGGGTCAGATGGATCATGTTTTAGGAAAGACATCAAACCAAAGAAAAGAAGGGTAAAAAACCTGCCATTGAATCCATTCTGACTCATAGTGACCCTATAGGACAGCACAGAACTGCTCTGTGGATTTCCAAGATTTACGGGAATAGAAAAGCCTCAACTTTCTCCTGAAAAGTGCCTAGTGGTTTTGAACTGGTGACCTCATGGTTAGCAGCCCCAGTCAACCAGGGACCTAGGAAAGGCATACGGGGGTAGAGGGTGTGGTGGGAATCCCAAATAACTACCTGAACACCAGACATCGAGTCAGGCACAACCATGCATCACCCCATTTATGTGTAGCTCATCATGCCGGACATACTGTTTTATAACCTGAGTTTGCCACTTAATGCCTTTTGATCACTTTCTGTGGCACTAAGTATGCTTTTCCACATTAATATTAGTGGCTGCATGATTTATTTAACCACCACCCTTATAAGTGAGTTATGTAAGAAGCGATGGATAAAAGAAACTTGAAACCAGGAAAATATGCATGGATCATTGTACAATAATCCATGGGGGTGGGTGCCTTTCTGAAATATATGATACAGTAAAGGCAGAAACCATAACAGGAAAGGTGAGCCCTTGTAAATGCGTGAACATTAAAACTGTGGTGCAGCCCTGGTGGTGTGGCGGGTGAAGCGTGGGCTGCTAACCAAACAGGTGCTGGTCTGACCCCCGGGAAGCTCCACAAGAGAGCAGAGGAAGAGGTGTTCGTCGGCCCCCTAATGGCGCCCAGCCTCACAGCCCTAGGGGGCAGTTCCACTCTGGCTTCCTGGTTCACTGTGAGTTGGAAACCGCTCAATAACAGCTGGCTTGGCGATTAAAATCTTTGTTGATGAAATGATAAACCACAGTTTCTTTCACCTGTCATACAGTTTCAATCCTCTTCAGAAAGGAGGAAACATGGGTGGATTTCTGTGTCCCTGGCTGATAGAATGGGAGATAGCAAGGGGGTAGCTCGTGGTTACCTATGTAGCAGTCTTGGATGTGAAGCCCACCTTCACCACTTCAGACAGGTGATGGGTGAGATTCAGCTTAGACAGCTAACGAGACTATATTTTCATTCCATCTACCAAAGTGTTCCCTTCTATACTTTTTCTCATAATAACTGTTGTGACAGAACATGATCTCTTTTTCAGGTGAGCTTTCAAAGACATGTCAGGTGTATCTGCAAATGCATAATTTGCGAGGCATCAAATGACACATTAATCACATGCTCTTTACAACAGGCTTGTCCTTTAAATAGCAGGATTTATTGAGGTCTCATTTATATAGCGGTCCCTTAGAGCAAGGTGTATAGCTCATTAACTACTGTTTAAAGAGATTGGGGCCTAGGGTGGCCAAAACTGTGCTGGCTGTTTTCCAATGGAAGAAAGATCAATGATGGCCATCATCAAATCTGGAATGAAAAATTCAGAATGTAAATGTTTTTAGATCATATTTAGGGGAATCCCATCAAGCTAAAAATCCCACTGCATCTGGAGTATGAGCAGATGGCTCATTGATTGTGTAGAATAAAATGTGCAACTGATCTAAAATTTGACAAAACATGAATGTAACATGTACCTCCTTGGGAGTAACAAATTTTATGCTGTGTAATGACCTTGACTTATTTACTGAATCGTGTGTAATGAGCCCTCCAGAACTCCGGTGAATTCAAGTTTGGTCTTCGTGCTTCATAATTTTGGAATCTCGAAAAACTACAGGAAATACAGTATCATAAAATTTTCGTTTTAGCTCAATTACTCTCTTGAAATTTAGCCAAAGGGACAAGGACTGCAAGGTGTTTATTAAGATAGTAAAAACTGAATTTAAGGGATCTTTAATAGCTACTTAAAATGAGACAGTGTTTTAATCTTGACTATTAAGAATGGTAAGGTTTTTAAAGTTGTGTTGTGTTGTGTTGTTATAACGTTGGAGTCCTATATGAACCTGTTTAAAACTTAATGGATTCTGTAACAATTTAAAATCCGCGTGCATTTCCCCCCTTTTGATCAGGACTCCTGTATAGAATTGTTGCTCACCATGCGCAGTCACAGTCGTCGGGCATTACCTGGTTCTTCCGTTGTCCTGCACTTGGCGATGAGGCAGTTGTTCATGGAGACAATTAGCCTCGTGTCCATTTCCTCCTCCTGTTCTGACTCTGGCTCCAGGCAAGAGCCACCATTTACTGTACCTTGTGCAGAGTATGTTTTCACAAGTGCCTTTTCTTTTGTTTTCTTTCCCCAAACAGATAAACAACCAGATTCTCTTTGGAAGAAGTCACCAAAATGCATCCGCCATTATCAAGACCGCCCCAACAAAGGTGAAGCTGGTTTTCATTAGGTAAGACAGATAAGTCTGGTTTTCAGAACCCCAAAGATTTCTTCTGGAGATGCTCCTATTTGTGTAACACTATTTTGTCTTGCTAAAATTACTGTTTATTCTAAAATGACATTATCATTTTCTGGTACTTTGAAGGTGTAGATTTGTTTGTTATGAGGTTTTCTTGTTATTTTTGTTTGATGGGATCGAATTGGTAGTTGAGACACATATTTGCATGCCAGTTAGAAAATGTCCCCCCTTCCTGGACCTGATTATCTTGTACATAGACAGAATAGAACTCTTTTGGATAATGGATTCTTTCATTGTAAGGGCCCTGAACAACCAAACCAACTTGAGAAAAAAAATTCTTCAAAGGAGCCAAGTGGCAGGACTCACATTTCCTGATTTTAAAATGCTTGGACCAGTCTGAGGAAGTCTGGGTCAGGATTGGAGTGATGCAGATACAAACTACGGACCATGGAGGATTTCTGGCAGTCACCATCAGCTGGAAAAGGAGACAGAGCACTGTGTCACCAGAATAGTGGCTACTGAATGACCGAGAATGCACAGCAGCAGATCCAAGAGCCAGAATAGGAGACAAAGCAATGGACTTTCAAGTCCACAGAGGCCGGCCGGGCCCTTGAGGCCATGCGACTAAGAGGCTAAGGAGCAGAGAGAGGGCTTCCTGAGGACATGGCTGAAAAGAAGCTGTCCTGACTGGAAGAACTGTATTCTGAACATGTCTGAACCGGAATGGTAACCTGGTAACTTCCCTAATGACCCCATAATAGTTGGGGGGTGGGGAGTGGAATGCTTTCGTAATGAAAGCAGAATGATACTGGTCTAAGGATCAACACATAGACCAATGGGATAGAATTTAAAATCTGGAACTAAACCCATACATCTATAGCCTATTGGTTTTTGATGAGGATACCAAATCTATTTAGTGGTGAGAGAAACTTTTGTGCAATAGGCTGTTCTGGAATAACCAGGTTCCTCCCTGCGAAAGAACGACGCTGTGCTGAAGAGGATTCCGTGGCACTTCCTGACAGATACAGACTAGGAAGAAATGCAGACCTGACCCTCTGTTCACAGATCACCTGGGGTCATAATCGCCTCACTTGCAACCGATCAGGGGGATGCACAGGCCTGGCAGTGTTTTGTTCTATTTTCTGTAAAATCACCATTAGTTGGGGTTCAACTTGAAGGCACCCAGACCAACAAGAGAAATCCATACCCCATGTACAATGATGAACTCGAAGCACTATTTTTAAAAGTACTCTTAGAAGAAAATGGAGCGGTGACCTCTTCAAGACCTCACAGGTAATGAGATTGTAGATATCACACCATAAGTGGAAAAATAGACTAGACTTCATCGAGGGATATTCTTAAGAAAGTAAAGAAACAACAAAACAGGAGAAAATATTTACAAATAGCCAACAAAGAAAATGAAAAGGTATCGAATAGGATTCATTAAATATGTTAAAAAGATGCTCAATATTATTTATTAGTCAGCAGATGAAGGAAGATTAAACACACAAATACCAAACCGGGATATTGACAGTGGGAGTTCAGCCTCTGTACGGGAAAGTACTGAAGACGGCTACTCACAACGACAGGAGTGTTGATCAGAAACCCTGAGTTCAGGAGATGTTAGCTCTGCTGTCTAGACTCGTGCTGCGTGCTAGGGCTCCGCATGTTCCTGCTTGGTAACCAGGTCAGCTCTTCCAATATAAGTGGATCTGGATTTTGAATTTCCTTCATTTGAAGCCATCACGGCACTGTCAGCAATGTAATGGAGTTCTTTGATTCACTGCTATCTGACTGAAATAACGGGAATTCGTGAGTCATTTGTAGGTGCTTTATCTAAGCCCTTATGTTAGCTATTGATCTCTTCCAGTGCCTTCTGGGACACAGTTATCATTTATAAACTGGGGAAGGTGGGGAGAGTGAAGCACCTACTCATTATTTGTCATACTTTAATAAATCTAAGATGCTCACCACAGTGCGTGGCTTGGAGTAAGAGCTGAATGAATGTGCCTGGTGTTTTAAGATGATAGTGACCATCGTTTTCCTTTCTCTTCTCACCAGTTCCTAATCAGCAAACCTCCTCCCATCCCGCCGATTAGGAGTGCGGGGAAGGTTTGTTCTCGCTGTGCACACGAAGGAAGTGATGGAAATACTCCCGCCCACAGCATCACTCTGGTCTCACCCAGGCTGCTGCTCTGCTCCTGGCGGTCCACTTCAGAGCTCTCCTTTCGTAGAGAGAGTTTTCCTTCCTCGTGAATCCCTCTGGGTATTTGCACGGCACTTTCTGGCTTATTTATCTTGAAGCCCTCTTTTTTTTTAATTTAAATTAATCATTTTATTGAGGGGCTCTTACAAATCTTATAATTCATCGTTCAATTGTATTAAGCACACTTGTACATATGTTGCCATCAACATTTCCAAAACATTTTCTTTCTACTTGAGCTCTTGGTATCAGCTCTTTTATCCCCTCCCTCCCCCACCCTCCCACCCTCATGAATGCTTGCTCAATTATATATTATTGTTATTTCACGTCTTACACTGTCGTCTCCCTTCATCCACATTTCTGTTATTCGTCCCGCTGGGGGGAGAGCTATATATCCAACCTTGTGGTGAGTCCCCACCCCCATCCTCACCATCCCCCTACCCTCATGATAACGCTACTTCCACTACTGTTCCATGTGTCGTGTCGACAGTTTTTATCTGGACTGATGTGTGTATTCCAGTCTAGCCAGATTTGTAAGGTAGAAGTAGGTCATGGTAGTGGGGGGAGGAAACATTCAGGAACTAGAGGAATGATGTGTGTTTCCTCGGTGCTATACTGCACCCTGGTTGAATTGTCCCTTCCTTGTAACCCTTCTGTTGGGGGTGTGGGGTTAAGGGTAAGAGGGAACCCCACAAAACATCACAGGTTTGGTAGGCGCAATTGTACAGCGATAATAAGTAGAGATTATAGTAAAGTCATAGAGAGCATGAGAGTTAAAGG
>NW_022104341.1:63786415-63797247 GCF_000313985.2 Echinops telfairi | reverse complement strand
TGGGTCTTATTCAGGGTGAGTCAGACTAATGGTCTAGCCACTACAGATGGCCAATGTCAAGGAAAATAACCTCTGACCTACTTTCGCCGAGAGTCACTCTTAAGCAGCTAAGTTTGGTACATATTTTGGGGAGACAACTTAAGAGAATTCCTTCTGTTCCCCACATGGGGGGATGTCCAATTGTCTACAGATGGGCTTTGGTCTCCACTCCAACACCCCTCATTCACATTGATACAATTGTTTATTTTGGGTCTTTTGTTACCTGACCCTGTCGACAACTCATGATCACACGGGCTGGTGTGCTTCTTCCATGTGGGCTTATTTGCTTCCATGCTAAATGGCTGCTTCTTTAACTTCAAGCTTTTAAGACTCCAGGCACTATATGGTTTGATAGTGAGGCACCATCCGCTTTCTTCCCCTTTGCTTATGCACCCATTTTGTCTTCAGGGATGTTGGAAAGGTGAGTATCGAAGAGTTTGAAGCCCTGTTTTGGTTTTCTTGTCCCTACTATCCTCAGAGATTCAGAAACCAGTTCGATGATGAGAAGATCAACAAATGTAGGTTGGGCTCTCAAGAGATTGAGGTGGTGCCCATGTAGACAAATTCACACCAGTGCTTCATTTAAGCTTGAACATTTCATATACACGTTAGTAGCTGTAAGTATAATAGGAAGACGAGGCGTTGAATATTGAATTTCAGTTACAAAACAATGAAGAAGCACTGTGATTCCAGAGCCCTGGAGATGCTGTGGGCTAAACTGTTGTCCACAAAGCTTAAGGTTAGTGGTTGTGGGGGGAGCCAGCTCCCCACAACTAATCACTGGTTAGGTAAGCACAATTGTAAGGTTAAGACATATAAAGATCATAGTAAAGTCGTAGAGAAAAGGGAGAGGTGAGAGAGTAAAATGAAGAATTCAGGCACATTTCATGGTAGCATGCTCACTTCCTGGATGGCCATGATCTCACCAGCCAGATCCACGCACAGTGTGGGCAGAGAGGGCAGGAGAGAGGATTTATTACTAACCAAGGCTTATATATCTTTTGGGGCATGCAAACCCTCTGATTACAGTTAACAATCTATGTCATAGGAAGGGGTTGTAACATAGGCAATGCAAGCAATAGGAGGGGGATGGCCTAGGGGTGTGCACGCAATAGTAGAGGGAGGGAATAGGGGTACATATGTAGCAAGATGGGTGAACCCGAGACTCAATATATTAGCCTAACCTTAGTCATCCTTGAGTGGTCCCAAGCTTGCCTTCGGGCACTCCTTCAATGGAACAAATCAGAAGGGAGTGGGCCCTACTTGGGGTGAGTCAGACTATACAGTCTGGTTGCTCTAGATAGCCTTAAGGAGAATAACCTCTGACCTACTTTCATTGACCTCCTAGTGCTCAATCATTTACCATGTGTAGCAAGCAGCGTCTTGGGTTTGTCACATATTTGGGGGAGACCACTTGGGAGAAATCTTTCTGTTTCCCACAAGTGGTTCAATCCTATCAGCTGCTCCATAGGAGAAAGATGGGGCTGTCTGTTCCCTTAACAATTCGTAGTCTTTGGACCCCTGAGTGAGAATCTGCTCAGTGGCAGTGTGTTTGCGAGGTCCTGGGAAATTACCAAGCATAAAACCTCCAGAACATGTCCTCACTCATTGACCTTAAGCAAGTTATATCTCGGCTCTGACCCTCCGTTTATTGATCTGTAAAAGAAAACCATCCAACCACTGGCGTCACTAGAGGGCTGTGGGAGTGTGGACCACACTCATCACACTGTCAAAGGGGATGGCAGCCAAATGACCCCTGGGTCTGTGGCATTGGCAGCCATAGCAGGCAGACTGGCACCACAGGGGAGCGCTCACCAAAAGCAATGGTGTCTCCTGTCACCCAGTGTGGTAAAGGGCCACCACCATCACCCCCTTCCAGCCACCTGCCAGCCCTCTGGGAGGAGAGGAGGATCTTGTCCTGGCCAAGGGGGAGGAAAAAGCTACAGGGGTAAGAGTGCGGGCTGAAGGGCCTCAAAACGAAATGGGTGATTCTACCCATGTGTGTATGTGATGCCAACTCTTTGTGATGCCACTGGTACTGCCTACCACATAGGTATGTGAGAATTATCTGAGATGTATGCATCACTTACTCAGGGCCCGAGACAGAAGTGCTGGCATATTGCTGATGTTACTGCTACAAGCTCTGTGATCCATATTACTATTAGTACTTGCGCTTTTGTGGGGCATATGTTAACTCGTACTGGGTCATCCTATGTTAAAGAGCACAGGAAGCAAATTATAGAGGATTGAAAGCAAGTCATTTGATAGAATTAAGTGCTTGTAACCCTCTTCCTTCAATAAAGATCTGTGCTTTGGAATTACTTAGACAACAGAAGAGACCACAGAGTAGAAATTTAGAAAGAGAAGTAAGAAGCCCCATTAATTTAATTCCTGATGATTGCTCTTCTGAGTTTTCAGAAGGGAGTAAAATGAAGGAAAGAATTTGTTTAGTAAATTAATGTTGCAGGCAAAACTGAAGATGCTGCTAAATACTTATTTACTATGAGCAGTTTCAAGCAATCTGGAAGTATTAATGTATATTTCTAATTTAATTATAAACCTTTCTTGCATGGCTATTAAATTATAATACTTAGCACATGGTGGGCATTTAGAAAACTTTATTGAATTAATTTACTTTCAGATCCTTTTAAGCAATTCTAGATTATTATATTCTCCAAAGGCTGCAATCATATTACATTAGTTTGACAAATTTGTCGTACTCCAGTTGCCCTCCCCACTTTGTTCCCAAATAGTCTGAGTTAGGAAGATTTCCTATATCCTATTTTGTAGGGAGGAAAAAAAAATGTAGGGATGAGTCTGAGCATTCTACTGTCATATCCAATTTTAGTCTCTGCAAAGGAAAATTGGCTTAATTGAATCCAGAGCAGTGTTTGCTTTGCTCGCCTTCATTGGGTTCCCTAGACCTGTGTCTGCTCATTTATGTGTACAGAATTTATTCGTTTATTAATGCCTTCATTTCCATAAGGCAAGGTCTGACTTCCTTGACTGGAAACTCCTCCCTACCACTTTCGTAGAGCAGAGTTGAGCTGGGGTGCTTCCTGACTAAAAGATGAAACCCTGGATCTGGGCATCCGACACCGAATCCCAGTCTCTGATACCCCAGTTGTAGGAGCGTGGTTGTGTCCATATCTTGAACAAGAGCTGATACAACTATATCGAAATTGTCTTAAAACCTTACGTATCAGCACCTGTAAATTGCCTATCGGTGTGAGCTCAACCGTGTGTGCTTCTCTGAAGTTAATTGACAGTGATGGTGATTGTGACTGTGATGGGTGGTTGTGGGGGTGGGGGGGATGATGATGATGATGATGGCGTATGAGGGCCAGAAGTGAGAAAAGAGGAAGTCAAGAGATGAGAGTAAAAATGAATACCTCACAGAGTTATTCTATAATTTTTTTTTTGAAGGTGGTGTGTATAGGATGTTATGTAATGCCATTTCTGGGAAATGTCAGATGGGCACAGTCTGCCGAAAATCGTGCTTCAAGTTACCTGGGAGTACATCTTTTTAAAATTCTGAATACTGAATTTCGTATTCTTACAAGGCATATAGTGCTATTTTATTAAGGAATATATAAAGAAAAAGTTAGTTCCCATGAATTTACCCCCATGTCAATAAAACATGTTATAATAGATTCTTTATGGAGATAGGTAGTATCAAAAAGTGTGGCCATTTGAAGCATTGAAGATAAGCAACAGTCATTATTCATTGTCCATCAATAAAGAGAGTTGGTAGATTGCTGCCCTTTTCATGCATCAGGCCTGTGCCTTTTCATTTTAAGTGTCATCGGTATGTTATATTCTCCTGCTGGCTGGTTGACCCTGCCCTTGTTCATATGGGCACACCTTTCAACCTCAGTCATATATCATCATTCTCAGACTACTGTTATGAGAACTTGAATTCTTGCTACTTTGGGACCATATCCTGAAGCCATTTAATTGATTTATTTTCATACTGTGTTCCCATCAGCATAATGAGCTGCAGTTACACACTTTTCTTTTAAATTCCACATAACTTACACTGCTTTAAAATATTACATTAAAAACATGATTTTCACAAAGTGTACTTTTGTTTGGCAGTACTTCTTACCTTAGTTGAAGTTTTAGATACTGTGTGCTTTTCCATTAGACAAAACTTGTTGGCTTTCATACCTTGGCCCAGAGCCCCGGTGGCCCAGATTGAAGTCACTTAGCTGCTAAGTGCAAGGGCTGCAGTTGGAACCCCCAGTGCTCTGGGGGACGGTGCGACAGTCTGCCTCTGGAAAGGTGGACAGCCTTTTGGGATACTTCTACCCTGGCAGAACCAGCCGGATGGCAGTGGGTTGTTTGTTTTAACAAGTCTTTCTTTCAGAATTTCCTGACAATTGAGATATAGATGGTAACTGTCCATGCACATTTTGACAACATGATTAGCAGTATCACAGAAAGCTATTGAAATATGCTGCAAGCGACATTGTAATGTCATTGTAATTAGCTAGGGCCTGTAGACTATAGCCATGTACATGATTGCATCCTTGTCATATTTTTAACATGTATATTTATTCATAAACTAATTGATCTATAATTCACATGCATTCTGTGAGTCATTAGTGCAAATTAGCAAGTTGTTGCCATGTGTACATGATTTGCATCATCACTTTTTCTTGTTTGTTTTCACATCATTAGATTTCGAACAGTTCTCTAAATTGTGCCTTAAACATATAAGGTTTGATATACTGGATTACTTAACTCTAAATCATCCAGATGCATGTGACGAGCAGATCCCGTCTTTGCTGGGTGCCACCTACTCAGTTCTACTGGGTGTCCCTCTTCCACATTAACTTGTCTGTGTGAACACACCAATCTGTGTGTACAGATTGGGACCTATATAAATATGTTACAAATGGGTTGTTGTATTTGGCTGTACAGGGATCTATGGAAATTGATGATCATGCCTATAACTGTTATATCCTCCCTCATTATCAAATATGAAATGTCATGTGTAACAACAACTCACTCTCCATTACAGAATTACACGTGTGAAATGTGTACTGTGTAAAAACTCCTGAGGCGAAGGAGAGCAGTGAACTAAAAGCCCTGGAAAGATTCAAGGCTAGCTGTCAAACACTGCTGATGGAAAGTGGATTTTCATTGTATTCCCCTTACTATTTTGATTGAATCATTCATCGTTGATTAATTATGTGTACATGTGCATGTGTTTACATACATATGCAAAAGGAAGAGCCCGGTTGCCATAGTGCAGCAGCTCTCAACCTGTGGGACGCAACCCCTTTGGGGGTCGAATGACCCTTTCACAGGGGTCGCCCGATTCATAACAGTAACAAAATTACAGCTATGAAGTAGCAATGAAAATAATTTTATGGTTGGGGGTCACCACAACATGAAGAACTATTTTTTTCTTTTTAAAATCATTTTATTGGGGGCTCATACAACTCTTATCATAATCTATACATCCATTGTGTCAGGCACATTTGTACATTTGTTGCCATCATCATTCTCAAAACATTTGCTTTCTACTTGAGTCCTTGGTATCAGCTTCTCACTTTTCCCCTCCCTCCCCACCGCCCTCCCTCATGAACCCTTGACAATTTATAAATTATTATTATTTTGTCATGTCTTAAACTGTCTGATGTCTCCCTTCACCCACTTATCTGTTGTCTGCCCCCCAGGGAGGGGGTTATTTGTAGATCCTTGTGGTCAGTTCTCCCTTTCTCCCCCACCTTCCCCTTACCCTCCTGGTATCACTACTCTCATTATTGGTACGGAGGGGGTTATCTGTCCTGGATTCCCTGTGTTTCCAGTTCTTATCTATACCAGTGTGCATCCTCTGGTCTAGCCAGATTTGTAAGGTAGAATTGGGATCATGACAGTGGGGGGAAGGAAGCATTAAAGACCTAGAGGAAAGTTGTATGCTTCATCATTGCTATATCGCACCCTGACTGGCTCGTCTCTTCCCCATGACCTGTATCCTTCATTAGGAATCAACCAGACAGTCATGGGCCCTGTAAATAAAGTCACTGCGAGTCAGAGCTAAAGATAACAACAACAAAGTAGGAGTTATCATCATTTTTGTCCAACAACGAGGTGTAGAGGGTTTTGTGTTCGGATCTTTTGTCAAAGAGATTGCAAGCTAATATAGCTGAATAGGAAGCCTTATTCCCTCCAAGATCCATGGTAACCTCGAGAGCGGTGCATTTCATCCAGCTGTTTCTACTGCATCTGCGGTTCTGAAATCATCATGAAAGCCCGTGGCACATTCTCCTGAAAATCCACAGTAGTGGTACATTTTCAACACGTGAGGGTGTTTTAAGGCTGTCAACCTGAAGTGGCAAAACATTTTACAGGACTACTCGGCCTGGTTGACTAGAGAAATGAATCCAGTGATGTTCACATATGTGTAAGAAAGAACTTTATATCAGAAAGTAATTATATCAAGAAAACATTCCAGCCCAGTCCAGCTCAGTTTCCATACTAGACTGTACCTCCCTCTTCAGACTCACCAGCCACATGCAGTGATGCAGAATGCAGGAAGATCCCAAGCCGGTGGGTACAAAGTTGTGTGGATCCAATGGTGCAGTTTATACCAGGACACTGGCAGCAACCAGGGTAAGCCTACAGGACAATGAAGGCGGAGAGGGAGAAGGGGAGGTTCCCCCGGCTTGCTTTAAGTGAAGGCCACACCCACAAGGAGACACCATCAGGTTGTAACCTGACTGACAGTTTGAAAACCACCCACCCCTAAGCTTCTATATATTTTCAAGTTGACATGAAATTATGTAACTACCACAAGAACCATACTTTAATTTCATGAACTTAGTACAGTTCATCTTTCTTGAGTCATAGGTAACGTACCTTGGAAAATCAACTTCATTATTTCACAGACAGAATTAGTGATTTTTCTTTGTCCTAGTGGTAGCATATATTAACTTCTGGAACATAGATCTATATTTGCCTCACATCTTTTAACTCATCAATAATATCATCCTTCCCATTGAAGAATGTCTCTTTCCCTTGGGCACCCAACACAGGCGCACCCATGCTGTATGTAGTCTTAGTAGAACAATAAAAACAGTTAAGTCCAGATGATTGTGTCCATCTGGCCGAAGAAGCTGGAGTTCCATCTCACTGCTGAGATGGTATGCCACTGTAGACTTAGAATAAGAATCAAGAAATGTGAGTGATTTTTTTCAATGTGAATTACCATTATTTGTTAAGCCCAGAACAGATGATCTTGCTCTGAAATCACTTTGCTTCCTGCTGGCTTGTCTTCAGGGGGTGTCTCTTGTCTATTCCTTCCTGGCCCTGTGGCTTTTCTGTTGGATTGTGAGATCCCGGTGTCTTGCAATGCCTACCCTTTTCCTCGAGGTGGCCCAAATCCATTTTGTGTTACTTGTTGCCCCAAATCTTAATGACTCGGGTGTGTGAAAGTGGAGCTGTTGGAAAAATCACCAGCAAGCAGAAGGAGATAGATGGTTCCTTCTGGACTTTTTTTTTTTTGGTGGGGGGTGTCACATACAGGCTTGTAGCCTAAAAACTCTGAGCAAGTCTTCGCTGTAGCTCTCTTATTCCATGACACATATCCATGCAGCACCCTCCCACAGCACTTGAAACGAGGCTATCATGATTCTTTCTGA
Source organism: Echinops telfairi (assembly GCF_000313985.2). Classification (NCBI taxonomy): domain Eukaryota; kingdom Metazoa; phylum Chordata; class Mammalia; order Afrosoricida; family Tenrecidae; genus Echinops; species Echinops telfairi. Next base: position 63,789,556 of record NW_022104341.1, on the reverse strand, counting down.
GTAAGCAAGCAGGATTTCACCCTGGTTTATTCTTGCGAGTCAAGTCAGTCACCGTCCTGGCACGTGGCCTTGTCCAGAGGGCTGGACATCTGGTCAACATTTGATCTTTGCCAGCCAGGAAGAAAGGAGGAAGGGTTAAGGAAAGCCAGCCAACTTCATCTATGTTGTTGTTTTAGAGACAATCCCAAATAAAAACTTGTTGGCTGAGCCATCTCTCCCATTCAATCTTAAGCTTCCCATATCAACCCTCTCTCCAGACCAATGCCAAATATTTTATGACCTGCTTTTCCCTGCCCACCACTGGCAACCAGTCTTTAGAAATTGCCCGGACGCCACCTTTGCAACCTGTCTGTCTGGATGCCAAGGTCCTCCCAATAGCCTTCATTAATGATCAATGCTGCCTAGAAATGCCAAATAAATAAGAGCCTGTGATTCCCCGGTTCTGTTCCTGAGTGTCCGTTCTAGATTCAGCCCGGTCAGCTCGTCGAGGGTTTCTTCCACTGTGCACTAGAAAGTACGTCACCTGTGCACGGTGGCGATAACTGCCTGGTGCTTTCACAAAGGACTCTCTTAGGACACAGAGATGTTCCGTTTGTGTCCTTTTACATGTTGCTTCTTCTAGCTTTTTTGTGTGTGGAGCTCTCCTGGTCTGAATATTAATTCGGTGTCATGTTCCAAATTAATATGATCATGTAGACTTAATTTTTTTCTATTCTCAGGTGTCTCACATCACTACATTTATTACAATCGGAACATAATGTCCAATCCTATTCAGCTCTGTTAAGGTTTTCTTAATTCAATAAAATCAAATGGCTCAGCATTCCAGCCTGAATTCAAGCACGTACGTTTTCATATTACCCATATAATGTTATTTTGGGGCCTAAAATAATATTCCGTAGGTTTGGTAAAAGTGACAGGAGCAGAGCAGCCCTGAAGGCAATAATGAATATAAATGTCATTCTGAATAATTGACTTCAACATATTCCTACTCTACTTTCAATTTTCACAGAAGTAGAAGTGCTCCTTAGACATTCTCTGAAATCCTGATACGTGAAAAGGCACTCTAAACACACGAGCACACATAACACTGCTTCATGTTCATTTTTGTAAAGATTTATTTTCATGAGCTCACTCTTCATATATTTGAAGAATATATTGTTTTTATAGCCCACTAATCTTTTCTTTTGAGTACAGTTTCTATTGTTCTTTGAGAGCTTATGTTAAACCTAAGGAATGAGCCAGGGGTTGATTTAGATTGATGGTCCAAATAACATGTTAGTGAAATCTCTTATTCCAAGTTGAATTATGGGTAAAGGTTTGATGGCTGGGGAATAAGCATACACGCACTGGGCTTTTATCAACAAATCTCACTTTGTGGGGAATTCAGCTCATGGAATTTTTTTCCCCACAAGTTTTTGAAGCCACCTCATTCGTGTTCTTTACGTGCTCCCACGAATGCAATGGAATGTTCTTAGAAGAGTCCGAGAACATTGCTGAGGCAAGCCATGTGGAGTTTAGAGTTTCATAGGGAAACTACTGAGGGCAAGAGCTAATTAAAATGAGGTGTTTACATTTACTTAGAAAAAAGCTAAATTCAAACTTCATGAAAAAATTTAGTTCAAACATTTATTGGAGTCTGACTGTATATCCTATGCTGTTAAAAAATACCACAGAGTTAAAGTAGACATAATTGCAGTTCCACAAGAACTTCTAGGACACATGAATAAGTAACTGTAATTCGGAGAACTCTGTGATGTTGGGTTGTTCAGATTCCATTTGGGTGCATTACATTATTGTAGGGGGGGCGGATGTTACAGTTGAGGGGTCAGTGGTAGTTTGGAATAAGTGGAATATAGACAATGCTTAAATAAACTATTAAATGTTAACTATTTATTATATTTTGCTGTGTTTGCATTTTATTATTTTATCACAATTCTGTTGGGAGTTATTCTTTACTTTCTTTTTTCCACTTTAACAAGACTAAGAAAACCAAGACTTTAAATTCAGTTAGTATCTTGTTTTCATCTTACCAATGATAGAATCTGTCCTAAATCTATCTAGGTCTCGGGAGAAAGAAATGACTTTCTACTCCCCTAAAGATTTGCAACTAAAGACACCCGTAAGGGCGTCTTACCCTGCCCTGCGGGGTCATGATGAGTCAGAATTGACTCATAGCAGTGAGGTTTTGTGGTTTGTCTTAATACTGGTCTACGTTTCTTTTCAGGACAGCACAGATAGTAGCATTACCTATAACCATAAAAAAAATGTTGACAAAATCATACACATTCAATTAAATTAATTCTAAAACTTAGGGGTTTTTTGTTATGATAATTACCTACAGCCATGCATACACTACCTAACACAAAAATAAAGAGCATTTATTTACCTTGGAAAATTTGCTCAACCTCGTTCGGTTCATTCCTTGTTTCCCCAGCGCTAACTACTTCCTCATGTCCGTCTCCACAGATTAGTTCTGCATGTTCTGTTACATCATGTCAATGGAACCAAACAGTATATCCGCCTTTGTGTTTCCCTGCCTGCCTGCCTGCCTGCCTTCCTGTAGTTTAATAACTTTTATTTTGTTTTTCAATATACCACAATCCATTGTATCTCTATATTCAAATAATGAACACTTAGAAAACAAAACCAGCCAAGCATTTACAATGAATCAAAAATAAAGCAAGAAGCTTGTTAAATTAGCAAAATATACACAGGGTTAGCTTGCTAAGAAGTGCAAAATGCCGGATGAACACTCTGGAGGAGAAAACAACAGGGACCAATGGTTCCGGTGGGACATGAGAAAGGGGAAGGCGGGGGTAAGGAGGTGGGGTTGACCAACCCAGGGACAGGGGAGCAACAAGTGATCCAAAATTAGTGGCAAGGAGGGTGACAGAAGCCTCGTAGAGATTCAGATAGGGCACTGTAACAGAGAGAAATTACTGAAACCCAAATGAAGGCTGAGCATGATAGTGGGACAACAGGAAAGTAAAAGGAAATAGTGGAAAGAACTAGGCAACATAGGGTATGTATAGAGGTCTAAATATAGACATGCACGCATGTAAATATATTTATATAGGATGGTGGGGAAATAGATCTATGTGCATATAGTTATAGGTTTAGTATTAAGGTAGCCAAAGGACA
>NW_022104341.1:63655245-63785944 GCF_000313985.2 Echinops telfairi | reverse complement strand
TCTACCTTACAAATCTGGCTAGACCAGAGGATGTACATTGGTACAGATAGGAACTGGAAACACAGGGAATCCAGGACAGATGACCCCTTCAGGACCAGTGGGGAGAGTGGCGATGCCTGGAGGGTGGAGGGAATGTGGGGTAGAAAGGGGGAACCGATTACAAGAATCTACGTATAACCTTCTCCCTGGGGGATGGACAACAAGAGAACGGGCGAGGGGAGATGTCGGACAGTGTAAGATATGACAAAATAATAATAATTTATGAATTATGAAGCGTTCGTGAGGGAGTGGGGAGGGAGGAGGAAAATGAGGAGCTGATATTAAGGGCTCAAGTAGAAGGCAAATATTTTGAGAATGATGATGGCAACAAATGTACAAATGTGCTTGACACAATGGATGGAGATGTACAGATTGCCAATGAAATGATTTTTTTTTAATTACCAAATGCTAATGAAGTCTATCAAAGATCTAAATAATGTCAGAAACATACAGTGTCCATGCATTGAAATACAACATAGTGAAGAGGTCAGTTCTCGAAGTGGTACACAGATGTGATGCACGTTAGATAAAAACAAATCCCAGCAGCCTTTTCTAGACATGTTGGCAAGATCGTTCTTGCCACCCTTATGGAGAAGTACAGCAAGAGTAGCTCACTGCTCTCGAGTCAAGTCTGGCTCATGGCGACCCTATTTGTACCTGCCTTCTGTCATTCAACATAGCATTTTTAGAATTCATCCGTGTTATCTGTGTTACATATCTGTTTAATTACTTAGTAATATATAACTAGATGAATATGTTTAAATTATTCAGTCACCTATAGAGGGACATTGATGCTGTTTTCCTATTTTAGCTATTAAATGTATGCTGACAGCGGTATGCGATTATGGATAATTTACTGGGTGTTTTTACCATATGGGTTACCAGAGACATGTGGCTGTTTTTTCTCTATTCTAGCAGCATGCCTTGAGGGGTGGAGGGAGGCCACTAGGCCACAAGGTGATTGGGCGTCGTGGCTCCACATGGGCAGAACATGCATGTAAAGAAATTTATGAAATAATTTTAAGAGCAAATTGTGACTTTTCCAAGGTTTTCCCAAGGTGGGAATGAGACCATTACCTTGAGTATATGAGAGAAGACAACAGTGGTGCTATAATGGGAAACCGTGTAGGAGTGGAAAAGAGCATGCATTCCGACACAAACAACTGCTTAGCCCTGTGCTTTTGGTCTGGGTGCTTCAGCTCCACAGAGGGCTGCTAGGAAGGTTCAAGAAGCCACTTTATGAAAAGCACTTGGAAAAGTGGCACATAATAAACACATGGTCATGCCTTCCAAACTAAAGAAGGTGGTTGGTTGGTTTTTGTTTCCTATTACTGTGCAACAAATTATCACAAACGTAGTGGCTTTAAAAACAGCTCTCGTTTATTAGCTCAGTGTTCGGTAGGCCCACATATAGTTCCCAGCCTAGCTCGCCTGACTTTGCTGATCAAGGCTGAACTTGCGGGGTTCACCAGGTGGTGTGCTCACTGGAGGCTTTGGGGGTGAACCCATCTGCCCTTTCTGTCTTATTGGAAGAACTCATTTCCTCTTGGCTCTAAGACTGAGTTCTCTATTTCCTTGCCGGCTGCCAGCCATTGGCTCTTCTGGATGCTTGAGGCCGCTCAGATTCCTGGCCATGTGGCCCCCTGCAGGTCTTGCAAGAGTACTTCTAACCTCTGACTTCCTGACTCTGACCTTGAGGCCAGATATAAAGGGCTCCTATAATTAGGTCACGTCTACCTGATAATGACCCTTTTCCCTAAATTAGCTGTGCCATATAACATAATCACAAAGATGGAATTCATCAACTCCACTGTCATGGGAACCATAAAGGGTTTCTAACTCAGTAGGAGGGAATGCTTAGAATTCTGCATGGTTGTGATTTTTACCAAAATGAAGGGGTTGGGTTTTTTTGTTTTTTAATAACGAAACAGTGGAAGTCAGAATCCAGATGTGTGTTTTTCATAAATAGACTCTACATATTGAATTAAGGTTGTTCCTAGCACTCACTTAGAAAGAAACATTCACAGATAGAGTTTGGACTAAATTAACAGCCCCTGGACAATAACTTGACTATTGTAACAGTGTGCTTCACTGTATTCTTCACTGATTATTAATATCCTTGAAGGCAGGACTCATTCATCCTTGTATCTATAATAAAAATCTTCGTTAAGTAAACAATTATATATTCATGCTAAAATTAGGGTTATATTGTTGAAGCAACCACTTCAAGTCTAGCTACTACAAAAATGGGAACCCTGACTGTGTAGTGGGTTACCTGTTGGACTACCAGCCTCAAGGTCAGCAGTTCAAATCAACCAACAGGAGAAAGATGAGAATTTCTACTCTGGTAAAGATTTACACCTCAGAAACCCCTAGGGGACATTCTTCCCTGTCCTATAGGGTCCCTATGAGTTACAACCATCTAAATGGTAATGACCTTTGATTTTTGAGTTTGAGTACTGTATTCTAAGACTGGAAATGTCTTGTTTTTTCTTTTTCTTTTTAATTAAAAGATCATTTTATTTGAGGCTCTTACAGCTCTTATAACAATCCATACATCAAGTGTATCAAGCATCAGTGTCCAAATGTTGCCATCATTATTTTCTAAACATTTACTTTCTATTTGTTTAGCCTTGTTTAGGTGGAGCATCTCCATCAGTAGGGTCCCATCTTGTGTCAAAGAACTCCTGGTCTCTTATGTCCATTCTAGATGTTGAAGCACTGGAATTGGCCCAAGCTAGGACAGATGTCCTCCTCCCTAAATCTAATCACATAGAGACAGAGTGGTTAGTGTTATATAGGGTTAGGTATGTAACGTGCAGAGAATAGCTGTGAACTGGCCGGGCACTTACAGAAGTGGTCACCACATGGGGCAAAACTTAACAGTTGGGTCTTGTTTTCATAGTTCTGCTTTCATGTCTTTTTCTGCCTTTTGAAGGTCACTTTCATTCAACAAACACCATACACCTACTCTGTCAGCTACTCTACTGCATGCTGGGGTTACGAAGAAAACCAAGGTCCCATCCCTCTGCTGAAAGAGGGAAAAAGAACAGAGCAAATTATTGTCATAGAACCTCTGTGAGTTCCACAGTTACTGTCCCTGATCATATTCTGTTTGGGACACCAGGACATGAGAATTTTACAGTCCATTAGCTCCAAAGGGAACATTTCATTCAAGTTCCTGTTTGTTTATCCTGTACGTGAGGATACAGGAAATGAACATTGTCTTCTCTCCATTGAGAGTTCACTGTATATATCCAATGTGGTGATTTTAAAAATAATAATATGAGGTTTAAAGTCTGTGAAAGTCATAATGATTGGGGGGAGGATGGATTCATTAAGTTGTGAAGGGCTACCTTGGCCTATTACGTGCAGTGATACTTTGAATACTGGTACCCTTTAGAAGGGATGTGGAAACCATTTGCGTAATGACCACCAAATATACTCTGCTCAGAGGAATCCAGATTTACCATGTTGGCTTTTGCCTCTAAGCTAGAGCTGAAGCCTATTGGGTTATTTGATGGGGGAAACCAAAAAGGAAAGGGAATTATCGGCAAAATACTATTACTTAGCCAGTAGTGGATTACGGTTCTTTTCCTATATTTGAGCAAATCACTGAGGAGTGGATTATATTCCCTGAAAAATAGTATGTATCTTAGCATAATAGTGCATCCTCAAGAAATCTGTGGTGCTGCCCAAAACAGGTCTGTTCTTCATGCTCTGTGCCTCTTTATGGTTTGGGTTTTTCTCCATATTACTTTGGTTTGACTTGTGCACTAGATAATCCAAGAATCTGAGAGGGCTGGAGCAAGAAATGGTTCTTAGATTCCACCTCTGAGAAAATATGTCTACCTGCCTTTCTATTGAAGGAGACCTGCTGTTGTCTAGTAAGCTTGATTACAGGGTCAGCAGGTCACACCCACCATCTGCTCTGTGGGAAAAGCAAGAGGCTGTCTGCTCCCATAAGTGTTCAGTCTCAGAAACCTGATAGAGCATCACTATGAGTGTGAATTAACAAGATGGCGATGGGTTACTCATAATTTATACTGTCTTTTCACTAGGAATTTATACCAGTTTGAAATTCATATAGTTCAGTTTACTCATTTAAGGAAACAGGAAGCTAAGGTTCTGAGAGAGGGTTTCCCCACCCCTAAAGTCACACCACTTACTCATTAGTGTGCCCAGGCTGCACCTGGAACTCCTGCCTCCTTGTATCTTTATGAAATAAATGATGATTGCACTTTCATTCATTCCATTTGTTTTCCTCCTAAAGTAGTATGTAAGTGAAAGCCATGTGTTGGGCATGATGTTCGGCTAGAAATGTCCTAGGGAATAAGGAGAGCCTGAGTCCTGTCCTTCGAAGTCCTGCTCCGTATAAGTCTAGAGTTACAGATAGACTTGAAGTCAACATTCATATGAATCAAATAGGTGAATGATCAGAGGAAATGGGCGTCTAAAAGCTGTTATTGTATAGGGTTCAATGAGCATGTAACAGAGGTCCCAAAAGGCTTGTTCAAAAACACACATTTATGGTGAGCTTTGAATGAGAAATTCGGGAGATAGATGAGGCTTTATATTCCCATAAAGAATTATAGTCTTGGAAACTCACAGGGGCAGTTCTACTGGGTCACTTTGAGTGGGCATTGACTCGCTAGCATTGAGTGTTGTCTCTATTATGAAGGAGAAATGAAAGTACATCAGGGTTTGTGTGACAAACATGCAGAACCAAAGAGAATGGAGTGAGAGGATGCCCTGCGGTCGCAGCTCAGCTGAGAAATGGAAAGGAACCAGTGTAGTGTGGCTGGGCTGGAACTTAATGAGCCAGGGAGAAGACCCAGAGAAGGGCTGAGGCCAGATTGCCTTAGGCCTTCCAATCTAAGTGAGGAAACAAAGATTGCCCAGGAGGATGTGGTGCAGGGAGTACAATATAATCAGAGCTGTGTGACAAGCACATAGCTGGTAGACAAAGACTGGACTGGATAAAGGAGGATAAAGTGAAAGTTGGGGAGCCAAAGAGGAATCTTTCAAATTCATTCCACTGAAAAGTAATTGTGCTGGGCTATAAGAGATTGGGAGATCGTGAGAAGCTTCAGCTACAATTTGAAGGTGGAATCAACAAGACTTGTCAATGCATTGAGGGTGAGTTTTGACATTTGCTCAGGTAGGGAGGATTAACTATGAAGCTATCTAGGGATTATGTGGGTGAAAGCATTCTATTTTATTTGGGGTGCTTATAAGACATCTAGTGGAGATGTGAAGCAGAAGTTGGATATGCGGTTTAAGTTCAGAAAAAAGATCTAGGCTGATTATGTAAATTTGGAAGACCTTAATCTCATCTTTGAACTCAAGGGAGTAATTAACTAGTTGGGATTATTAAACGCATGCTGCAGTAAAGTGTGTGGGTTCGAAATTGGATAAATAAAGACATTTCAGATAAAGGCAACGAGGAAATTAAAGGGTGAGCACTCACATGGACACCCCACTGCCACTGAATTGATTGACTACGAGTGACCCCCACATAGGTTTTCTACAAGTGTGAATATTTAAAACAGACTCATCTTTTTATCTTCAAAACATAGTTGAATCTTCTCACGTTTTCCCAATCTGTTCAAGTGCCAGGCACCGTTTCTTTTCAGTGGAATGAATTTAAGAGCCTCTGTTTGACCTCCCACCTTTCACTTTATCCTGCTTTACCCAATCTACTCTTTGCCTACCAGCTATGTTCTTGCCATACGGCTCTGGTTTCATTTCCACTCCCTGCGTCACCTCCGTCTGGGGATCTTTGTGTCCTCACCTCCACAGTCAGGCCTGGAGCAGTCTGGCCTCAGCCCCTCTCTCAGACAGCCTTCCCCACTGCTCACTAAGCTCCAACCCAGCCACACTACACCGGCTTTCTTTCCATTTCTCAGCTAAGCCACGCACCCCTACCTCAGGGCCTCCTCGGCCCATTCACTTCGGTTCTGCATGCTTGTCCCCCAGCCCCTTGCCTGATATACTGCTGTTTCTCCTTCATTGCTCACCGTAACTGTCCTGTCCTCAAACAGGCCCTTAAAGACCTCTTTACAGTTGGCCCTGCTGCTGTTTTGGTTAACAGCCAGCCCTCTGACTAATCCACAGTGCCACCAGGGCTCCTTACATCCCAAAGCAGACCTGAAACTGGCCAGTGAGCTCACTGTCCACTTGATGCGAAACAAGAAGTAAAAGGGGGCTGGATATTGAGTGTCCCTTAAAATAAAGTCAAGCAGTGGCCATTCTGAGTACAGTGGTCATAGTGGGAAGCAGATCTGTAAAAAGTATGAGATCTTTGTAGACCAAGAAGAAGCATTTTTTGTCAGCTCTCCTGGTTTATACTGTGATACATAACGTCAAAGTTTTCATATAAATTTGAAATACTTATATTGGTCATGGGTCATGAATGAAGAGCCAACGCAGTTATTTTCTCCCACTGAATGGCTGCCTACAGTTTGCCAGTGACTGTGCTGGAAATAAGCCCCCAAAGTCAGGCCTGGTGTTCTAGGAGCTGTTGTGTGCCTGTCTCCGTGGAAATCAAGTTCCACCCCCACGTACTCTGCTCCATTGAGAATGCAGAGGAGTAGAATGAACCTAGCCCACGAAGCCTTGCCTGCTGAGTCTCTGCTCTCCATCCATCACTCCTCCTCACAGCGTCCACCCGTACAGAGCCCTTTGTACACACCCGTCACCCTTTATTAGGCAGAACGAAGTGAGAAGCCAAGGGAGAAGGCGGAGAGCCTTTCCAGTTCAAAGCACAAGCTGTTCTAGACATTAATGGGCCCAGAGGTTACACATGCGCCTTTGGGAAATGCATACTCCGCAGTGCTGAAAGAGTTGACGTCTTTCCAAAACCATCCTCTGTTGCACCTGACATACTAAGGGGGTTTGGGCTAACGCTTAGCATCATCATTCTTTGTCACGAATAATTGTATCTTGCTATTCTTGGGAATTTAATTTCTGTTCCTACTGGCTTTCTATGCCTGGGACCAATATGCATCTATTTTTATATTCTGTAGTGGCTGTGTATGCATTCGCAACTGAGAATCAAGGAGTTGATTATAATTTGAACCAGAAACTTAGCATGTAATGTGTACTGAGTCTGCCTGTTTTCACATTCCACAGAAATGAGGATGCAGTCAGTCAGATGGCCGTTGCTCCCTTCCCGCTGCCATCACGTTCCCCAACGCCTACTGAGGTAAGCTAGTTGCTGTCACCTTGATTCTGCGTGTAGCCCGTGGGTGCACAGGAGAACTGTAGCCTTTGGGAAGCAGGTCTCTCGGCCCATCTTCAGTGGCACCTCTGGGTAGATCCAGACCACTACTCTCGGCTTGTAGTCCTGCACTTAACCATTTGTGTCACCTAGGAAATTTGACTTAATAGGCGAATTGGTCGTGGGCATTTTCCCTAAAGCTAACTATTTTTTATTTTCAGTATTTGTTCTTCCCTAACTCAGAATATATTGGCTAGGGAATTTTATTGACCCAAGCAGAAGATATTTGCGGCAAGATTAAAAAGTGATGGTAATACTTTTTAAGCAAATATTGGAATGTAATCATCTATGTATTGTTGGATGCTGGCCAGTCAGTTCTGACTCCAGTGACCCCCGGGGCCAGAGGAGACCAGCCTGGCATGGTTCCCTCGGCTGTGATCCTGAAGGAAACTCACCGACAGGACTTTCTCCCATAGAGCGGTTTGGTGAGCTTGAAGCAACCAAATGCTTAACTCTGTGGTAGTAAGGCTCCTTCTTCAAGTGCTCGTCCTCTCTTTACCTGCACATTTCTTTTAGATATATAACTTTGTCCTAGTTACGTATTTCAGAATTTAATAAAAAATTTTCTTTCTTATTTAATTGTGTGCTTGTATGGTTTCCAGATACTTTGTATTTATATATTTACTTTTTTTCTATTAATGGAAAAATGATGAACAATACAAGGTTACTATTATATGCATATGCATCTGCTTCTAGAATTACTATATATAATCAGTGTGTCTACCCTGATGAGGGAATATTGAGTACATTCTCAACACATTTCTTATACACTGGATTATATTTAATTCCTAACGAAATAAATACATATAGTAACTAATCAAATAATATAGTTCTTTGAACAAATATTTGTAATTTTCCTTTTCCTACCTTCTTGAGACAGTTAATGTGAACTCTTTAGCATCTCACCAACTTTGTCCTTTGCTTCTAAGACAAAGATAAGTAGGTACCGTATATACTCGAGTATAAGCTGGCCCGAATATCATCCGAAGTACCTAATTTTACCACAAAAACTGCATTAAAAATGTGCTGAAAAAACTCAGCTTACACACGAGTATATATGGTAAATATAAATGATATGTTTTTTCAGGGGGAAAAAATCAGTCACAATATACATTATTTTTATTCAAAAAATATTCAGTGAGTGCATGCTCTGTGTCAGGCACTATTTTGTAAAGTACAGCTGTAGTTCAGAATAAATTCCTTGCAGTGGTCCAGCAGAGATTATACTGACGAGAAAGAGAATAAATTAACAAATAAACAAACTGAGAGAATTGTCAATAAATGGTTAATGCCTTGCAGAGAATCGAAATGTGACTACTTTGATTAATATTAGGGAAGGCCTCTTAGATGAAGGGAAATTTAAATAAGTTCTAAATGATAAGAAGGATGGATGGATTCAATAAGCCTTGCTATGCCCTACCTACATTCAGACTATAGACAGCAATACTATTTTTTTCACTTTATAAAAGAAAATGTGGGGCCCAGAGAGATAAATAATATATCAATAATAGGTATGCTATTTGGCATCTCCTATGTAGACTGTAACCCGGGGATTTTACACTAAATATTTATAGAATTGTCATAAAAAATAAAGGAAATAGTAATACTGTATATGAGACACTGAGTAGTCATGTATGTAAAATTTAAATAAGGCCAGTATTGTGTTCAAGACCTTATAGTATTTATATCAAATTGGAAGGTTCCATTATTTGTATTTCCTTTTATTTATTAATATTTTGTATTACCCAAAGATAGTTAAAACACATATAAATTTATAAATGAAAAATAGACTCTTTCCTCTCAAAGAGTGTGATTCGGTCGCATCATCACAATATGAATTTCACTGCCAGTAAGGTTTTTAGTTGCTTCTCTAGGCTGTTGACCTCTCGGAATGGTCATGTGATGAGCAGCGGCCCTCCTGGGAGTGACTTGTGAAGTGTGTAGATCTGCCTTGGCTCCTTGACCCTTTCCTCCTCCTTCCCTATTTGCCTTTGTAGGTTTTCTGGATAAGCCAATCTGCTCCATGACTATCTCCTAGAGAATGATTCAGCATATTGCTAGCCTATTAAAATCACATTCGAATAGATGAGGTATAGCCATGTCATTATAAAATTATAGTGACCAAAATGTAGCATAATTTAATAGTACCTTTATTATATGATAGTATTTCCTACCTATTTATTTATTCAACAGATATTTATTGAACACTTACTGTGGGCCAGGCACTGTTCTGGACACAGAAGAAAGAGCTTCGTGAGTTGTACAATAATAGGGTGAATGAACTGCTAGTCAACCATTGAACAGGATGTTGAAGGTGTGGACTTTCATCATGGTTCAACCCGTTTGGCATGAGAGCTTGGTAAAGACAGCCTCTCACAGTCTCCCTTTTTTATTAAGCCAAGCTAATAACTGGCCTTCCTTGCCTTTGTCAACAGCTAGTTATGAGGCTTAAATATAAAATATAAGTAAATATACCTGGAAGTCTGTGAAGCTATGTACATTTGTAAGAGATTGAGATTAGACCGTAAGATCTTTGGTAATTACAATGTGTTGGGATAGGTGCATGGCACAGTGATCAAGAAAGTAAACCTGGAAGTCAGGCACCTGATTCCTGATAGCTACTCTGCCTTTAGCAAAGGGGAGTTGATTAAGCTATAAAAGCTTTTGTTTTCTTCATTTAAAAAATGGGCTTGAGAACAGCAATTCATTAAGTTAATGTGTAAAAAGTACTAACTTATATTTATAAAATATTCAGCCTGATTCCTGGAGAATTATAATAGATTCTTAGACTTTTTAGATATTTTTATTTAAATATATTTTAAAATCTAAATAGTAAAGGTCTTAGATTTTTATAAGAACTTATATTATTGCGGCCCTTCCAACAGAGCTCGCAGCCTCCAAGAGCGTCCATTTTACAACAGTTATAGGCAACAATCGCCGGTTTGGTTTTTGCCCTGACCAGTTTATGCTATATATATATATATATATATATATATATATCCTCTTGCTCAAAAAACCTTCCCACTTGCCAATCAGACCAAATCTTTGCTTCTTAGATTTGAATTAAGACATTGTATTTCCCTCCACAACCCTATTTCTTCTTCATTAATATATAAAAATTATTTGGACACTCCACATATATCTGTTCAATTGCCCCCCGCCCCCCACTCACACACACACCGGCACACATTTTGGTCTTTCCCTTCTTTACTTCTATTATTCTTTCTATCTGGGCTGCTTACCCATTTTATGATTAATTCATAATCAGCTACTTCTTTGAAAGATTACTTTCTGAAATGATCTTCCAAGAAGTTCTCTATGATGCAAAATGTATAAAATAAGTATATAGAATAATATGCATAGTATCTGAATTATAATAGTGCTCAGATAGAAGATATTATTGTGACCAATTCTATCTTACATCATTCCCTTTAGTAATTTTTACTCCCTTCATAGTTAAATATTCATTATTCATAAAATAAAAATGACCGTCCTTTTGTGATGTCAACTGGGTCTACGAGAAGGGTTAAAACGGGACTAATTTCTCAATGGGACCCTTTTGTTCAGCCCTGGTGGTGCAAGGGTTCTGTGCTTGGCTGCTAACAAAAGATACTCAGTTCTAATCCATTAGCCAAAATAGGAGAGAAAGATTATATAGTCTTGGGGTTGGTTGTACTCTGTCATATAGGGTTGCTGTGAATCAGAAATGATGGTGGAGTTTTGTTTTTTCCAGGTAGGCCTCTGTGATTACTCATACTTCCTTCATTATCTTGGGGATTCAAACCTTTAAATGGTGATCACCACCCTAGATTGTATGCATGTTCTGCTACCCTCTGGGTAATGACCACTATCCAATTGTTATATTTAAGTCCATCGTTGCAGCCACTGTGTCAGTCCATCTCATTGAGGGCCTACCTCTTTTTCACTGCTATTCTGTTTTACCAAGTAAGATGTCCTTTTGCAAAGATTGGTCTCTCCTAATGATACCGCCTAAGTACATCCAGTGAAACGTAAGTCTCACTGTGTTAGTCTGGGTAAACTAGGGAAACAAATCCACAGAAACTCATATGTATAAGAGAGAGTTTTATATAAAGGGTAAGTGTACATTAAGAAAGCATCCCAACCCAGTGCTGTCCAAGCCCATGAGTCCAACATTAGCCCATATGTCCAAAACTGATCTACAAAGCCCTCCTCCGTCTCACAAAAAACACACAATAATGCCAACTGCAGGAGGAAAGCTGAATCAGTGAGTGTGCAAGCATCTCAGCACTGGCAGGGGTCTCCATGCGGCTGCTCCAGCACCCAGGGCTACATCAGGGTAGGTTCATGTGGCTTCTCCTTAGGGATGTCTCACAGGAAGTGAGCCTTGCCAGCTGCAGCAGGGAACTGGCTGAGGCACCTGCACCCTGATCTGACCATCCGAAAGCAAGAGACCCGAGAACTAGAAAGGTGAGGCTCACTGAGCCATTTATCTCTCCGCCCTTCAGCTAATCCCACATGTGTTTATCATCCACATTATCATTATTGGCACAATAAACCTTAACTGTCTTACCCACCATCCTTGCTTCAAAGGGAAATCCTCTTTACCACTGACTCTGGCATACCCAGTGCTTAGTCCTTGCTTAATAATTGTTGAGTAAAAGAATGACAGGAACCAAACCACCTGTAGTTTCTCTGTTGTGCCCATAATGCTTCGTTGTAATGTTATATGCTTAATTCTTATGGATTCGGCTGATTTAAAGTTTTTATTGTGAATCAGGTGGTGGTTTATAGAGGAGATCATCCGTTTTACGTTCAACAAGTCATTTACATTTTATTTCAACTCATCCATTGCAGACCTATTAGGGTACCATCGCTTATCTTTCTCTTCCTCCTGTGTTTACTGTTTCCATTCCTTCCTTCCAAAGCCTCTGAACTTTGTCCTTGGGTAAATGCTGCCCTTTTGATCTTCAATAGTTTATCATCATTCTAACCAGAGATTCAGACCTGGAGGGTAATGAAGGACCATCTCTTAGGAGTCCCACTATCATGTATGTAAATACCAGGTTTCTGTCTACAGTTGGTTCTTTGGCCAAAGGACTCCTCTGAGTAATTATTCTTAGTTTGATCCGGTTTTTACAACTTCCTTCAGTTTTTGCTTATGGTATGTGATGGTTAATTTTTGTGTCAAGTTGATAACGTCTTACTCTGATGTGAGTGAGGCGTCCCCTGGGGGTGTGGCCAACTTGGTATCTATAAAGAGACATTGCAAAGAACCCTTCTCTTCTTCCTGCTCGCCTAGATCCTGCGTCTGGCTTCTTGGGAGGGCAGCCACCATGTTGCCTGCTGACCTTGGAAGCTGTCAGCAAGGTTGCCTGTCGACCTTTGATCCCTTCAACTCTGCCTCCATCGACCTGTGGTTTTCCTGCTTGCTGGTACATCGTTCCATCAGCTGCATGAGTCAGGAAGGGCTGCCAGCTACCATCTGACCATGGACTTGAGTTGGACTGGGCTTCCCTGTTTTGTGGCTATGTGCACTGCATTCTTGATATAAATTTTTTTCTTATGCATATATTAGTGTCCTGGTTTTGTTTCTCCAAAACACCCAGCCTAATGCATGTGGAAATATGATAATTTCACTGTCATAATTAAGGAACATTTTTTCTGTATAGATGATTCTTGGCTCGTGATTTTTTTGGTCAGAGTTTTACATATCATCATCCTATTACCTTCTTGCTTACATGGTTCCTGCTGAAAAAATCAGAGCTTAGTCTTACTGGTTCAGTTTGTAGGTAACTTTCTGTTTTTTCCCAAGCTGCTCTCAGAATTCTCCCCTGTCTTTCATTTTGGAAAGTTTGCATATTATATGTTTGGGTGATTTTCTTTTGGGATATCTCCTATGTGGGGTTATTTCTATTTCTTAAATGTGTATCTTCTTGTCTTTCGTGGTATCAGGTAAATTTTCTTCTAACAACTCTTTTATGCTTTGCTCTGTGCTTTTTGTTGAGATTTCCTGTTCTGGACTTCCAGTCACATATAAGTTATACCCCTTCAAAGTGTCCCATATAATTATTAGATTTTGTTTGCGGTTTTCTGGTTTGATTTTTTTTTCTTCAGTTGTTCCTCTACCACACTATTATTGAGAGGTCTCTCTTCTAGCTCATGAAATCAGCCTTCCATTGATTCAGTTCTGCTTCTTTGCTTTTTCAGTGCATTATATATTTCTAAAATTTCATTACTAATCTTATGAACTTCTGTTCGCTGTTTTTATATTTTTTTCTATTCTATTTCACTTGTCAACTTATTCTTAATGCATGTTCCTGAATTCTTCCAAAGCTGCTTCTTTTTTTCTTGATATTGTCCACAGTTTTCTTAAATCCTTTCTCTTAACCTGGCTAAATATAATTCCTTCGAATTCCTAATCAGGTAGTTCCAAAATCTTTTCTGAGAAATGTCTTTTTGCTCTGGATATTGTTCATGTGTTTGAACCACTCAATATTGCTTTTTGGTGAACTAAAATTGTCTATTGTCTGTGAGGCATTAAACAAAACTAGGGAGAAATTGCAAAGAAAAAATAAGAGAAAGGAAAGTAGTGAAGGGATAATATATAAAAGACACAGAAGAAAAAAGAAACAGAAAGAATGGCTAAAAAAGAGCCAAAAAAAAAGAAAGCACAACAAAACCTCAGATAAACAAGAGAGACAACTGTGGGGGGCAGGTTACCTGTTCCAGGTCGGCACCCTCTGCAGCTAAGGAACTCATAGGGTGAGGCTGAAAGGGATGGGACACCACACCATATCTAGAAGGCGTTCCTGCTGATTTATATGTTGTCTGTGGTCAGGACACCTGATATAGAAGTAATCTGAAGCTCAGATGGTGACTGAGGTCAGGTGCTTGTTTTCTGAAGGAATTATTTTAGGGCCAGAGAACAACCAAGGGTAAGACTATGGGAAAAGTAAGGCTATGGAAAGAGTTCATTCCCATTCAGCCTGACAGCAGGCCCAGTGTTCTGTCCTTCTACAAGGGAATGTTCAAACACCTCCAGGCTGTAGAGGTGGTGGTCGGGAGGAGGATGTCATTGACTGCTGACTGGGTGAGAATGGATGCTGACCATGTGTTGGGTCATTAGGAATATATGAGGAACTAGAGGATCCCAGCTCTCTCACCACTAGCCACCAGGGTACCAGATTGCTGCCTGGATAAAATACTGCTTGTAAACATTCAAGATGGTTGCACTGTGTCAAGCTAGTCAACAATTCGCCCACTGAGCTCCTCACACCACTTTTGTTCAGCTCCTTTGCCTAGTCAGTATTCCATCTATTCTTGTGTCCTTTCCTTGGAAGCTCAACATTCCAGGATTTTCATCTGTATCTTTCTTTTAGCTTCTCCTAGCTCCGTTTTAGAAAGTCTGTGTAGCATATCTGCCTACTTCACCAACTTTCCAAAAAAATCCCCCAAATGTCTACCTGATAAAACATACAAAGTTAATCACAAGTATTTTTTACCCTTGAAGAACTTAATGGTCTTATAGGGGGGAGGGGGGGAGGACATACGTGTCTATTTCTAAGATACATGGTTCCCTAAAGATAAAATAAAGCTTTAGTGGTTCAGAGAAAAATGAATATAATAGGAGATGTATTAGAAAAATAAATTGAGGTCAAATGCGAGACTTGATTTTAAATCTTGGAAGGTTTGAATACCCTGAGTTAGGCACTTGGAACAATTGAACACTTTTTGAACAATGACACAGTTTTATCCGGGCTCTAGTTCAGGTAGATTAATCTTGAAGGAACACCAACAATGTCTTGAAGTGGGAGGTCCAATTAGGATGCCACTGCAGTGATTTCCAAAGATGTAATGGGGGCTCAAGTATATTTGATATGTATTGTAGTCCTTTCCAAGCCAGGCTGTATCTTTCAGGTTATCTCTATAAAAGCAAGAATCATACATGTGTGTCCGTATGCATATATATAATATATATTATCCCCCCCTTGGGAGTCCTGCTTTATTCAATACTAAATGAGAAAGAGTGGGCCTCATAAAGAATAGATTGATTGATTACCCAGGAGTTTAGTTAGAAGAATTTCAATCTTATCTGTAATTGTGCACAGCCTTTCTGGAATTTTGATTAGACTCATAAATATGCTTATGACTGGGGTAGAAGAAACAAATTCAATTTGTCATATTTCATGAACTTGGGTGTTCAGTAAGAAATAAATATATATATGAATTTAGGCTGGCAAGGAGACTAATAATTCATTCTGTGGTTTTCTGAAGCAGGACTGGGTTTAGGAGTCATAGATGATAAAATGGTAGCCAATCTAAGTTTTGTTAAAAAATCAAAAAGAGCTTCTTCATACGAGTGACATCTAGTTGATTATTTTTTTCTAGTGGAATCTTAAATCAATTAAAAGGAAAATATTTGTATATACAAGTGCACTCTTGTGTCATGTTAAATGAGGAAAGAGAGAAGGGAACAGTGAACGTCTCCTGAGCAGAAATGTTTTTCCACTCCATCAGAAGGTCCTCAATTAGTTTAAACCTTTATTGCGAGGCCATTCTCAAACATACCATCAGTGCTGCTCTCAAGGCCCCCACTGCTGACAAAGGAAGATGATGTGCAAACAGTGAACATAAGGAGGCCCTGGATGTTGCAAGCTGTTAATATGATCGGCTACTATTTGTCCAAAAGGCGGGCAGTTGGAGCCCACCCAGAGGCACCTCGAAAGAGGCCTTGTGATCTGCTTCTTAAATTTCAGACATTGGAAATCCTATGGAGCACAGTTCTACTCTTGACATACACAGGGTCATCATGAATGAAAGTTGATTGGAAGGCAACTAGTTGGTGAATATGCTATTGGGGGCAGGGTGGGGTGATGGTGGTTTGAAATAAATTTTTAAATATCATCATTCTTTGTAGAACAGTCCAGGGGAGGAAACGATCAAGTTCCTGAAGGTTTAGAAAGACTTCTCAGTAGGGATTAAATTGCATTTCTTCCCACTCTTTTTATAATGGCTGTGTTAAACACATCATTAAAGCTTTGCCTTTTCCTGTCTTTCATCTATAAAACATAACTCCCAGTGGAATCTACTGACTGTGATCGTCATGGGAGAAGGGCATTCTCCTTGAGCAGCCCTGACTGAGCAGGCGGCTTAGGGACAGGTGGTTTGAAGACCAGTGAGGGGGCGGGGGGGACGCCCAGCCATCCGGAATAGCTGAATCATCTGGGGTGCTAGTGGCTGCCATCCATCAGCCAGATGGTCCTCAAGACATTGCAGTACAATTGTGCCTGAGAAATCTCTCTTACTGA
The DNA here is from genome assembly GCF_000313985.2 of Echinops telfairi. NCBI lineage: Eukaryota > Metazoa > Chordata > Mammalia > Afrosoricida > Tenrecidae > Echinops > Echinops telfairi. The sequence continues at coordinate 63,769,333 of NW_022104341.1, read as the reverse complement.
CCTAGTTTCTCTTCCCATCATGCCTGGTTGCCGTTTTCCAAACTCCTGTTGAGTGGGGATATTTTGAAGGCAACCCCGTGATCCATTCTGTTCTCCAAACAGAATCTACATGGTTCTTTGCTGTGCTTCATTTAAGCATGAACACTCTCAGCATTGTTAACTCCCTTAGAAAAGTAAACACTCATTCCAATTGCTGTTTGACCTGCCCCGCCTGTGTATCTAGAGTTTAGCTTCAGCCCCTCTTCTGTGGACCAACCTGGTTAACTAAAAGCAGAGGACACCTTTTCGAAGGGGAGCCAGGTACCCTTGACGTGAACATTGCCTCTGGAATGCAAATAAAAGTGATCAGACAAAGCAAGTGAGTGAGGAAGAGATGGTGGATTCAAGGATCTCTCGGTTTCACTGAGAGATAAATTCTTTACATGTAATTGTAATACAATTTGCAATTTTTAAAAAAGTGGTAAATGGTGTAAGAGACTCAGGTAAAATGTTAGATGAGTTGAACGGAAAGAAAGATTACCTCTCAGCTAACAGTTGCTGCAAACAGTGGACTGAAACATAGCAGCATTTGTGAGGATCGTTAGGGTGCTGGACCGGGCAGCATTTAATTCTTTGTACCCAGAGCTACTGCGACTGGACTCCAGTTCAACATCACCTGACATAGCAGGGAGAAGGGACGGATCTATGGAGCAGGGGACACATTTGAGACATGGCTTAGAATTACAAATTCATCTTCACTTGTGCCTCTAGTTTCAAGGTGTAAGATGTGGATGTAGGGGTGGAAAGCATTCTTTTTAAGTTTTTATTCAAATACTAAAGGATGCTTGCAATCATTTGGAATTAGACTGCCTCACCATATTACATTTTCAATGTTGAAGCATCAACGAAACAATTATTTTATACCCATTTTAATACTCACTTGCTGAAGAGTAAAAAAAAATTTTTTGAACCACCTTAACTTATTATACCCAGATTGCTAGGAAATGTAAAAATAAGGATTTTTGTTATTTTATTTCAATGACATGTCAGGGACAGACTAGAACTGTCACTTTGAGTTTCTGAGACTGTTGATCTTTTTTTTTTTTTAATCAGTATTTTATTTTTTTAATTAAAAAAATCATTTTATACAGGTTGTACAACTCTTATCAAAATCCATATACATCCATTGTGTCAAACACATTTGTTCATTAGTTGCCTTCATCACTTTCAAAACATTTGCTTTCTATTTGAGCCCTTGGTATCAGCTCCTCATTTTTTCCCTTCCTCCCTCATGAGCCCTTGATAATTTATAAATTATTATTAATTTGTCATGTCTTACACTGTCCAATGTCTCCCTTCACCCACTTTGCTGTTGTCCATCCCACAGGGACTGGGTTATATGTAGATCCCTGTAATTGGTCCCCCCTTTGCACCCCACTCTCTCTCCACCCTCCCAGTATCGCCACTTTCACCACCAGTCCTGAAGGGATCATCTGTCCTGGATTCCCTGTGTTTCCAGTTCCTATCTGTACCAGTGTACAGCCTCTGGTCCAGCCAGATTTGTAAGGTAGAATTGGGATCATGATAGTGGGTGGGGAGGAAGCATTTAGGAATTATAGGAAAGTTGTATGTTTCATTGTTGCTACACTGCACCCTGACTGGCTCGTCTCCTCCCTGCGACCCTTCTGGAGACGGTTAATCTGAACAGATCTCAGCAGAGCAGAAAGCGTTATCTTTCTCCCGTGGAAGTACTGGCTGGTGAGTTTGGACTACTGGGGTCTTGGAGTTAGCAGCCAGCGTGGAATCCACTATGCCACGAGGCCTTCCTTATTGACTAGGAGTGTTTTATCTAACAAGTGACCTAAAGCACATAATTTTTCTCATCCATAAATTGGATCAAAGTAATACATCCCCACGTAGACTTACCATAAGGATTACATAAGGCAACACAAAGATAAAGTCTCTGCCTCAATAAAAAGCTCAAAATTGTTCACTGATTTTGTGGTTATATTCATTGACAGTTTATACTCATTTTAACACATTAATCTTCAAACCTACTTGATGGGTTTGTATTTTTAATTTGGTTCTTTTATCTACCTAAGCATGGTATTTGCAAAGCGTAAGTCACTGGTCTTGCAAGATTCTGTCATGTGATCTCCAGCTTAATTTCTATCACGAAGGCCACACTTTCCAACTGCTGAGCCTTCCTCATTGTTTCCAAGTTCTGCATCCCAGTCACCACGGACCATCTTGATTGCATGCATTTCAGACTGCAGAAACGGATAGAATCCTTCATCACTGGCTTTAGTGGTTGGTGCATAAATTGGAATAATATGTATATTGATAGATTAAAGGATCCCTGGTGGTGTTGTGGTTATGAGCTGGGCTGCTAGCCACCAGGTTGGAAGTTCTTAACTGCCAGCCACTCAGTGGATAAAAGACCTTTCTCCTCCTGTCAAGAGTTACAGTCTGGTGGGTGCATAAGCAAATGTGGTGAAGAAAGCTGATGGTGCCCGGCTATCAAAAGATAAAGCATCTGGGGTCTTAAAGGCTTGAAGATAAACAAGTGGCCATCTAGCTGAGACGCAACAAAGCCCACATGTAAGAAACATACACCAGCCTGTGTGATCACGAAGTGTTGATAGGATCAGGTATCAGGCATCAAAGACTCAAAACAAAAAAAATCTTATCATTGTGAATTGGGGGAAGTATGGAGTGGAGACCCAAAGCCCATCTGTAGGCAATTGGACATCCCCTTACAGAAGGGTTGCAGAAAGGAGATGAGCCAGTCAGGGTGCAGTATAGCACCAATGAAACACACAACTTTCCTCTAGTTCTTTAATGCTTCCTCCCCCCCCACCCACTATGGTGACCCCAGTTCTACCTTACAAATCTGGCTAAACCAGAGCATGTACACAGATTCAGATAAGAACTGGAAACACAGGGAATCCAGAACAGATAAACCCCTCAGTACCAATATTGAGAGTAGCCATACCAGGAGGGGAAGGGGAAGGTGTGGGGAGAAAGGGGGAACCGATCACAATGAGCTACCTATAACGCCCCACCCAGGGGGATGGACAACAGAAAAGGGGGTGAAGGGAGACATTGGTCAGTGTAAGACATGAAAAAAATAAATAAATTATCAAGGGTTCATGAGGAAGGGAGGGGAGGGAGGGGAAAAATGAGGAGCCGATACCAAGGGCTCAAATAGAAAATGTTTTGAAAATGATGATGCAACAAATGTACAGATGTGCCTGACACGGTGGATGGATGCATAGATTGTGGTAAGAGTTGTACGACCCCCGGTAAGATTGTTTTGTAAAGAAAGAGCCACAGTCTGGCACTTAAGGAGCAGTTGGTTCTACTTTGTCCTGTGGGGTCACTGTGTATCAGAGTGGGCCTGATGGCTGCGAGTTCCTTTGTTACTCGGAGGCTTTTACTCTTAGACTCTTACTGTTAGTGACAGGATCATATATGGAGAAGGAGTTAGCTTTGCCGCTTTTAACGTTTGTATTCTGTGGCCTTAATCATTTTGTGCTGAGCTCTGCGGGGCTTATTATTACCAGATGTCACAATTATATTAAATATATAGTGGATTTTTTTTTATTTCTTCCTTGATTTTTATTTATTTATTTATTTTTTTAAACATTTTATTAGGGGCTCATACAACTGTTATCGCAATCCATACACACATCAATTGTGTAAAGCGCATTCGTACATCATTCTCAAAACATTTCTCTCCACCTAAACCCCCGACATTCTGAAAAGCAGAATTTGCAAGAAAGCAAAGTTTCAACTGAGTCATTGGTTCCAACAGTATTTGCCGAGGGTTCCAACAGTATTAACGAGGGTTTTCCTCATTAGTGCAAGACAATTTCGTAGCTCCATCCGTTTCGGAAACAAACCAGATAAGCACAACTCCTTATCGCAAGCACTTTGGAGTCCTCTGCCCTGGTGCAGCATGGGTGGGCTGGAGGTCACAGAACAGCTGGTTGGACAACAAGGACTTGGTGACTCCCATGACTTCCAAGGGCTGTCCTAGCAAAATACCACAAAATCGGGTGGCTTTAAACAGCAGAAAGGTATTGTCTCACATTCCTGGGGCGCAGGAGTCCAGATTCAGGCCGTCAGCAGGGCCATGTTCTTTCTACCCAACTGCTCTGGAGGAAGATATTTTCTTGTCTCTCTTAAGTTTCTAGGGAAAATCTGAAAACTCACTGCCAGAGAGTCAATTCTGACTCAATAGGAACCCAATGGGACAGAGTCGAATTCCCCTCTGGGTGTCTAAGGCCATACAGCTTCAGGAGGCAGAAAACCTAATCTTTGTTCTCTTAGGGATCATCTGCAGGTGGAACTACTGGCCTTACAGTTAGCAGGTCCTCTCGGAGCCCAGTGCCTCCAGGGCTTCTGGTTTCTTGTAGCCTGAGGCCCCTGTGGCACCTAGAGTCATCTTGACATGGCCATCATTTGGATGTGTCTCTCTCTTTCTAAAGGACCCCAGTCAGTTGGGATTAGGACCCACCCTAACCTAGAACAAATTTAAGTTAAGTGAGAACATCTTCAAAGACTCTGACCCTCTTTCCAAGCAAGACCACCTTCAGAGATAATGGGGGTTAAGAGTTTAATTTTCCACCCTGGGGGACACACTTAAGTCCCTAATTTTAGGTGGCTAAGGTAAAACTGGACCTCAGGGTTGGTCGATTTGGTGGCCCAGCTTTACCGTCAAAGAACCATGTTTCTCCATCTCCTGATATTTGCTCTGCCACCTGCAGTGTTGGCTTCACGCTCACTAAGGTTGCTTTCCTTGTGCTTTAGAATGGCTGCCCAGGGCGGCTTGGTTACATGCTTTCAATTTTTTTTAAAATCAATTTATTGGGGCTCATACAATTCATTACAATACATAGATCAATTGTGTAAAGCACATCTATACATTTGTTGCCCTCATTATTCCCAAAATTTGCTTTCCTCTTGGGTTCCCGGAATCAGCTCATTTTCCTTTTTTTCCCCCTCCCCTTCCCTTCCTCCTCCCCTCTCCCCCATGCACCCTTGATAATTTATAAATTATTATTGTATCTTATATTACACTGTCCAGCGTCTCCCTTCACCCACCCCTCTGCTGCCCGTCCCCCAGAGAGGAGGTTATATGTGGCTCCCTGTGATCGCATGCTTTCAATTAATGTGAGAGGTATGGACACTTCTTTTGGCTCTCTTTTGAAATCAAGGAAGAACTTTCCCAGAAATCACCCACAAACCTCTGAGTCTCAATGACACAAATTGGGTCACGTGCCCATTCCTGCTACACTCAATGGCAAAATAAAAAGGGGAATGAGTGAGTGGATGGGCTGGCATTTGCCACAAGGCAGTCAGCAGTCTACTGGAGAATAGGGCTCATCTCCCGCTAGGGCCTGTCTGTAGGCCAGAAGGACTGATAGCTGACAAAGAGCACCAGCATGACTGCTGGAGAGGAAACAGCGGTACAACCACTCTGATGACGGGTGTGTAAGGGTGCTAACAGTGTGACTAGAGAATGACATCGTTGCCATTTCCCTTTTAATGGCCAACAGGATCAAAGTGGCACCGAACCTGCCAGTAGTGGAAAAGATGGCAGCCTGGAAGTGGGTATTAAGCAGTTGCCTGACAGGGGAAGCTCCAGACTGGTGAGAATTATGTGTCTTTTTCTTGAGGGTGTACTTTTTTGGGTACCACCCTCTGTCCCTTAGAAAGCATATCTGTTGTTTTTGCTGTTCTAGGAAATCTTGATTCCTGAAATAGGGGAACAATCCCATATACTAAATAACACATTTACTCTTTTAAAAACATATTTTTAATATGATTCTCCCCCATTTATTATGAGGGTGGGAGATTTCCATCTCAGACCATCACCTCCGTGTTCAACAGTTCAAACCACTCATCATACCCCCACCAGTGTTCCACCCACTGCCCTCCCCTAATGTCTCTTTTCCTTCATTCAGCCCTCCAATCTCCTTCTCACCAAAGTCAGTACCTGTCAAACCTCTCAGATCTCTAGTCCACTCTTCCTCTCCCTCCCAGGCCTCCCCCTGTGGAAACCCCAAAGTCTGTTCCCTTTAGTAAATTAGGCTTTGTCTTGATGTTTATCCTTAGTGGTATCACACAATACGTGTCCCTTTGTGATTGACTAACTTCACTGAGCATCCTGTCCTCCAGGTCCATCCATGTCATGAGGTGCTTTCCTGGTTCATCATTGTTTTTAGCGATGCATATCGGATCCTGGCAGCACAGTGGTTATGTGCTGGATGGCTAATCACAAGGTCAGCGATTCAAAACCACCAGGTGCTTCACAGAAGGATGATGAGGCTTTTATTCCGGTAAAGAATTGCAGTCTTAGAAAAACCTATATAGTTGGTCTGACCCTGTCCTATAGGGTCACTATGAGTCAGAATTGACTCATTGAGCCTTTTTGTTGTTGTTAGTTTGTTTGCGTATATAGTATTTTCTATTATATGTATGTACCAAAGTGAGTTTATCCATTCTCTTAGTGACGGTGTTTGGGTATTTCTTATTGCTATGATGATGATGATGGGAGTGTCTGCATTGGTGCCTGCTATGGCTCTTACTTCTCTGTCGGGTATACGCCCAGCAGAGGGATTGCTGGGTCATCTTAAAAATAGACTTCTGCCTTCGTCTTCCCACTGTCTGGGACTATGCTGTCTGTAGCTATAGAAACAATCTCTCTCTAAAGTCATGCTTAAATTGAGGTCCTGTATAGTTAGAGCTTGCGCAGCCTAGCACTTACAGGATCTGACTATAAGCTCTAGAAAGAAACATTGGCACTTTTCTCTGTTGTAAATGTCTTCAGTCACCCGAGAGGGTCACCCTGTTTTTATGACCACACAGCCGTGCGTCTTACTTGACAGAGTTTGGGAAATAATTTCTCTTTTATTCCACTTTTAGAAACTATATACTGGGACTGATTTGATCCCATGTCCTAGAAAGTGAACTGAGTTTTCTCAGGCTGAGGGGAAAGGATATTTCAGTGAGGCTGGGAATTCTAATGAGCTGCTCTAGGAATGCCCTCTATGGGACCTGAGAGGCATGCCATTAAAAAGAATGGAAAACTAATAGAAAATGACAATTGTTCTTGAGAAGCAGGCCCCAGGTCACGCAGTTCCCTCTCTGAAAGGTAAACTATACTGGGGTGAAGTGGAAATAAGTAACATCAGCAGATTTCAAAATTAAAGCTCCCTAATTTAAAAGTTCTATTTAGTAGTTCTTTTTGACACTGTAGTACCGCTGATAAATTAGGGGAATGTCTTTGTATCACACATGAAGACATGGGAATTTGGGAAGGGTGGGAGCGGGAGGGGACAAAGGGGAGCTGATATCAAGGAGTTCAAGAAGAAAGAATGTTTTGGAACTGACTGTGGTAGCAGTTGTACAATACTGCTTGATGTGATTGAACTATGGGATGTTATGATATCTGTAAGAGCTCCCAATAAAATGATTTAAAAAAGGAAGAAAAAATAGGATTTCTTAAAAATTCTGCCGTCCCCTCCCCGACACTTGATTCACAGAAAACCAAACAACAAACTCACGGCCATCAAGTTGATGGTGACTCATAGCACCCCTGCAGGTTAGGATAAAACTGCCCCTGTGAGTTTCTGAAAATATCACTGTTCATGAGAATAAAAAGCCCCACTTTCGTCCCAAGAGCCAGCTGGTGGTTTTGAGCTACTGACTTTACATATCACAACCCAATAAGTAACCACTACACAATCAAAGTTTCCCTCAGAGAAAGTGGTAAAATGGGTTAGAACATTCTCTTGTTTGCTGGGAATGGCTCATTTATAAGCCCTAGGCAAAAACTATCAACAAGGAAACACCTTGTTTCCAAGTAAACATTGCTCTGTTAAAAGACAATTGATGGGCGGAGGGTCTGAAGACTGAGAATAACTTGTGGATACTGTTTCATGCTACATTTCACCCAGAGTAAAGGCTTCCTGAAACTTGTGGTCTGTTCTCCGGATCTGCCTCTCCCCTCTACCACCACCACCATTTTTTTTTTTTAGGATTTTTTTTTCTCTCATCGACACCAGTCAAATATATGCTAAAAAGAAGATAGTCCTAATTTGGACAATTCACATGGCATAGTTATCAGTAGCATAGAGTAGTGGTTAAACGTTTGGTTGTAGGCAAGCTTCGTGGACTTGCCAAGCCTCAGTTTCCTTATCTGAAGAATGGGAATCAGAAGGATGTTCTGATGGGGAGGCGATGGGGTCCAGAGTATCATTCACATAGCACAGTGTAAGGCACACAGTAGGTTCTTAGTACATTCATTCTTCAATCCAATAAGCAGTATTTCCTGAGTGCCATTGTATCCCAGGCAATGGAGTGAAAGCCGTGAATAAAACATGCAAATATATGTGCCCACATGGGAACTCTTTGAAAGGTGGGACCAAGGTAGAGAGAGAGAAAGAATATATAAATATGAAATGTACTAGGTGGAATCATACGAAATTGCCTTTTCTTTTAAGGTGAAAGCTTCATACATGTCTAGTATGTATGGTTATAAAGTACTAATAACTATTTCATCGTTGCTTGTCATCTTTGGCTGATGTCCTTTATAAGACTGGTAAGCGCCGTCCTCCTCCCTGCCCCCTTAAAGTGCTTGCCCGGTATATTTTGTCAGAGAAAGAACATCATGCAGTCACTAAGGACCTTGCCTCTTTTTACCCTTCGTTTACGTTACACTAGGTGGCAAGCTGTCACCTGGCAGAACTCCTTGCTTTTTCTCTCGGAGGGTGCATGTCTCATCAGGCACTGGACTTGGCCCCACAGGAGTAACCAGCAGGAGGACAGCCTGCTTGACCCTCGCGCGTCCGTGGGGGTGATAGACTGGGTGTCTAGAGAAGCACGCCAGGGGGCAACATGTGAGAGGAGGAAAAACGAACTGTTCTGGGAATTCATGGGAGGAAGGAACCTCGTCTCCTTCGGGGAATAGTGAAGGTTTCTTAGAAGACGTGGTCCTTAAGCTGAAATTTAAAGGGAACTGACTCAAGGTTTGCATAAGCAGAAGAGGTTTGACCACCTCGGTCAGATGATGTGAGTGGTGGTTGGATCTCAATGGGCAATGTAATCACAAAATGAAGGGACTGTGCTGTAATTATAATTTTATCTTGTAGTTTCAGTGTCTTCGGGTCAAATCTGACTCAGCTACCCTAGAGACAGCTACTGAGACTATTAATATTTATGAAGGCAAACACTCTCATCTTTCTCTCCTCATCTGGTGGGTGCAGACTGCTGACCTTCAGGTTGGTGGCCCTGTGCCACCAGGGCTCTTGCCGAAAACATAGCAGTAGCTTCATGCAATGATCCTTGCCAGCTAGATGGATGCGTGTATATACCAGGTGGACCTATGAGAATTTACACAGCACAGAGCTTTCGAACTGCTTGCCGAAGGTGAGTTGACGTGTCCAAGACCTTTGATCTTTGAAGATCCCAGTGTTATCTTCGCTGTTCTGTCGTCGTTGCCTGTGCCAGTGTCTCTTTCTTTCGCCCCAGATACACAGTCAATGAGTTTAGAATGCCTTCTGCCAGGATGAGATTTCTCTAAGATATTTTTAAAGGGGGCATTGTCTGTAGCCCATGGATCAGATGGTGGTTTGTGAGACTAAATTTCAGTTGTGAGAGACTGGAGGCAGGGAAGTGTCTGGAATCTATTTCAGACATCTAGGTGAGAGCTGGCTAGGACTATTCACGTCTTTTGAAAGAAACTATGAAAAAAAAAGATTTCAGAACTGTACAGTTTGCAAAACAGTCATCTGTAATTGCATTATCTTAATTATTTTCGATGTAGTCTACCTGTCTATGCACTCAAAGATGAAACCCTCACCGAATTTAGAACATGTGGGAGTTGGACACTGAATAAGGAAGACCAAAGAAGAGATATGCGTATGGACTCTGGGTGTCGGTGAAGAATGCTGAAACGACATGGACTGCTGAAAGAACAAACCATTCTGTCCTGACAAAGCACGGCCAGATGCTCCTTAGGGGCAAGGATAGCAAGCCTTGTCTCACTTACTTTGGACATGTTATCAGAAGAAGCCCGTCCTGCAGAAGGACATTGTGTCAGCCTGGGTAGACTGGAGAAACAAATCCATGGACACACGTGTGTATGAAACAGATTTATATACAAGAGCAATTGAACATGGAGAAAACATCCCAACCCAGTCCAGTCCAAGGCCATAAGTCTGATATTAGCCCATATGTCAGATACCAATCTATAAAGTCCTCTTCAGGCTCATGAAACACATGCAATGAAGCCAAATGCAGGACGATCACAAGCCAGTGGGTAGAAGGTCTTTGGGTCCAGTGGCGTTGTAAGCATCTCAGTGCTGGCAGGGGTCTCTCTGTGGCTTCTCAGACTTCCGAGGTCTGGTTGCGTCCATGTAGCTTGTCTTCTGCAATGTCTCCCAGGGAGTAGCAGAGAGAGAGAGGTGTCTTCTGCCTCCAAGGTGGAAGTACCAGATTTCCCAGAATTCTCAGGAGAAGGCCGTGCCCACACAGAAGTCTCATAGGCTATCTCCAGATTGACAGCTCCTACCCTTTCACTCCTAATCCTTAAATTGACACCAGATTAGGTGAGGACCACAGGCATCCTGCTTGGTAAAGTGGCCAGCAAACAAGAGGAAGGCCCTCAACCAGATGGATTGGCCCAGTGGCTGCAGCAATGGTCTCAAACAAGAACAGTTGGGAGGCTGGCTTAGGACGGGTGGTGTTTTGTTGTGGTGCATAGGGTCCCTTTGGGAAGGAACCAGCTCAATAGCACCTAACAACAACTTAGAATAAGAAAATTCATTTTTAAGAAAATGAAGGAACCTTTTAGATGCATGCATAAATCTAGCATAATAAGATGGTTGCAATGACAATTTTGTATATACGTCACAACACAGCACTTGTTTGATATTACAAACCATTGTTCATACCTCAATTTTTAATATATAATAGGCTTTCCAGGGTTTGATTGGAAACTATGAATATAAATTGGATATTCTGTACATTAGAATATTATTCAGTCATTAAAAGTAATAGGTGCTGTTACATGTTATAAGAATGCATATTGAAAGCATTATGTTAAGCAAAAGAAATTAAAAGCAAAGAACTGCACGTTAAATGAATCGTTGGATGTGAACGCCCAGAATAGCTGTATCTGTAGACACAGGAAATAGATGAGTCATTGCCCAAGGCTAGGGTAGGGTTGGGGATGAGAATAGGAATTGGCTGTTAATGAGTCTGGTGATTGCAAAACTCACTGTTATGTATTAAAACCATTGAATTAACTTTGGGTAAATTTATGACAAGTTAATTATGCGTCTAGGGGAATAATGAGGCTTTCTATTCCCGTAAAGAATTACCATCTCGGAAACCCACAGGGCCGTGCCACCGTGTCCTGTGGGGTCACATTGAGTTGACATTGGCTCGATGGCAGTGAGGGAGCCAATAAACATGTTTTATAAAAGCAAGAGGAATAAGAAAGCGATCGAATCATAACTTCAGTGATTGTGCTAAAGAGCTACCATGAGATTTTAAGCACGAAATTCCCAGTGTGCAGTCTTTTTACTTTTAAAAAGAGTGTGTAAGTTTTAGCTGTATGCATCTGGTACGGAAGACCCAATTTCTCTGCCCCTTCAAAAATTCAAGCACTCGGCTCCGTACTAGGCTGGATACTGAGACGAGGCTATTGGACGTAAATTGACAGCGTCTCTCTTGCGTTGCTTTCCGTCTTCACGGGAGAAATGCTATTCAAACAGCGTCACTGAGACTGAAATCTCAACTCTGGTGCAAGCTAAGAAGTAGAGGTGCCGGGGTGTGTTAGTGCGTACAGCAGCGACGTTACCTTTTCAACCGAGGGCTTGCTTTGCATGGGCTCCCGTTATGAAAACTCCCCCCACCCTTTTCCCCCTGCCCTTTAAAGCAGTACTCTTTTGTTTCCCAAACCAAACTCACTGCCGGTGAGTGGATTCTGACACACAGTGACCCCCTAGGACAGGAGCTGCCCTTGTGCGTTTCCATGACTGTACTCTTTACGTGAGTAGAACGTCTTCTCTTTCTCCAGTGGAGCAGCTGGTGGTTTCTAACTGCTGACCTTGAGGCTGGCAGCCCAACGCATAACCACTGTGCCACCTGGGCTCCCTCTTTGTATATTTAGAGCTGTTTAAATAGCAACTGTCAAACCATCCAGGTCTACAGGACCAGATCCTTTTCAGAATTTGGCCAGCAGCCCACAATCACTCGGCTAGAAGTACCCAGAACAGATGTACCCAACACTCCTTTTTTTTTCTTTTATTTTGTAAGACTGCCTAACAACAATACAATCAGTATGCTGAATTTTACCTGTCATTGCAGTCCATATATTTTTTGGAAATGTTTACATGTTCAAACTATCACTTGTTCTTATCTTTGCTGTTGGTCTTTTATTGTGAAATAATTTTTGACTCTTGGGGCAAACAGAGAAAAATGAAAGTTGTCCCGGACGCTTAAGGTGGCATTCAACCTGCAGATGCTTTGTGGAGATTTTACAATTTCCAGGGTAGCGAGATGCCAGGGGGGAAGCATAAGTTGTTTCTGAATTAACTTAAATGTGCTGTGTGATATGGGAATTCGCACTACAGTTAGCGGTGCTTTTTTTCCAGTTCAAAGCCCCCACCAACTAGAAGGCCAACATTTTAGATGCCCCCTTTACCCTACCTTGATTTGTGTGATCCAGAGAAAACGTTTAAATCCATCGCAGCGTCAGTATCCCCTGGTGTGAATATACTGGTAACGCCAGCGGCCCGGCAATATGTGCCTGCTGAGATGAAAAAGGCTGTCAGATCTGAGTCACGGTGTCTGAAGTGTGAACAGGCAGCACACCTCCGCCACTCACTCATTATCTCCGAGCAAGTGACTCACCCCACCCACGTCTCATCCAGAAACACAAAACTCCAACCTCACTGCCATTGAGTTAATTCTTACTCGTAGTGACCCTACAGGACCGGATAGAACTACCCGCTGTGGGTTTCAGTGAGATTATAACTGTATGGGAATGGAAAGCTTCGCCTGTTTTCCATGGAGCAGTTGGTGGTTTTGAACTGCTGACCTTGTAGTCAGAAGCCCAATGCGTAACCAGCAAGCCTCATCAATAAACAGGGGAGGAGAATACCCACCATCTTGTGAAGATCAAGTGGGAATTGATGTGTGAAAATGTTAGCACAGTCCTTGGCGTGCAGGACCGAACCAATTGCCAATGGGTTCACTCCCACACATGGTAACCCCGCTTATGTCAGAGAAGAGCTGTGCGGAGTGTTTAAAATTGGATCACTTGGCCCGTATTCTGAGAGACCTCTGGGTCCACTCAAACTTCCATGCTCTGAGCTCACAGCTAAGCATGTTAACCCTTGCCACCCCTGTGGACATCACCCTGGTATATACATCAGCATCAGATTCTGTGCATGAAAATATTCTCCCCAGGTGTGCCAGAACTCTCATTTTCCAGGACACGTTTTCTGAGACCCTCGAAGGTCCTAACCTCTAGGGAGATAAAGACAAGGGGACACCTTTTGTGTCCAGGGGTAGCCTGCAGTCAGTCTAATGCAGAGGCCACAACAGGAGCTGGCCTCAACCCACAAATGTGTTTCATTTCGTCTGTCCAGTGTTCTTTAATTATTTTTAACTTCTTTGTATGGCAGGATCTTCTCCATAAAAATCGTGTTTTCCATTGTTTATTGAAAAGGGGCCAGCATTGAAGCTGCCTCTTTAATCACTTAGGTATTTCCGGTTTACTTCCATTCCTACCTTTCCATCATTCTCTTTTCCCAGCCTGTTTCCTTCATCCTGCACTGGTAGGTGCATGTGTTGCGGCCCCGGACCCAGTACTGGAGTTCGGGCCACACTGTGGGCACAAATGGCAGGAGGTGGGAGCAACAAATAGAAAGGCCCGATGATGGAGCGTGGGGTGGACCAGGATGACGCTCTTTACGCCAAGAGGACAGGGAACCCTTCAGAATCATTCTTAACCAGAGTTTAAAATGAAATTGTAATGGCTCGTAATCAGAGTTTAAAGTGAAATGATCCCTTTGAGGAGATCTGCCTGCCTGCCCTGTCAGAAAATTTCAAAATTGTTTCTTTAAAACACTGGAAGAAAGTCAGGAAAGCGGTGCAGTGAACTGAAGTGAAAGTTGCAGGCAACGAAAACTGGGGTTTGGAGGTGAAGAGAACTGTATGGCCAGCTCTTCCACCTGTGCAGGAGATCGAATGGATGAGTGGATGTGTGCACGTCCTAGTCGCAGATGCAGACGGAATCCAGCATGGCTCCTGAACAGTCCCGGGTGCTGGCTGACGCTGCTTACTGAGGGAAAACGGAACAGGAAGAGCCTGAGGAAAGACAGTCAGTCCACCTCTGTCTGTTGGCGTTGGCATGCCTCTGTCAGACAGGAAACTGCTGTGGAGTGCGTGTTCATCCGTGCCTGTCGCTCGGGAAGGGGCTGCGGACCCCGCCCTCTGGTGGTACAGTGGGCATACCCGTTTCTACCAGGAGCACAGCCTGAGGAAATATCTCTTGCTTCATGTGTTGTCTTGAGACTCAGAAGTACTTTGCAAATGATTAGATGGAAACAGGCAGAGAGAGATTAGTGCACGCTGAGTGGTTTTAAACCTGGGTGTAAGTAGAAGTCTGGTGTCGTCGTTAATTTAAACCCACACAAAGATTTATGGGAGAAGTTGATGAGTTCAGTTTGAAGAATTCACTTTTAAGACAATAATATGCTGTGTGATTTCTCACTCGGGCTCAATTGATTAATGTTTCTCTGTTGTATTCCTAAGTGTTAAAAAGTATTTGCATCCAAGTTTAAAAAGTTTAAAAATGTGTTTCTAATTATTTTAGACTTCTTGTGAGTCTTACATCCTGGCTATAATTTCCAGGTGTGATTTTGTGCTCTTTCTTTCTTTCTTTTTTTTTTTTTAAACAAAGTCTTGAACCATGTGCTTAAAGCCCTTTTTACCTCCAATTTACACCCCATCAAGAACTGCTGGATTTCTGGTTCCCCTGTGGGAGGAGACGTCACAGTTCAAATCTTATTTTGTTGTTTCACGTCCAATGCAGAAAATGCATCAACAGCAGAGTTCCAGACAGTCCCCGTGAGCTCCTGGAGAGAGCGTGTCTAGTCCAGCCCCCGCCTCTCTCTGGTGGCAGTCTGCAGATTGTCACAGGCAGAGTTCAAGTGCACCCAGACAGGAGGTGCTTGTTTACAGCTCGTTGTTAGGTTTCCTGTTTCTGAGAAACTGTTGAGGATGCCCTCACGGATAAATTTTCCTTTTTTTTCAGGGTTGTAAAAAAGATAGATTTACATTGAAATATGCATCCTTCGTGAAAGGGCTCGCTAAAGAGAAGGTCCCAGTTTCTTCCATTCCCTTCCCCGCTTCACGGTCAGTGGGGCGGCGAGGGTGGCAGGAGCTTAGGGACAGCAGAAATGTAGGGCACGGCAGTTTTTGTGTTTGTTTAATTTACACTTTTATTGACATAATTCACAAACCCTACAGTACCTAGTTCAAACGTGTTAAAGAGCTGTCATCATCTCTACAATCCATCTTAGAACATTTTCTTCTTCCTTGTACTCTTTCTTATTAGCTCCCCATTCCCCCTACACACACCTCCCCTCCCTAGCCCCCAATCCAAAAACAAACGCAGTGCTGTTTCTCAGTATCAACCCATAGTGACCCTGTAGGACAGGGCTGAACTGCCGCTGTGGGTTTCTGAGACTGACTTTACAGGACTAGAAATCCCCATCTTTCTCTCTCGGAACAGCTGGTGATTTTTGAACTGTGACACTGAAGATCTAATTCCCAACACGGAACCACTACACCACCAGGGTTCCTCACGAAACTATTAATCCATTCACTATAAATTTACCAATTCTGAGCTTGATACAGAGAAAAACACACCCACAAACATAATTACAAAACGGGAATCTCAGTTGAAAAGACAGCAGAATTTTTCTTTCTGAGCAGAAAATATTTTTAAAAACAGAACAAATTTTAAATGGGCCAAAAGGGAAATGATAAGGTGTCAGATTTTTATGCTACTCCATGTGCATCCGTCCACTGGTTTTTTTTGTTGTTTTTTTTAAAAACATTTTATTAGGGGCTCATACAATTGTTATCGCAATCCATACACACATCAATTGTGTAAAGCGCATTTGTACATCATTCTCAAAACATTTTCTCTCCACTTAAACCCCTGACATTAGGTCCTCATTTTTCCCCTCCCTCCCCCCTCCCCCCTCCCTCATGAGCCCTTGATAGTTTATAAATTGGTATTTTGTGATATCTTGCCCTGTCCGACGTCTCCCTTCACCCACTTTTCTGTTGTCTGTCCCCCAGGGAGGAGGTCACATATAGTTCCTTGTAATCGGTTCCCTCTTTCCTACCCATTCTCCCTTTACCCTCCCTGTTTCGCCACTCACACCACTGGTCCTGTAGGGCTCATCCGCCCTGGATTCCCTGGATTTTCAGTTCCTATCTGTACCAGTGTACATCCTCTGGTCTAGCCAGACTTGCAAGGTCTAATTCGAGTCATGGTAGTGGGAGCGGGGAGGAAGCACTTAGGAACTAGAGGAAAGTTGTATTTCTCATTGTTGTTACATCGCACCCTGACTGGCTCATCTCCTGCCCAAGACCCCTCTGCAAGGGGATCTCCAGTGGCCTACTAATAGGCTTTGGATCTCCACTCCGCACTCCCCCCATCATTCACTATGGTAAGATTTTTTGTTCTGATGATGCCTTATACCTGATCCCTTCGACACCTCGTGATTGCATAGGCTGGTGTGCTTCTTCCATGTGGGCTTTGTTGCTTCTGAGCTTGATGGCCGCTTAATTACCTTCAAGCCTTTAAGACCCCAGACACTATACTTTAGGCCACAGTTTTTTAACACATCTCTGATGTCCACAGCTTTCACTCAGCCACTGGGGAGACCCATTTTTCAACTTCACCTTGGGTCGGATAAATCTATCGTTGCTTGGATTTTTTTCTAAATTGAGAAGAGAACCTCAGGATTGTGATTAGTAACACAAAGGCTCCAGAGAGAAAAGGCCAGGCCAGAGCCCAGGGCTCGCTTTCTGACCAGAGTCTTGCTCCCTGTCTAGGATGTGTTAGTCCGGGTAGACTAGAGAAACAAATTCATAGACACTCATATGTATATAAGAAAGAGTTTTATATAAAGGGTAATTGTACATTAAGAAAGCATCCCAACCCAGTCCAGTCCAAGCCCATAAGTCCAATATTAGCCCATATGTCTGATACCAATCTATAAAGTCCTGTTCAGATTCACAAAACACATGCAATGACGCTGAATGCAAGACGATCACAGGCCAGTGGTTAGAAAGTCTTTGGATCCAGTGGTGTTGTAAGCATCTCAGCGCTGGCAGGGGTCTCTTTGTGGCTTCTCTGGCTCCAAGGTCTGGTTGCATCAGGGTACCATGTGTCTTGTCAGTAGAGTGTTCCTCAGGGAGTCAGTCTTGTCAGTCTAGAGTCTCCAAGGGAATGAGTCAAGAGAAAAGTGTCTCCCACTTCCCAGGAGGAAAACCAGGAGTTCCCAGAATTCTCAGGAGAAGGCCACACCCACACAGAGGCCTCATTGGTCATATCTTGATTGACAGGCCAGACTCTACCCCTTCACTCGTAATCCTCTCAAATTGACACCAGATTATGTAACTACCACCTAGGACTATAAAAAGTTACAAAATATTGCCTCTAAGGGGTAGCAGGTAATTAGCAGAATTTAAACTCAAACTTGTCTCCTAGTCTCCATTGCTGAAAGCACAGTAAGCATTGAGTCCTCCCAGACAGCCTTGACGTCAGCAGCCAGGTCCGTGCAGAGCGCTCCGACCTGTTTTATCAAGAATCTGTTGGTTGCGAAGTGACAGAACCTCAGCTTGATCTTAATTAAGCAAAAATGAGGAGTATACTGAAAATCACAGGTTCTCCTGACATATCTAGAGCAAGGGCAGGGCGAACAATGAGCCGCAGTGACTTGATGCTTCCAGAAGTGTCCCTGTGGATTGGTTCAGCCTCTTCTTCTGCAAACATGCTTCCTCAACATGGCTGCCAAAGCTTCTGAGCACCTCTATCCAAAAAGGGTCTACTTTGAGAAACCCATGGATGGCCTTGTTTGCATCCAGTGTTCATGGTTGGACCAATCAGCTGTGACCAGTCAGAGCATTTTGATTACCTGGGCTTGTGACAGCATTCAAACCATCTTGCGGATTGTCAGCTAGACAACTCTCCCCGTTGTTGATCTCAGCTATCGGGGCTACTCCCAGTGTTGTCGCTTATGTCCACCACTGAGAAGCTCCTTCTCTTGTCAGATTCACTTGGCCGGCCAGCACAGCATTTTCTCTGCGGAGCTCATAGTACCGAGCTGAGGAGGTTTATGTCATAGCACAGGCAGCATGTCAGGTCAGCCCCTTTCAAGGAGCAAGGTGATCTTGGCACACTGGTTCCTCAGTCTGAAAGTACACAGGCTCCGGCGGGGATGTGCAAAGTCAATACCAAATGCCCCAGTCCTTATCTTTGAAGGCACTAATTGTTCTCTGTTTGACTCATGATTTCTCAGTTTATATTGAAACACAAAACAAAAAGGGAACTGCCTCTCCGAGATCACTGTGGTGGCTTGTGCCACGGGGTGAGTGGCTTTGACGCTTTTCCTCCTCCCTCCCCACGGGCTCAGAAGAAGCAGGCAGGGCTGGTCCTAACCTGATGGTGAAACATATACATAAAAAACACTGGGTTTCTTAACATCGTTTTTTTCTTGCAAGGCTTTTCTTATAGCTTCCTGTTTGCTGCCAGCAGTGACTTAGTGAGAAGCGGTATTCTAACGTGCAGCATCCCTGTTTAGAAAAGAGAGATGGCTGAAGGCCCTGCTGACCTCACTGCTGTGCTCTTCTCCCGAAACCCATCTTGGATCAGAACAGAGGAATGTGTTAGTAGAAAACACAGTGAGAGCAAGGAAGTCCACCTGCCGGGGGTGCTTTTGATCTGAAGCAGTGATGTCTTGGCTCCTGAAGAAATGGGACCATGAGAAGACTGGGGCCCAGGAGAAGAAAAGGGGATGATAGTTAAGTCCGGAGCTTTGTTTCAGCCTGACCCCTAATCAGCTTCTCTGTGTTGTTAGAAGATGGAGGTAGGCAGGGCTGGTGCTAAAAATTTCCCTTGTTGTTTACTCGTTGGTTAAGAACAAGAAGGCTGGAACAAATTAGGTCCGGTTAAGTTCTGGGTCAGCAAATAATTTAACCTTTCTCTACCTCGGTCACTTCTCAGCTATAAAATGAGGATGATGTTCATGCCTAACACACAGGTCTGTTGTGTAGATCAACAGGTAAAATGTATGACATACCTAGCTCAGTAGGTGCCATGTACTCAGTGCTCAATATGTATGAGCTATCATTTTGCTTGTCATCTACATGGATCAGCCTATGTCTTGCCCTAGAGGGTTAAGGGTAAACAGTATGGAAGTGGGGCAATAGAGTGGACCAGATGCTTCTCAGAACTCTGATTTCCCCCGTCTCATCCATCTCTGTATTTGAGGACGAGATAAGAGAAAGTTTACTGGTGCCTATCGATACTCAATAGGTATTTGTTGAATGAAAACTTGATCACACCCCCAATTCAGTGGGTGTTCCAGTCTTGTCATTGTGAAGAATGAAGGTTTCCATAGACATGCTACTAGTAAGTAGTGGAATCAATCTGAACCTGGGTTTTTCTGTCTTTTAGTCTAGTACCAGACCCCTTTTTGCAATGATGTGGAAGTATTAAACCAACTGGTGGTTCTTCCCCATAACATTTGGGACTTTAAGTCTGTAGCTAGAGATGTCCTCCCCCTTTGTCTCCCTGCTGGATAACCTGGGTTTAGATCAAGACAGAATTGCAGATTGTCTATATCTTTTTAGAGGGAAACACTTACCTGTGTCCTCATTTGACCCACAAGGGGAAGGATAATTCTGTTGTTTTCCATTTAAAGCCCAATTTGGAAATCTTATACAGTGCCATGCGCATTGGTCTTTCCAGGTCTTGTCTAGTTTCAACTATGATCCTTTCAAGTAGAGGTCATGGGGTCACTTGACTGTGTATCCTTCTTTCCCGGCTGTCTCTGAAGCCCACCCAGCTGTATTTGAGACTAAACGTCTTGAACTTTGAATCATTTAACAACAAGCATTTATAAGGCACATTCTGTTCTGCCTTGTATTGAAGAAGAAGCAAACACGACAGTCTATCCTGATAATGTGTGGAAGATAGACATAAAAAGACGGACACCTGAAAAGAGACCTCTTGTTGCGTTGGGGTTGTGACTCCATCTCCTTAACTGTTCTCAGGACCTTATACAAAGCTCCAGTTCTGTTGTGCTGATTGGTTATCTGATCTCGCTGAGCCTCAGTTTCCTCATCAATAAAATAGGGGGGGGGGGATGAGTATTTCCATTTGATTGCACTGTCCCATATTTTATTATAAATATGTTTATATTTTCAATGTTATTTAAGGGATACCTGTCAGGACAGGAAAGAATTATAGGATGGGGTGACTTTTGAGTTCATTTAAATGTCATTATATTCTAGTCAGGAGTAAACAGGGTGTTTCTTCCTTAGGGGAGAAATTATGAAAGAATGGAAATGAATGCTATAAATCGGACCCTGATGAAAAAGTTAGAAAATAAGTCAGTTGGCCAGGGTACTGACATCCATCCCGAAGACCTGCACTGCACTCTCCGGGTACCGGGCCCAGGCATCTGCACTGCGGTCTACTGGGTTGTATCCTAGGGTTGTAAACCAATAAGAAACTGATAGGACCGGATGAAGCTGCTGTTCAATGTGCTGATTGAATGGCTGGGGAGAACCTGATCATTATCTGTTGTACTGTTGAAAACAGGACAGGAGACTGTTAGGAAAGAGCTGTGTCAATATGTCCAGAAAAGAAAGGAAACTTGGTAACTTTAGAGCATTCCCCACAGAAGAATATCCCATCGAGGGAATTTGCTTTGACAGCCAGAGGCCTCTAGTAGAGATAGGAATATAGGTTTCTCATAGCTTGAGTCCATTGACTTTCATAGCATTTACTGCCATTATTAAATATTTATTTGCCAGGAACCAAGTTAAGTGCTTTTCATTTATTGCCAAATTTAATCTTTTCAATGTTGCTAAAATATACATACTCTAATACCTCCTGCCCACCCCACTCCAACCCCCACCCCAGATTTGAGAGATGAGGAAAGGGAGGCACAGAGAGACTGGATAACCCGCTCATCACTGCAGAACTGAGCGGGTGACTAATGTCCTGAGACTGCTAAGGAGCTGGTGGTCACGAACTCCTAACACTCCCCCTTAAGCTAAGGTGACCAGGCATCCCGCTTTTGGCGGGACAGTCCGATTTTTGGCATTTTAGAAAAGGGCCTGATTTTTTGGAAAGAATGCACAACAAGCTAGGGAACGGTCTATTTGGTCCATATAGACCAAATTTTTAATCAAGGATACCTCCCCCAACCCCCGGTCAATGGTGCCCCGCTTTAAATCTGGTCACCTTACCTTAAACATTACTCTCTCTTTTCATACCCATGCTAGCTTAACGACCTTCCTGTGCTCTAGACCTCACTACCTGGTGGCTCTCAAACATTTACTTAGACTCAGAGCAACCTTGTCCTTTTTCCCATCCATATCAGTTTCTCTCTGTGTTCTCTGCCTCATTCTGGGATTACAGCAAACCACCAGAGGATAACTGCCCTTGTAAATTTACCTACAAAGAAAGCATGGTGATTTGGGTAGGTGAGAAGCAAACATAAGCACTCAGATCAGCTTATTAGTGTTATTATTTAATTCTACCAATAAACTTCCCTTTAGCTTATGTATCCGGGAAAGCAGTTATGTGTTGGGCTCCTAACTGCAAGGTCGGCAGTTCAAAACATCAGCCCACTCCTTGAGGGAAAGAAAGAGGCTTACTACTCCTGTAAAGAATTACAGCCTCGGAAACACACCGGGGAAGTCCCACCCTGACGTATAGGGTCACCATGAGCTGGAATTGACTTGGTGACCGTGGGTTGGTTTTGTTTTTAACCTTCTGTCTCTGTTCCCCCATGTTTTAGTCATTGCTTCTCTAGTTACGCCTGGACTCTGCAGCCCCTGATATAATTTGAGACTAACTTATCTTTGCCTCTCACAGGAGCTTCAGTAGAGGTGTTTTTCTCCTCTAATTAAGTTACTTCAGCAGAAAAGAATTCCAATATAAGGATTTGAACCCTGGAAAACATTTAGTATTCAGTGCGAGAACGTATATAGGGTTTATTCGTGTGACAGAAGAAGAAAAACGTATGGCTGAAATGACCGTCAACAGACACACCGAAAGCCTAATAGCTCTTAAAGGTCTTCCCCACCCCCCCAGCCCCCAATAAAACAAAAATAAGGATTTGGAATTAATAAGCCTGTTTAACTGCAGAGGGTCCAGATGAGTGGATAGAATGTATATAACTGGTGTCTTGGGCATTTTTATAGCCAAAGCCCTGCTGAAGTTGGGAAAAAGCAACTGCGCTTTCCAGTGCTTCTGACTGGTTGTCTTTTATGTTTCAGGAAGACACCCCAGAAGTGGTTGCTCAAGGCATGGCGGAAGATCAGCAGAACGCATTGGAGAGTCCAGGAGACAAGGTATGTACCTTGCAATTTGGGTTTTCTCTTTACTGGGATAGTATGCGTTATGAGCTGGGTTCTCAAAGAAAAGGACAGGATTGTGATGAAATCAAGTCCTGCGTTCCTTGGCAGGCTGTGATGGGCTGTAGCACCTGAACTGTAACACCTATTATATGCAAGACCTAGCTAGTGGAAATAGCCTCTGTTCATCGCGCTGTGCTACTCCCTTGGGCAGGTGTTTAAAAGTGGGGCATCGATGCAAATACCCTTGCAACTGATTTCTAAGAACACCAAGTTTACTTAAGATCCTGAATAAAAGTTT
This sequence comes from Echinops telfairi, assembly GCF_000313985.2. Classification (NCBI taxonomy): domain Eukaryota; kingdom Metazoa; phylum Chordata; class Mammalia; order Afrosoricida; family Tenrecidae; genus Echinops; species Echinops telfairi. The sequence goes on along the minus strand of NW_022104341.1, from coordinate 63,746,355 downwards.
TAAATTGTCATTCTATAAAAATTTAAACACAGCCATTTTAGTGTTCTTAGAACTTCAACTTTCTGTCTCTTAAGACTTTCAACTTTGATTGTCAAATGTTTGTGCTTTTGTTATTGGAGTGCTTTTTTTATAAAAAGTGGTTTTCCATTTCTAGTGCTAGTATTTTGTTGTGGTTTTTACTTTAGACTAGTAGGATGCACATTACTATTATACTAATATTTAAAGACTTTGGAAAGAATACACAGTCACTGTATCACAAAGAACTGGTCCAGAGTCAGCCGTTTCAAGAGGTAGTTTATGAGCAAGAACTGACAGTGTCGAAGGGAAAAGTCCAAGCTGCACTGAAGGCATTCGTGAAAAACAAAACTCCGGGAACCGACAGAAAACCAATTGAAATGGTTTAACAAGCTGGCGAAGCACTGGAAATACTCATTCATCTATGCCAACTGGAAGAGCTCATATTTGTGTCCATTCTGAAGAAATGTTACCCAACACAATGTGGACATTACCCAAAAATATTACACGCAAGTTAAATTTTGCTGGTGAACATTCAACAGTGGTTGCAACAGTACATCAGTAGGGAGCTTTCTAAAAAGTCAAGCTGGATTCATAAGAGGACATGGAACATTGTTGATGTCAGGTGGATCTTGGGTGAAAGCAGAGAATACCAAAAAGGTGTTTACTTATGTTTGGTTGACTATGCTAAGGCATTCGACTGTGTGGACCATAACAAACTATGACTAGCTTTGAGAAGAATGGCAATCTCAGAACACTACATTGTGCTTATGCAGAAGCTGTACGTGGATCAAGAGGCAGTTGCGCAAACAAACAAAGGGAAGGCTGCGTGATTTAAAGGAGGAAACGTGTACAGAAGGTTGAGTCCTTTCACCATACCTATTCAATCTGTGTGCTGAGCAAATCATCCGAGAAGCTGGATTATATGAAGAAGAGTGTGGCATCAGGATGGGAGGAAGGCTTATTAACAACTTTACATAGGCAGGTGTCAAGAATTTTGCTTGCTGAAAGTGAAGACTTTGAAGCACTTGCTGATGAAGATCAAGGATTGCAGCCTTCAGTATGGATTACAGCTCAAAGTAAGGAAAACCAAAATCCTCACAACTGAACCAATAGTTACCATCATGATAAGTGAAGAAAAGATGGAAGTTGTCAAAGAATTTGTCTTGCTTGTGGATCCACAGTCAATACTCATGGAAGCTACAGTCAGGAATAAAACAATACATTTCATTGGATAAATCTGCACAAGACCTCTTTAAAGAATTGAAAAGCATGGATGTTACTTTGAGGACCAAGGTGCACCAAATCATGCTATTTTTAATCACCTCGTATGCACATAAGAGTTGGTCATTGAATAAGGAAGACTGAAGAAGGATCCATGTATTTGAATTACATGCACTGCCAAAAACCAAATCTATCGTACAAAAAGTACAGCTAGAATGCTCCTTAGAGGCAAGGATGGCAAGATATGGTCTCTTGAACTTTGGATATGTTGGCAGGAGAGACCAGTTCCTGAAGAAGGCCATCATGCTTGGCAAGGTGGAGGGGCAGCGAAAAAGAAGAAGGCCTTCAACAAGATGGATTGATACAATGGCTCCATTGATGGTTTCAAACATAAAAACAATGATGAGGTTATCACAAGACTGGGTAGTGTTTCATTCCATTGAACATAGAGCTGCTGTAAGTTGGAACTGACCAGTGGCACCTACCAACAACAACAACACTTGCCCTGTAGGATCACTATGAGTATGCATTGACTCAACGGGAATGTGTTAACGTTTTGTGTACAACCTCCATCTCAAGGCAACATCGAGCATCCCTAAAATTTTATACCCACAGCATTTTAGAGCTAGAACAAATCCTAAAGTCATCTAGCTTTTCTCTTCTGCCCTAAAGGATGATGATCACGTGAACGTCTAAGGGATTTTCCTTTGAGCAAGTGATTATAACCCGTGTCTGTGACTGCAGAAGAAAAATAGCCCTAGGTATCAATGAGCAGCATCTGCGGGGAGACTAGGTCAGCACAGCATACAGAACTTTCCAAACCGTTAAGCTATTTCAAATGGCATATACTAGCTCCTGAAATAGAAGGTGTTCCATCCAAAGTTGGATAGCAGTTTATTAATAAGTAGTTTGGTTTTGCATCAGCGAGTGAAACACATGAATTCAGGCACACCTATCACCACGCCTACAAGGACATGACAGTGCTGCCTGTAATTAGGTTTGGATGTGTTACTGATTTTCTGCACCTGCTTCCTCATTTTTAAATTGAGCCCAATTCCACCATCATTCATTGGCCACATAGTTTGCTCCAAAGATGTTTCAAGAACTGGGCCATAGAAATGAGCAACGCACTTTCCCTCCTATTATAGAAGCCTTAATTTGGTGTGTCGTCTCTCGTGCTTTCCAGTTTTAAAAGTCACATGATCTTAAAAGACCTCTAGAACTCAAATTCACCTCCGTTAAGAATCCATGTTCTTAACAAAACTCCAAATTATAAGAGAGACCAGGCTTCCTGGTTGGCTAGAGACTTCTGGTACCCCAAGGCCCTAGTCACCCTTCAGGTCTGAGACTGCACTCACCCCGTGGCTCAATTTTTAGCTAAACCATAGACAAGTCTGTAAATTGAGCAGTAACAATATAATAGGGAGAGAAAAGTTGGGGGGAGGGGGAATCCATGTACTGCCTTGAGGTAACACACAATGGAAGTTGAATGTTAATTGCAGTTAAAATAAAAAGCCAATTGCTGTGAGAGTATAATTATTTGGGGCATAATGATATGTCCACAGTGTCACTTACCCAGAGAACCTCTTAGCTGACTTCCCAGCCAGCTACAGAGCATGAGACCCAGTGTTGGCTCTGAGGTGGCAGGGCTGTGATTACTGTCACAGCCCATCCAGGGAAAAGAGGGAGGCCGGATCCTTCGGTGGAAATATGCACAGCTCCTTCCTCTTGACATCCCAGTGGCCAAGACGTTGCATGTGCGCACATGCCTAGCTTCCCAGAGGGAAGACGTCATCCTTGCAGGAATAATTCATCTAGGCCATTCTGCTGTTCATTCTTTCTGGTAATAATTTTTTATTTTGGTTTTTCAAATCAATGATACATATGTACTTTTAATTTTCTTTCTATATTTTTAAAATGTAAATGTATCAAAAGATGTGCCACTCAAGCATTTTCCACATGTACACTTCAGTGACAGGAGTGAAGTATATCATGTGATAAACACGAGGGCTTCAAAACACCTTTCTGGGAAGGGGGAGTTTAAAGAAAATGGACTATTTTTCATGAACTCTTTGGAGCTCTCATATTTGAACAAGTCTTCTTGAGTGTAATATTGTAAAATGACCATGATAAGAACAACTTGGACAAAATTGGACATCCCTACATTCATTGACTAGCCACTGTTGGAAAAGCACTTTCAGTGACCGGCTTGTAGCTCTTCCTCGCCCTCTAATTAGCTGTGCGACTTCAGACGTGTCTCTCACCAGTTTATGCCTTGGTCTCTTTATCAGTGAGAGAGTGCGGATGACTAGCTCTGCGTGGTTCTCAGACTTGAATAAATGCATGGTGCTAAAGTGCTTTGAAGACTGGAAAGCCCGGCGCAGACAGACTGAGGGGGGCGGCGGGATTCCGGGCTTGGCGGGGGTCGGGGGTCGGGGGTGTTGCATGGTCTTCCAGGGGCCGAATACTGGGATGTTTGGTCTGGAGCTGTTTCCTTGGTCCTGTTTCTAGACTCCAGGGGCAGCCTGGTGCTTCACTGCCTCCACCGGAATCTTCCAGCGGGGCATGGGTTCCCTGGTTAACTTCAGATCCAGAAGGCAGGTCAGGTCCCGCCGACATTGTTTCACTGCCTGTTACGCAAGCATGGAGCCCTTTTGGTTTATTTTCTTTTATTTTGAACTAATCGTCATCAAGGCACGATCAGCAAAAACCCAGAATTTCTGAGTTAATTTTCCAAAACTCTTCCGGCATCGGTCTTGATACCATTTTGTTCAAGGGCAGCGTGCCTATCCTACCCTGAGTTTGCCTGTGGGCTCTTCTGTACTGACTCGCTCACTCGCTCCGGCCTTTACTGAGTGAGGTCCTCCTGTGTTCCAGGCACTGGGAAGCCAGCATGAATGAGATACGGTTCTAGATGAATTACAGTTCAACCGGGACCTGACAATTAATAGGCATTTCCTGTCCTCCCCTGCAAGTTGCTCATGAACTTTCCTAATGCACCCATGACTTTTCTGACGTGTCTAGGAAACCAAAGGAAGGACACACTTGTACGGAGTTGTAGCATAGGTGGTTTTCCACAGGATACAATAGACATATGTAAGCTTTACATTGATTATATCAGAATACCTAGAGATCATTTAAAGGTTTCTCTATTACTGTTTTTGCATCACCCACCCAGCCTCATCTAAAGCCCCCAGAGTGAGTGACGTCAGCTCTTTTCCTTTCTTCCGTCCTTCCTTGGTTCTTGCTTCTCTGAAACCTTTTTACGTGTAATGTTGAACGGAGACGCATGAGGAATGGGGCCCAATCCACCAAAGCATCACCACCACCCCGCCTGCCCCCGTACTCTTAAAAGGCAACATTGGAGTGCATCCTTGTTTGGGTAACAGTATTCTAGTTTTAAATTCTTCTTTTGACACTCATCTAACCTTTCTGACTTTTGTAGGCTGCCAGCGAGATGAAACAGCAGAATTGCTCCACAGAAGACGCCTTCACGTCCCGTGACCCGGCTTTATCCCCCACTCCGTCCCCGTGCTCCGTGGAGGCAGAGTCTACAGGCTGTGGTACGGTTGGTCCTCTCTCGCTGTTCCAGGAGGAAGGAAGGGGTTGTGATGTGCAGAAAGGAGCACTGGGCCGGGACTCCGACACGTAGATTCACTTGCTGCCCTGCCTTCTTAGCTTGGGGGCTCGGGCTGACTTCCCCACTTCCTACACCGTTTTTCTTATCCTTCTTCCTGGGAGAATGGTCCTTGCCTGTTGTTTACAGCACAGAGAAGCCCTAGAACACTGCAGGCCCCTCCGCAGATGCTATCTGAATCCAGAGTTACAAATTGTTCTTCTGTAATCGCTCAAAAAGATTGTGTTTCGCTCATGAATAACATCCCATAAAAATAAAATTGAATCCAAATTTCTGCCTTGACTGTATTGACGCATGCTATTTAAGAACTGTTAATTTCAGTGCTTACACTGGTATTCAGTTTTGTTTTGGAATTCCTGGCTTGAATTATGTTGATTGGGGTTTGAAACTAGAACTTCAAAATGAATAATGGGTATTTTCACTTTGCTTTTATGGAACACAAACCAGTTTAAGAAAGGGGGGAGGCTATTTAAAAGCCTATGCCTACCAATGACAAAACATAAGGCTGGGTTAATTTACCAGACTTTGAAACCTTTCTGGTGTCTGCATTTTATTTACTTTTCCATAAATATTAACTCACAAAAGTTTACTAAGCAGATATTATCTTAAAGCACATATTTTTTCTGATTTTTTAATTAAATAATCATTTTATTAGGGGCTCATACAACTCATCACAATCCATACATACGTCATTTGTGTCCAGCACATTAGTACATATGTTGACTTCATCATTCTCACAACACCCGCTTTCCACTTGAGCCCTTGGTGTCAGCTCATTTTTTCCCCTCCCTCCCCGCTCCCCCCTCCCCCTGAACCCTTGATAATTTATAAATTATTATTATTTTATCATATCTTACCCCATCCAACATCTCCCTCACCCACTTCTCCGCTGTCTGTCCCCCAGGGATGAGGCCACATGTAGACCTTGTCCTCTGTTCCCCCTTTCTCCCTCACCTTCCCTCCACCCTCCCGCCATCGCCACTCTCTCCACTGGTCCTGGGGGGGTTCATCTGTCCTGGGTTCACTGTATTTCCAGTTCCTATCTGTGCCAGTGCACATCCTCCGGTCCAGCCGGATATGCAAGGCATGGTAGTGGTGGGGAGGAAGCATTTAAGAACTAGAGGAAAATTGCACATTTCATCGTTACTACACTGCACTCTGATTTGCTCCTCTCCTCCCTGCAGCCCTTCTGCAAGGGGATGTCCAATTTCCCCCCGGATGGGCCAAAATTTTCAGTGAATGTGGCCAGCGGACTACGGCCCACATTCTATTTTTGCATGACCTGATCATTTATACATTATTAAAATGATTAGAAAATGAAAAAAAAATTAAGATTATTTCAGGGAATTATCTGACATACAAATTTCAGTGTTCATCAATAAAGTTTTATTGGCATGGTCTCGTTTACATGCTGTCAGTGGCTGTGTTCACTCCTCTAACAGCACCTGTGAGGGGTGCAGCAGAGACTGCATTTATTACCAAACCATGTTACTGGAAAAGCTGGGGGGTCCCTGATGTAGCCCTATTGCATTTTATTTTATATTTTAAATATTTTATTGTGTCTGAGGTAGAAGTTTACATAGTTAATGCTTGTTCCCTGGCATTGCCCCCGTCTCCTCCATGTGTCGACACCCCCCCACCCACCCACCCATGGCCACTGTCTGCCCCTCCTTGCCTTCTCATCCTGGCATTTCATTAAATGTTGATCGTTGGGTCTCATGTAGTTCAGAGTTTAAAGGGCATATTCCCCATAGGAGTTAGTGTTTATTCTATAGCCCAACCTGTTACTTGACCTCCAGGGATGACTTCAATTGAGAAGGGTACCATGGGGCACTAGTCAATGGGGCTTCCTCTAGTTTCTGTCAGTCCAGGAAGTCTGGTCATTTTATGAATTTGAGTTTTATTCTGAAAGATCAATTACCTTTTGACAATATTTATCACATATTTATTCCTTAATCGGGAACCCTGATAGCACAATGTTTAAGCACTTGGCAGCTGCTAATCAAAAGCTTGGTGGTTTGAGCCCCCAAGCGTGTCCATGGGGGAACATTTGGCAGTCTGCTCCCAGCAAGGCTGACTTGAGGGCACCTAGAAATTACACCCCTGCCGGCAAGTCAATTCCATCTCCTAGTGACCTGGGGGCCGAGGAGCACTGCTCCCTGGCCTGAAGGGCTGCCCATCTTCCCAGGAGGCACATCTTTTTCTGGAGCAGTCGGCCGGTTTCCGCTGCTGCCCTTTGGGTTTGCTGGCCAGTTCTTAACTTACTGTGTTTCCAGGGCCTCCTTCACCTAGCAATAGCAGGAAAAATCTACCTGACAGGTTTTGGCCATGCCGCAGTTTAAGCTGTGATGTTTTTATTCACTCGTTGATTCTTTGTGAAGCATTATTTGAGAGCTTGGTAGCGTCTCCCCGTGGCCTGGCTGGTATGAGAATAAAGGCCAGGGATCTGATTCAGGACTAGTTAGATGGAGGCAGAAAGGGGCGGGGGCTGTCCCAGAACTACATTTCTCTCTCTTCTCACTCACTCATTTACAAAAGGTAAACGTTTTTAAAATCCGAAATCGTGCTACTTTGTACATTGCCTGTATTATGGATTAATAGGAAATGTGTAGCGTGAAATATGTTTTCTGCCAGATCTACTGACAAACCAGGTTCACAATATAATTTTTTGTTGTTACAACATGTTTAATCCTCAGCTAGGAATCCATTAGGATAGTAAATTCCACTGTGAACAATGATTTCCTGTCGTGAATGACACTGGGCTGGGTGTTTGTGTAATCCCTTGAATTGACTACTAGAGAGCAGACATGTGCAGTTTTCCTAGCGGAAGGGGAGCATCACCCACCTCCTAGTTTCCTCGTGGAGACTCAATCCACACCTTCAGCTCGCCAAAAGCTGTAATAACTTGTTGTCCTGAGCCTCACGATCATAATTGTTATGCGAGCAGAACCTCTCCCGGGGTCATGAGAGCCTGTTTCCCGTTCCTGACAAGCCCAGCAGTGACAGTTCAGGACTGCAGTGCTATAAGGCTGTGTCTGGTCTGCCTCATAGCGTAGAGGAGCTGAAGACACTACCCAAGTGCATGAGTGTGACTGGGTCCCAATACAAATGTATCTACAGACATGGAAATTTGATTTTTATACAATTTCCACATGCCACAACGTATTTTTTGTTTGTTTTGTTTTTTCCAACCTCTTAAAAATGCAAAAACCCATGACTTTGTTCCCCTGTTTTGTTTTGGCATTGGTGTCAGGAGCAGTGTGGGTCTAATCTTGGCTGCCTTGCCTTCACTCCAGCTGACCTGCACCTAGGACCCTCTACTATCAGCCCTTTACTGAATTTTAAGGGAGCCCAGGCGATGCTTGCAGCAAGCATTGGCTGCTCAGCACCAGGCTGGAATTCAAACCCCTCAGCTGCTCCTTGGGGGAAGATGAGGCTGTGACCTCCCATAAAGATTTACAGCCTTGGAAACCCTCTGTCGAAATGAGTGGGAATTGACTCACCTATTACCAGTTGATGCCCAATATAAGAATCAATATTTATTTCTGAAGGCTGTTCCACCTACCAGATTTCCCAGAAACTGCTTAGTCTGTCCATTGTTTGATGTCCCAGGAGGTTAGTGGGCGTGATCAGGAAAACGCACACGCCAGGTGGTAGAGGGCAGCGGAGCCTCGGAAACCTTGTGAGGAGTGAAATGATAATGTCATTTTCCCATAAACTTTTTCAAGTTTCCCATCGTAAGTATGATGTTTACAACTATTAAGTACTCTGCTGCTAACGGAAAGATTGGTGGTTCAAACCCACCCAGTGACTCCAAGGGAGAAAGCCCTGGCGGTCTGCTTCTGTGAAGACCGCCGCCAAGAAACTTTATGGGGCAGTTCTGTGTCAGCACATGGCTGGGCCGAGTGGTGGAACTGAGTCACCAACCACACGAGTTTACACCGGATAAATAGGTGTTATCTAATACCTTTTCTTTTCTTTAAAAAAATGTCATGGATTGGGAGTTACTACACCTATCATTCCACAGTTCGATCATGTCATGCAGAATTACACAATTGCTACCACAATCAGTTTCCAAGCATTCTTTTTCTTCCTGGACTCCGTGACATTGCCTCCCCTTTACCACCACCCACCACCCCTGTACCAGCCCCCCCGCCCGGCCACCCCTTATTCTGCTTGCTGCCTCTATAGGTTCTTCAGTCCTGGGTGTGATATACTGAAACACAGAAACCCATATAGCACAGCTTCCAGAGGGTGACCTGCAATGACATAACACACCCCCATATGAGCGAACCAAAGCAAAAGTACCAAAAACGCTGAAAATCAGGTCAGGTTCAGCATGTCTCAGAGGGGGATCACCTGACAAACACCTTTTTGTGCCCTGTGATTTTTTTCACTCATGATCAGAGTCATTGATTCTTTTCTTTTTTTTAAAACTTGGCTGTAAAACATAATTTATTTAAATTATTTGATGAATAATAAATGTCGCTGTTGTGTGACATCCATTCAACCCCAACTCATAGCAACCCCGGGTGACAGAGCAGACCCGAGCCCAGAGAGCTTCTGAAGTTGTCATCTTTCCCCGGGCAGGTCACCGACCGGTCATTGCTCCCTCCGAGCTCCTACTGGATTCAAACCACCAGTCTTTTGGTTGGCAGTCGAGCACTTACTGATTGTGCCACCGTGGCTCACAGTCATAGAGTCCTGAGTGTTCTGTTAGTCATGTATTACTATGTAGATGGTACGTCTGGTGATGTCTACATAATAGTTATTTTGGTACATTTTACTTTATTGATTAAATCTCTTACATCTTAATTTATAGGATATGCTGTAATTGAAAGTACTTAAAGTATTTAGACATGTCCTAACAAATCTTCTTCAACTCATGTATGTACCTAATAATTACCTTAAAATGTCCCATAGCAGCGTTTGTGGTATATTTTGAGATTCTGGAAATGCTAAGTTTAACAAATCTAGAGAAGCCCAAGATTGATGGTTCAAGGTGGCAGGTGAGGGAGTAGTTACTGTTTTCATCTCCAAAACATCATAGGGATGCCCTGTTTCCTCCCTGGGTGATGGGGCCATCATGACCCAGCTTTTTCCATTACGGCGCTTGGCAGAAAACAAGTGACAGAGTGGCACCTGCAAGCCCTGCGGGTCCCCAGGCAGCGGAGTACGCCAGCTGAAACGCATGTTCCCGACACACGTCCTTGCCAGTCACTCTGTGCTCATTCCTTTTCCAGATGAGTTCCAGGCCCCGCTGTCAGTGGATCCTGCGACGTGCCCCATTGTCCCTGGCCAGGAAATGATTATAGAGATATCCAAGGGGCGTTCAGGCCTTGGGCTCAGCATCGTGGGAGGAAAAGACACACCCCTGGTAAGTTTCTGGAAACAAATATATCTGTCTCTCAGAGGTACCCGTTAGGCCTCATTGTGGTCCTAGGTCATGTCTGTAGAATGCTTGGCTTTTTCATAGTGTAGAGAAAACTTAATTATGAATACAGGTGCATCCATATTCCAGCCACTTTTCAAGTTCTCTTAACTTTCACTAGAATGTGATCTAGGACATTCGTTTTTTTGGTTTTGTTTTTGTTTGTCTGATTTGTTTTCTTCGTAAGAATTGCTTTTTAGACCTACAACATGGGAGCAGAACTTAGATATAATATCACTGCCTTTAGAACCATGCTTGGCCAAATGTGGTGAAGAAAGCTAATGGTGCCAGATTAAGAGTTACAGCATCTGGGGTCTTAAAGGCTTGAAGATAAACAAGTGGCCATCTAGCTGGGAAGCAACAAAGTCCACATGGAAGAAGCACACCAGCCTGTGTGATCACGTCACGAGGTGTCAACAGGATCAGGCATCAGGAGACCCCAGACAAGCAATCATATCAATGCAAATGAGGTGGTTCAGAGTGGAGACCCAAAGCCCATCTGTAGACAATTGGACATCCCCTCCAGAAGGGTCACAAGGAAGGGATGAGCCAACTAGGGTGCAGTACATCACTAAGGAAACATACACCATCCCTCAAATTCTTTAATTCCTCTTCCCCCACTCCACTATCATAACCCCAGTTTTACCTTACAAATCCAGCTAGACCACAGTATATACACCAATACAGATAAGAGCTCTCTACACACAGAACCCAGTACAGATAAACCCCTCAGGAATTATAATAGGAGTAGCAATACCACGAGGGTAGGAGAAGGTGGCAGCAGAAAGGGGAAACCAATCGCAATGATTGACATATAACCTTCCCCCTCCCCCACCCCCAGGGTGACGAACAATAGAAACACGGGCAAAGGGAGACAGAGGATGGTATAAGATATGAAAATAATAACAATTGATAATTTATCCGTGGTTCATGAGGGTGGGAGGGTGGGAAAGAGGGGGAAAATGAACTTACACCAAGGGCCCAAGTAGAAAGAAAATGTTTTAAAATGATGTATAGGTTGTTATAAAAGCTATAAGAGCCCCTAATAAAATGATTAAAAAAAAAAAAGAATCATCCTTGATATCCATCAAATGTGCAACAAGTGTCAGCCATTATTATTGTCACCACATGCATTATGATTACATGCAATGCGAGTCACAAGTATACATCAAGTATTCTAGCTCAGTAACATTTTGAAGTGGTCCAACAGTTAAAGAGTTTGCTTGCATGAGTGAGCATTGATTATTTTCAGGACCTTTTGTTTCACAAGCCAATGGTGTCAAGATGTGAAAACATTTCCTGGATTGTTATTTACTCAAAACCATCCATGCCACTAACTCTTTTTGGATATGTTTGAATAGGTAAAGACTTACACATTTGACAAAATTAAATGGATACCAAAAAAGACATAAAAGCCATAAAATTAAAATTGCCTTCTTATTCCTATGGGAGAAGAGTGGAGAGTCCGTCCGCTTTTCCACTCGCCCTTCTTACTCTGTTTTTAAATGAATGGTTCCGTATTTCTGTTGCCCATTTTGCTTAGAGAAGGCAAACAATAAATTGCATGTACTTGTACCAGACTTTCAGATAAAATAGAAATGTGTTTTGTTTTTCCTTTTTTTTTAAATTTTGGGGCAGAAATATAATGTTTCCGACTTAGATTTGCTGTAGAGTGGGTTATTTTTCTATACTAAAGTACCAGGAACGTTAGGAACCACGTGGGCTAAGAAAACTGGGTCCTAGTGCATTTTTCTTGTTTCCTGCTCATGGTCTTTCTCTCCCTCCTGACATCCCATCTGACCTAGAGAATGGCAGCCTTTTAGTCAGACCTTACTATCTATCGGACCCCTGCACTTCAATATGCTCAGAGGCTGGTATTTCTGTTTTAACGAATTTTAGCTTCTTTAGCTTGATTAAAGTGTAATTAATGCTTTCTTTCAGAATTCTGAATAGTTATTTCCTAGATTACTTTCTCTTGGCTGTATAGTTTTCTGCATATACTCTGGTGATTTTTATCATCTTCGGTGCAACTGGGAACTCCTGGAATTAGCTGGACTTAGCAACCAATTGTGCCTACGACCCTAGAAATTTTCTACATTTCTTTGTCTGCCTTTGAATGCCATCTGTTCAGCTTTTGTCCCTGCGCAAACTCTTCATTCGAGGGCTCCTGTTAAGTGATTGTGCTTCTAATAATGGCTTCTATGTCCTCTAGCTTCTCAGCAGCCGTTAGAACAGGTGACTAGGCTGCCGGCCATCATGCTGCTCCTGCTTTATCCAGGACAGGAAGGGTCACATGCCAACACAGCCCCAGACCAGACCACTGTTTCCAGAAACCCCAATAGTCATTCCAGTGTCCCCTGTTCTCAAATTCCTCTCCTCCTCTTCTCTCCCCCAAGCCCAATCGAGATTCTGCACCCTTCCAAGCCCTCTCCTGTTCAGGAAAGCCTTCTCTTGGTTCTCTAGCCCCCGGATACATCCTGGGCTGACCTCCGAGGGAATGTTCAACCATTCCTCTGGTTCTGCTCTCTGCCCTACTTCTCTCCATCATTTACTGCTTGTGGAAAGTTCCTTAGCCTCTCAGAGCCTATTTCTTAATCTGTCCAGGATGGTGTCGAGTCCTTTCTGACTCTTAGAAAGCCTATATCAAGTTTTGAACATTGTAAATCTTTATAGAAGCTGACAGCCTTTTGTTTCTCCCTCAGAGCAGCTGGTGGGTTTGAACCACTGACCTTAGATTTAGCAGTGCAGCACCTTTCTCACAGTGCCAGCAGGGCTCTTTATAGTGCCGTTGCTAGGAGGCGCAAAGAGATGACCTAGAAAAGATGCTGAGGCTTGCACCCAGCACATAGTAAACAGTTGCATGGATCATGTTCTTTCTCCAAGCTGTAATTTCCACATGGGCAAAATAGGGGTTAATACTGATTTAGTGGATTGAGGTTCAGATCCGAGGTTGAATAAGCATAACCAGTAGAAAAATTATATGTCTGTCACTGTCCTGCGAAGGTCGTTGAGTAGCAGTCAAAAACTACTGATCGTACATATTCAGTGTGCCTTTGCTCCCAGGGCCTGTTTCCTTGTTTACCAAAGATGTTCTAGAACATTAAATCGATCTTTTATAAAGTTATATTTTACTTAAAAAAAAAAACCATCATTTTATTGGGGGTTCTTATAGCTCTTATAATAATAATCCATACCTCAATTGTATCAAGCATATTTGTACCATATTTGTATCAAGCATGTATGTTGCCATCATCATTTTCTAAACATTTACTTTCTATTTGAGCCCTTGGTATCAGCTCCTCTTTTCCCCCTCACTCCCCACCTCCCACCCTCATGACCACTTGATAAATTATAAATTATTATTATTTTCATATCTTACACCGACTGCTGTCTCCCTTCACCCATGTTTTTGTTGTTCAGTCCCCTGGTGGTGGCAGTATGCGTCAATCATTAAGATTGGTTCCCCCTTTCTCCCCTCCCTCGTCCACCTTCCCCCTACCCTCCTGGTATTCCTACTCCCATTTCTTTCCTGAGGGGTTTATCTGACCTGAATTCCATGTTTCTGCGAGCTCTTGTCTGTAACAGTGCACATGCTCTGGTCTAGCCATAGACTAGAAAGGCATAACTGGAGTCATGATAGACGGGGGTGAGGAAGCATCAAGGAACCAGAGGAATATTGTGTGTTTCATCGGTGCTTTTCTGAGCCCTGGTTGTGACCCTTCTGTGAGCAGATGTCCGATTATCTACAGATGGGTTTGGAGTCTCTGCTCCAACTCCCCTTGTTCTCAACAATATGGTTTTTTTGTTTGTTTGTTTGTTTGTTTTTATTCATCTGATGCCTGTTACCTGGTCCCGTGAACACCTCAGGATCATACAGGAACACCTCAGGATCATACATGCTTCTTCCATGTGGGCTTATTGCTTCTCTGCTAGATGGCCGTTTTATTTTTAACTTCAAGCCTGTAAGACCCCAGACCTATATTTTTTGATAGCCGGGCACCATGAGATTTTTTCACCACATTTGCTTATACACCCATTTTGTCTTTAGTGATTGTGTTGGGAGGGTGAGCATCACAGAATGCCAGGTTGTTAGAACAAAGTGTTCTTGCATTGAAGAAGCACTTCAACAGTGTCCCAAAGTCCGTTCACTTTCCTCAATGTATTGCCACATAAATATATGTACATAGGCCAATGCCTTCACTTTTATGAATTAATATATTTACAGAATTGTATACCTATGTTTATACCTCTGTTCATAGCTTTGCTTCCTAGATCTTTCCTCTGTTTCCTTTTACCTACCTTCTGCCCCACCATCAGGTTCACCATTCTTGTGCCTCTTAGTAATTCCTCTCAGCTAGATGGCTGTCTACGTCCTCTTCATGGTTTTAATTCCCTAGTTGTTCCCCTGTCTATAGCGTTGTTTTCTCACCACTCCTGTCTCCCACCTCCTCCCCCCAAGTCCCTCCAAGAACCATTGGTTCCACTGCTTTCTCCTCAGGCTAGCTTCCCATGCCCGTCTTATACAGGTAGGCAAAGCAAAAGACTGAAGAAAAAGAAAAAGCATATATAATTCCAGGTGTGTCCACTGTCCTTCATGACTATCCCCCCCTCAATCATGAGGGGTTCTGGGACCTACCCCTCCTAGACTGAAGACTATCTTTCAGGCTCCTCAGGGAACTTGTAGCTTGACTTTGCTCCCATTGCTGATCTATTATGTTCCCTTCTTTGTTCGACCCACTGTGGGGAGGAGGGTCAGACTGGACTTACTCCCCTCCCATGTGTCCCCAGTATTGTCCTCTGTCACAGTATGCTTCAGCAAGGGGACATCATTCTCGAGCTGTTGTCAGCCCTACAGTCCTCTCTGTGCCTTAGTAGCACCATGCAGGGATGTCATCCTCAGGGCTTGATGTGCCAGTATGGAGTCTAGACCAGTAGTTCTCAACCTGAGGGTGGAAACCCCTTTGGGGGTCAAATGACTCTTTCACAGGGGTCACCTAAGACCTTCAGAAAACACATACTTCCAGTGGTCTTAGGAACTGAGATGTGCCTCTGCCCGTCTCCAGGTGGGTCTGCCCATATGCAGATACGCCCACTCAAGTACTCAGCATGATGCCATCATCACACCAACCCCATCACATGCACCCCATACAAATACAGGGGTGTGTGACAGGGTTGGCACCATAATGTACTTAAGCGGACCAGTCACACATGTGTAGACAGCAGCTTCTGTGTAGAGAGCAGCTACTGTGTAGAGAGCAGCTGCTGTGTTGAAAGCAGCTACTCTGTTAGAAGCAGGTACTGTGTTGAAAGCAGCAGTACTGGAGGTAAAACGACACTTCATGAATTCTCATTACTGGGTCAATGTAAAATCATGTACTGTAAAATCATCAACTACTGCAAAAAGAAATCTGTACCATGGGAACTTAATCTGGATGCTGATCGTTGATGTGATTGATGTGAATCAATCAGCTGTGGTTGATGTGAATACTGCCCCCTTGTGATAGTAGCAGGTATATAAAAAGACAACACAGAGAATGGTAAATCATAGGAAACTTTAATGAACTGCATTAACTGAACTATGCCATGTATCATCTTTTGTGTTATTAAAGCTATTGTTTTATATTATTTTCATTAGCAAACCATTCCATGACAATGGATCACGTAGAGAAGAATGTTAAGAAATTATAGTGAGGATTTTTTACAGTATGGTTTTACCTCAATAATTACAGCAGGAATTGGGAAACTGCAATGTGTTATTTGTTGTGAGGTTCTATCAGCTGAATCTATGAAGCCAAACAAACTAACACGCCATTTTGATAGCAAGCATCCGAGCTTTGCTAGCAAGGATACCAACTATTTTAGAAGCAAAGCTGATAGGCTCAAGAAAGCCAGACTCGACACTGGTGGCAAGTACCACAAACAACACGTAGCAGCCATTGAAGCCTCATAGTTGGTTGCACTCAGAATGGCCAGAGCTATGAAACCTCACACCATTGCTGAGGATTTACTGTTGCCAGTGGCCAAAGACATTGTTCGAGTTATGATCAGAGACGAATTTGTTACAAAATTGAGTGCAATTTCCTTATCTAATGACAAAGTTCACAGAAGAATAGATGACAAGTCTGCTGATATTCTTGATCAGGTAATCCAGGAAATTAAATCTGCTCCTCTTCCAATATTAAGCATCCAGCTTGATGAATCTACAGATGTAGCAAACTGTTCACAATTACTGGTTTACGTGAGTTATATTAATGATGGTGACTTTGAAGATGAGTTTCTTCTTTGCAAACCTCTTGAAACGACTGCTACTGCACGTGATGTGTTTGACAGAGTCGGTTCATTTCTGAAAGAGCGCAACATCTCTTGGAAAAAGGTTTGTGGAGTTTGCACAGATGGTGCTCCAGCTATGCTAGGATGTCGATCTGGATTTCAACGTTTGGTACTGAATGAGTCACCAAAAGCCATCAGAACTCATTGTATGATTCATTAGCAAATATTAGCAATGAAGACACTGCCACAAGAGTTACAGGAAGTAACAAAAAGTGTTATAAGTTCTGTCAATTTTGTAAAAGTGAGCACTTTTAAACAGTCAACTGTTTTTGCAACTGTGCAACGAGTTGGATGTGCCTAACAATGCTCTGCTATTTCACACAGAGAAGGAAAGTTTTAAAACGTGTTTTTGAGCTTCATGATGAACTCAAAACATTTTTTAATCAGAAAGCAAGACTGCATTTCAAAGCACTTTTCAGCGATGAACGTGAACTGCAGAAAATAGCTTACTTGGTTGACATCTTTGACATCTTGAATGAGTTAAATTTATCACTGCCAGGACCAAATGCAACATGCCTCAATTTGTTTGAAAAGATCCAATCATTCCAAATGAAACCAGCTTTGGCAAAAATATTGGATGAAAATAAAATTTACATGTTGCCTACCTTATCAGCTTTCTTTGAGGAACATGACATTGAACCAGACAAAAGGATTACGATGGTCATTTCTGTGAAAGAACATTTGCACATGCTTGCAGACAAAATTTCACCGTACTTCCCAAATCTACCTGACACCCCACTTGCACTTGCCAGAAGCCCATTCCCAGTCAGAGTTGAAGATGTTCCTGAGACAGCACCAGAGGAGTTCATTGAACTTATTAACAGCGATGCAGCAAAAACTGATTTCTCTATAATGCCAATTACAAAGTTCTGGATCAAGTGTTTGCAGTCATATCTGTTCTGTCTGAGACCGTGTTGCGCCTTCTTATTCCATTTCCAACAACATATCTTTGTGAAACAGGGTTTTCCAGCTCGTAGGTTATCAAGTCTCAATACAGAAATAGACTTGTTGTAGAAGATGATCTTCGTTGTGCTCTTGCAAAGACTGCCCCGAGAATTTCTGATCTGGTGAAAAAGAAGCTATCTCAACCTTCACACCGATGTTGGCTTTTTATGAAAACTGTTGCAAAATGTAGCAATGTTGTTTACTGTTGTTATATTGAGATTGTTACCCATGCTACACCATGTTTCAAGACAAAATTTCATTTATTTGTCATAGAAATAAATATTTCACAATATATAATTACATATTGTTTTGTGATTAATCACTATGCTTTCATTACGTTCAATTTGTAACAACTAAAATGCACCTTGCATATCAGATATTTACATTATGATTCATAACAGCAGCAAAATGACAGCTGTGAAGTAGCAACGAAAATAATGTTATGGTTGGGGGTCACCACAACATGAGGAACTGTATGAAAGAGTCGCGGGCGGCATGAGGAAGGTTGAGAACCACTGCTCTAGACTCTCACCCTCTGTTTTTCCTTCTTGGTTTGCCTCTGTGTGGGTGTGGCCGGCTGGCCCCTCTCCCTAGCCGGTAGATTTAGTGTTGTCCTCTGTAGCAAATACTTCTAGGGGCGGGGGCGGGGTGGGGTAGGGTGTCATGCTGGCTCTGATTCGTTAACCATCATGCCTGTTCTAGCTGCACGAGTTTGCAAGCTGACTTGTTAGGATTTTGCTCTGGGTGGGTGGTTAGAGCACGTGAACATGATGCGTCCATGCTGCCCTTGAGTCTGAATAATCCCTTGCTGGTGCTGCTGCTTGCCAGCTTGCAGGCTTCCATTGTGCTCTTCACCCCCTGCACCTTGGACGTCAAGCTGCGACTCCCGCTGCCATGAGGCAGCCAGAAAGAAAAAATTGCTAAGAGCATCTTGAGGTTTGTAATATATGGTGCTGCCGGTGGAGACTGTAAATTCCATTGCCCTTGGAAGGATAAGCACCACTTAAAAATGAACGATGGGCACAGCTTTGAGTTTCTCACCTCAGTTACCCCATCAAAAGCCATTGGTTAGGCTCTGGCTTAATATAGGAGGTGGAAGGCACTTCAACAAATAAAGCCATTGTTTGCCACAGCGAGCAAGCGCCCTTCCTTCCACGGAGGCTCTCCTCCCTCCCCTCATCCTTCCCTTCCTCTCTCTTTTTTTCTCCCCCCTCCCCTTCGTCCTTGTTTGTGTTGTTTTGTTCCCCCTCAAAATGTTGGCATGGAGTTTGCTGCCTGATTGATATGCTAGACCCTATTGGCCAACCAGGTCCTGAAACTGCATCCCGCCAGCAGGAAGCTAGTAGAGGAAGCTGAGAGCATTGTAAAGGGAGGAATGGGGAATCTCAAGGCACACTCTCAAAAGGACCTTTGCATGTGGGATTCCGTGCTGAGCCCTTGCTTGAGTTCAGGTCCAGGCAAATCCAGCCTGAGCACCGGTGGGTGACCTTTCTTAAACATCTCCAGCTCTCCCAATCAGCATTCCCACGTCCTCTTTGTGGTCTGTCCAACAGGTCTTTTTGCTGTCTTCAGAGGAAGTAAGCCTCTAAGACCTGGTCTTGACACCACATCAGTCCTCTGCTGTAAATAGTTTCTCTCGAGCCAAGACAGATGGTTTCTGAGATCACAAAGGGAAGTCTCACTTAGCTTCCCATTGCATTTGCAGCAGGTCATCGAACTGGTCTTTTAAAATACCAACATAATGATGAGCCCGAGCCTCTTGGGAACATTTATCAGCACACCTGGAACCAATCAAAAAAGACGAGCTTCGGCGTCTGTTGTGTCAACCTTGCGCCTCCCAGGTCTGCCTGGGTGAATGTGACTCTTCTGTGAGTTGCACATGTTTGCTTGAAGGCCGCCTTGCACTGAGTGCAGAGGATACACAGTCCAGTACCTCAATCCCGGCCTGGCTGAACTCACACCTGTCTTCCAGGCAGTTCTACTGCATCTAGTGTATGCTGTCTGATGTGGGGGATCGACCTATGACAAAACACAGGGGACTATTAAAACAGGGCATCTTCTGAAAAGTAGGGGATTGGGGAAGGACAGCAGTACTTTCTAGATTTCATTACTATTAACTCAGAACTCACTGCTATTGAGTTGATTCCAACTCATAGCGACCCTAGAGGCCCAGGGAGAAGTACTCTGTGGATCTCTGAGACAGAGACCTTGTTACAGGGAGTAGCCTCCTGTTTTTTTCTCCAAGAAGCAGCAGGTGTTTTTGAACTGCTGTCCTTGACGGTAGCAGCCCAACTTATAACCACTATGCCACCAAAAATACAAAACTAAACTCACTGCCACTGAATACCTTTTGACTCATAGTGACGGTGTAGGACAGGGTAAAAGTGCCCCATGGGTTTCTGAGACAATAGCTCTTTATAGAAGTAGGAAGTCACATCTTCCTCCTGAGGAGCGGCTGGTGATTTCAAACTGCTGACCTTGCAGTTAGCAGTCTGAGTTAGTTAATTGTGCCAGCCTGGCCGATAACCACATGTGGGGCTAATTGAAAGGCGGAGGGATAAATGGTTGGTGAGCCTCACCTTTCTAGTTCTCCGGTCTCTTGCTTTGTGATGGTCGCACCAGCGTGCAGCTGCCTTAGCAGTTCCCTGCTTCAGCTTGCAAGATTGACTTCCTACAAGACATCCCCAAGGAGAAGCCACATGGACCTATCCTGATGCAGCCCTGGGTGCTGGAGCAGCCGTGTGGAGACCCCTGCTAGTGCTGAGATGCTTGTTCATTCACTGACTCAGCTTTCCTCCTGCAGTCGGCATTATTGCCTCTGTTTTGTGAGGTGGAGGACTTTGTGGACTGGTGTTGGGTTAATGGGTTAATGTTGGACTTGTGGGCTTGGGCAGCATTGGGTTGGGATGTTTTCGTGATGCACATTTTCCTTACATAAAACTCTCTTATACATGAGTTGCTGTGGATTTGTTTCTCCAAAGTACCCAGACTAATACACAGCCCAACACTGTAACCACTACACCACCAGGGCACCTTTAATTCGGAGTTTTGTGTGCTTCTTGGAAATCAGAAAACCAAGTAAGGCTCACGATACCGGCATGTACAGCAAGAGTAGTCCATCGATTTGTATTTCCCTCCATCCCTCTACGAACCTATCCTTTTCTCCTCGCCCCCTCCTCCCTCCCCCAGGCCCTCTCCCAGGCTGTCTTGGTCTTGTTGGAGTATTGGTTTCCACGACCATTTGAGGCTTGGCTTTTTCTGTCAAACAAAAGATTAAGGGCTCTTCCCGCTGTGATGCGTGTACCCTATTCCCCGAGCTCTCCCAGCATCCGGCCATGTCTCCTTACTTGCTGAGATGAAGTTTTATCACCAGTGTTCTCAGGAGAAGTAAAATATTGCTTGCCAGGGGGTATTCCTTGAGTTTATTTATTTTATTATCAGCCTTCTGTCGAGAAGAGCGAGAACAACTTAAAAAGTAAATCTTTCATTGGCAGACTTGAGCCGCTCCTGAGGTTGAACAAATGAAGTAGGAAATGAATGCGGAAAGTTCTCCAGGGCCAAGCCCTGCGCATTCTTCTTTCTGTGGTCCCAGTGTCAAAGGTTCCAGGCTGCAGGCAGCGTGCTCTCCATCAGAGCAAAGAATAAAGCAATGAGGCTTTATTTGTGCCCATTAGAATCCCAGTTTTTTCGGCTTCCTAACTGTGGGACCTGGGACAAGTGACTTAACCTTTCTAAGTTCAATCTGCTTCTTCATTTTGTAAAACAGTGGTTATAATAAAATCTCCCTCTCACTGTTTTATGCAGATTAATTAAGATCATGAATAAATAGCACTTACCCAGTGCCTGTCATGTCATAGTTTCAGCAGCACAAATTATTATTAAACATTTAAAGTAGATCCTTGGCTCCTTTCATTTGTGTGCCTTTGGTGTGCTAACTGCACACTGAGAAATGGATGGTTTTCTGTCTAGAGAATTGGGTATTTGTTCTTCAGCCTCAGACCTTTTAAAAATTATTTTTAGTATTTGTTTTAAACCTTGTTTTTCGTTTTGTTTTGCTTTGTGTGACGTTTTTGGTTTTGTGCATATATACTAATTCATTTAAAATACCCTGGGAACATTTTGTAAAGAGCCCTGCTGGTGTAGTGGGCTACAGATTGAGCTGCTAGCCACAAAGTCAGCAGTTCGATCCCACCAAGCTGCTCCAGGTGAGAAAGATGAGGCTGTCTCCTCCTGCAGAGATTTCAAAGTCTCCCAAACCCTAAGGGGCAATTCTTTTCTGTCCTACACACACGTGGTGAGTCAGAATTGACTCGGGGCAGCGAGTTCTCTGGAGTGAACATTTTTCAGATGGCATGAAGGATTCTCTCGTCGGTACTGCTCGTTCGTGCACAGAATTTAATTCAATAAGTCTGGTGTTTGGGGGTAGCTTTATGCAGCAGTTTAGGTTACTGCTCAACAGTTGCCACACTACTTGAGCAACACTGGTTGCGTTCTTTGCAATCTGGGGTGTTCTCATTGTCACCGTGTGGTCCCACTCCCGTCCGTCTGGTCCCCCTGCTCTCTCCTTACATTCTCATGCTCCGTTGACCTTGTAGGTGATTTTTTAAAAGTAATTTAAAGGGACCACAGTACTATTGAATGGCATTTGTTCTTTTTTTACATAATTTGTTATTTTTCCTCAAGTTTGGGTTCAAAGTCTGAAGAGTGTTTCAGGATAGTCCTAAGGAGCCCTCAGCGTGTCCAGGAGGTCCACGTTTATGCTTTCTGCTTTTGTTATTTTCGGTGTTTCTGTGTATACATGTTGTGAAGGAATGTGACACTGTTCCAGATTTTTCTCCCATTCTCTCCTGGACCATCCATTGGACCCTGATGAGAACAGTTGGCCGTGGTAGCCGGGCACCGCCTTGCTCCTCTGGTTTCCATGGAGACAAGGCTGTAGTTGGTCGAGGCCTGTTTCCTCTGAGTCTTTGGTGACCTCCTTTCTCTGTGGCTCTGGATGAGTAGAGAGCAATCATCAGACCTTAGATGCGGTCTTGGAAGCTTGAAGACAGGTAGAGGAAAATCCAGGCACTGTTCTTCATATGTAATTGGTACCTAGCCTCTCATTCGATCCTCATAACAACCTTATAGGAGAGACAGTCTCAGTGTTTTATATATGAGGAGACAGGCACAGTCCAGAACCCTGGACCCAGAGCCATTGCGTAGGGCCCCTTTTCTAGTCTACTCTGCCTTCATCTGGAAAAGGGGGTTTTCCATCTCATCCCCAGCTCCCAAGCTCCTTCACAGCAGATCACTCTTCTTGTTTAATCTGAAGTAGTCCATGCAGTACCTTGCACCGGATGCACTACAACAGATATGTACTAGTAGTCACTTAAAAATAATGTTCCCTCTCCAGTCTCATTGCACCTTTGAGTTCTAGCAATAATGGCCTCATTCACGTTCGTTCATGGGCCTCCTTCCCACCGGACCCGAGGCATTTGTACCCTTTACAAGAGTGTCTCTGATTGGCTTTCATTGTTACCGGTGTACCGTGTTCACTTCTGGGCGTGAACACAGGTGTGAAAAGAGCACAGGTGAAAGCACCTCGTGTGAAGGTGGGGATATGATGACGCTCAGCAGCATCTCAGGTTCTCTTTCTGTGGAAGGAAAATGAGAATCATTCATTCCCTAGGTGGGCTCAGCGAAGGCAGATTCCACATCAGTTGGCCAAGACCTCGCTAAACACCAGCTGCGTGGTGAACTGATAATGAGTGAGCCCATCCCAAGAGATACATAGATGACGGCCTAGCCTTCTCTCTTTCTCTTTAATCAGGAGGGAACTTTTCTATTTATAGCTCTTCCCCCACCCTCCTCCCAGTGGATCATGATTTTAATAAAATCCACACACTCTTTAAATATATTCTATTCTCCCAAGCTTTTTCGTTCTTTATATTTGTTTAATCATTTTATTGGGGGCTCTTACAGCTCTTATCACAATTCATCCATCCATCCATGTGTCAAGTGCATTTGAACATATGTTGCCATCATCATTTTCAAAATATCTTCTTTCTACTTGAGCCCGTGGTATCAGCTTCTTATTTTCTCCTCCTGACCCCACCCTCCAACCCTCCCTCCCTCATGAACCCTTGATAATTTATAAATTATTATTTTTCATGTCTTCCACTGACTGCTGTCTCCCATCACCCACTTTTCTTTTGTCCATCCCCTTGGAAGGGGGTTATATGTAGATCATTGTGATCGGTTCCTTTTCTCCCCGTACCTTCCCCCTACCCTCCTGGTATCTCTACTCTCATTATTAGTGCTGGGGGGTTTATCTGTCCTGGATTCCCTGTGTTGTGAGCTCTTATCTATACCCATATACATGCCCCGGTCTAGCCGGATTTGTAAGGTATAAATGGGGTCATAATAGTGGGGGCGGGGGAAAATTAAAGAACTAGAGGAAAGTTGTATGTTTTATTGGCACTATACTGCACCCTGACTGGCTCATCTCTTCCTTGTGACCCTTCTGTAAGGGGACATCCAAATGTCTACAGGTGAGCTTTGAGTCTCCATTCTGCCTTTCCCCTCATTCACAATGATATGATTTTTTTGTTTGGGGTCTTTGATACCTGATACCTGGTCCCATCGACACCTCATGATCACACCAGCTGGTATGCTTCTTCCATGTGGACTTGGTTGCTTCTCAGCTAGATGGCTGCTTGCTTATCTTCAAGCCTTTAAGACCTCAGGCACTATATCTCTCAATCTTCTTATAAGTTAGAAGTTTTAAAAATTTTTGTTTTGTTTTGTTTTTAATTACAAAGACTAGGCCTAATTGTTGTTTTCTTTGTTTGTTTGTTTTATGGAGACCAGCAGTTGTATCACCCTTGGAAAGGAAAAACCCACAGGAGCACTTCGACCCTGTCCTATGGGGTTTGTTTTTTCAAAAGGACGGTTTAATAATACAAGCCCAAGTTGCTATACTTGAATTTTTCTTCTGGACCTGGAGATAAGCTTGTCTCTTTGCAAGAGAAAATCATTAGATTGGAACATTGTTTTGCTTTTGTAAATGAGATTAATGAAGTTCTAGAACAAAAAAAAAGCTAAGGAATGTCAGGTTCGAAATTTCGCCATTTCTCACCTGTCATTTCAAATCTGCATTGTTGTTGTACCAGAGGGTCCCCCCCCCCCACACACACACACACACAGACTACCTGATTGAATATCACCTGAATTCCTTCCTGTTTGAGGGAAGTTTGATAGCAGTGAAGAGGCTCTGGTGGAGCCGTGGTTACATACCAACTCAGCTGCTAACTCGAAGGCTGCCTGTTGGAACCCAGCAGCAGCTTCATGGGAGAAAGAGGAGGCCGTCTGCTCCCACTCTGCCCTCAGGGCCACAAGGGGCTGGAATGGAACCTCAACCACAGAAAACGAGGCGGGTGCGTTAGCAAGCCATCCCAAGCTCAGCTGACACTCTCATTGGGAACACTGAGTGGCATGGTGCGTCCATCTGGAAACTGAGAGGAAGAATGTCTGTTCTTTAGCTCTAACCGCAGACCAGCTTCTGAAGCGACTTCCTCGCACTGCCCATCACGGCACATGTGCCGTCAGTACTGCCTCTGGCAACGGCAGGACGCCAGCAACTGCAGCTAGTGGCGTGAGTTTCTCCATGGAAGAGAAAGCTATTTTACTTTTGATTAAGTGTTTTCTTTTGCGAGTCCCCCTCAAATGAACTTTGCCCAGTCTGCTTCATGAGGAGTGTGGTTTGCTTTGGCATGTAATCCTCCAAAGCCTAGCTCTTTATCATTAGTGCTTAAGTCATATATTTTTATACAAAACATCTTATTACCTTAGTTTTATTTTAAAATCAAAGCAGAGTTTGCAAAGAGTCCATGAATCACACTGAAAGAATGTTAACGAATCGTACCTCTGAATATCCAGATTAGGGTGTTTCTGATCTTAAAGAAGATGACTGTAAGCAAAACCATTATGGAAGCTGATTAAATTTAAGTAAATAAGGACCAGATGGAACTACAGGGAATTATAAAATATAATACAAATAGCATCCCATTTCCTTAAAATAAAGCTATACTTTAGAATGAAAAACTATGTTCATATTGATGAATATCAACTTTTTGTTACATTAGTCTTGGCAAGAGAACTCCATTCTCAGTTAATGGAAAACGGTTTCTTTCTTGAGCTTAAGAAGAACCAGCTACCCAGCGCCTATATGTTCACAGCAAGTCTTAGGCGATTGGAGATGTTTTATTTATCAGTGTGTTTTTATATACTCTTGTCTTAGCTACCTGCCAGCAGTGAGTCTGCAATCACCGAATTTGAGTTTTAGGTTAGATTACAGAGTACGCTACATTTTAAAAACAAACAAACAGTCAGACCCTGCAGAGAGAAGGAGAAAGAGACAAATTGATAGGGAGTTATTATTTCTTATTATGTCACTGAGCAATTAGTCCTTACTTTTGCATTAAAAGAGCTACTCTTTTTTCTTTTTGACCTGCGGACTTAATCTTCATGCATATTGGCTATGATGTTTTAAAAACTTTTCATGTAAAATATCATCTGTCAGCTTCTCACATTATGGTGACTTGCATGTTACCGTGATGTTGGAAACTGCCCCCAATCATGGAAATACCATGAGCAGACTCACAATAGTACATAAACTTCAGCAGAGCTTCCCACACAAAGACAGCTGAGGAAGGAAAGCGTGGAGATCTACATTATGAAAATCTTACACCTCACCACAGCACATTGTTGGAAATGCTTCTGTAAGACGTACTCCGTACATTGGAAGGCACTCAAAGATGGTGGCCGCAACCAAGGAGCGTGGAGAAGGCACAGGATGGGCATTGTTTTGTCTCTTGCGCACGAGGTCACCAGGAATCAGAACCAGCTCAGTGGTATCAAGCCACAGTAATATAGTTTATCGCTGAAAGCATTTCAATATTAAAAAATTACGGATACTAAGTGATAGTGATACATTTTCTCCCTCTGTGAGAGTTTGGGGAGGCCTCCTTCTTGACCGTGCACCCCAGCAGACTAGAATTGGTCGGTACATTGAGCTGAGGATGCAAAGACTGTACCCTCGGTGCTTTTGTAGCTGAATTTCATGGGGGTTAACTGAAGCCTGTGTTCTGGTTTTCCGAAACGTCTGTGTCCTGAACTCTTAATTCGGAAGTGAGCCAAGTTAAAGATTCCATTTTCAGTAACTACGACTTCACGCGTGACCGATAAAGCCCTTTACCATTTGCTGACCACTCGCACAGCCGTACCTCCTCGGGTTTTCTGAAGAGCAACACAATTCTGTTGTGAACCAAGGAAGTTCGCATGCAACACTGGGTCTGGTTGACACTTTTCTGGCCATCTTGAAAATGCTCATGGGAAATTGGGGTTAAAAGATAATGCCAGTTTTTCACTAATTCTTGGAGTGATAAATCTCCTCCAGTGATAGATGGTGGGAAAGCAGTACAGTAAGTGTACACTTGGCTTTGATAATCATGCAGATTAGATAATTGTTAAAATTAAGTGAGGGGAGAAACCCATCTTAGAAAATGGTAAATGTGTATTCTGCCTCGGCACATGCATGTTCTTATGAGATACTGAAAGAGCCGACTTCCGAATCTCTTTCTTCTCGTGTACTGATGCAGTGATGCCAAACGCCCCTGGTCTCAAAAGAAAGGGGAAGTCAGAAGATGGGGAGCATTAGCAGCTTGCCTTGAATCATCTGTGCATTTTTCCTTTACAATTGGCTTTAAAATGTCAGAGCTTTTAACACTTTGAGCTAAACGCATAGCAGCCCATCCCACCGTACAGAGCAAATGCTGTCTGACGTTTCCCATTGCAGAGTGCATCGGTCCACTGGCCCACTGCGGTGAGGGCAGTGGACAGCTAGCTGCCTTTGCTAGCATGAATCCTGCCTCTCTGTTCTAGATAGCCTTTGTCTGTATTACTACCTCGATCACCTCCAACTGCAAATGCCCCGCTGAGCCTAACCCAAATTTCAGCTGAGGAAGTTAGCACGCAACACCGTGTTCAGTTGGCCAACACTCTGGCTGCCAACTGTTTGAAGCTGCTGAGCTTCTCGGCGGTCTTTGGCACCCAAAGAGAACCAACAGGTTATGGCCGTGTGGCGCGCAACAAGAGCGTGAATTCGCGATGGGTGATACAGAGGAGGGTGAGAAGATTTTTGTTCGGATGTGCCACACTGTGGGAAGGGGCGGCAAACACAAGACTGGGCCAAAGCTACATGGTTTGTTTGGGCAGAAGACTGGGCAACCCCCTGGATTCACTTACACCGATTCCAGTAAGAGCAAAGGTACCACTGGGGAGAGGACACATGGATGGAGAATTTGAAGAATTCCAAGAAGTGCATCCCCGGAACCAAAATGATCTTTGCCGGCATTAAGAAGGGAGAAAGGGCAGACTCGATAGCTTATCTTAAGAAAGCTACTAATGAGTAAGAGTTGGCCACTGCCTTATTTATTATACAAAGGAATGTCTTGTGACTCTTTTTTAACATGTACCATACTTAAATGGATCTCATACACCAGAAGTGAGATAATGAATGACTGATAAGAATATTTTGTTTGGACAGTCTTAAAGATTGACTGTGGTTAAATGACTCTGATCAAACGTTTAAATTGTTTATAGAAATGTCTGTTCCAGCAAGTGTTTTCACTGCGTTTCCCTAAGGTGTGATTGGACTTTGGAGGCTAGGTTGGTTTGATAACGTTAAAGTTTTCACAAAGATGGTGAATGGCATCTTATACCCTATAGATTGATCTTACATTTAGATTTATATATCAGATATTATGAATACATTTGAATACTGGGAAGTCTCCACACTGCCTCATGGAACAGAACAGAGCAAGGTGCACCTGTTTCAGTTCGTACTCGTGAGCCTGTTAAAATGCAAGCGTGTAGGAGAAAGGTAGCCATGGCCGCTTGATCTTTTTTGCTCTTAGATGTGTTGATCTAATTAAAATTTTCCATCCACAATACTGTCTTTTAATTAACAAAAGCTATTTGTGTATTATTTCAAAGTACTTAGCACTTCACATTTTATAGAGGATCTCAGGTCAGAGGCTTTTAAAAGTCAGCGTGATGAGATAGCAAGCTGAACTTTGTGTTTCCATTCTTAAGTTACTCATACATCATTCAACTTGAATTACTGTCTATGTGACTGGTGCTTTTAGCAGCTCATTAGAAAGAATAAGGTAGAGGAGATAGCTTATGGGCACAAATTTGTAAATTAAGTGATCATAGGCTTAAGATAACTAAAAATAACAGATTATGAAAAAAAGCTGCCTGATTGCTGATGCCCACCAATGCCACTTTACCCACCACTGAAGCCCAGAATTAGTTTAGATATCTCTCCACCTATGGGATTCTGGAAAGGGCCTTAATGGTATAGTGGGTTATCTACTGTGGTATAGTGGGTTGTCTACTGTGATTGACAAGGTTTCCACAAGGACTTCATGCTCAGGGAAGCAGAAGGGGAGAAAAAGAGAGGAAGGCCCTTAACAAGATGGATTAAAACAGTGGCTACAACAGTGGGCATAGGAAAACTTGTGAGGGTGGGGTAGGACCAGGAAGAATTTCCTTCTGTTGTGCATAGGGTTGCTATGGGTTAGAACCAATTCAGGGGCACCTAACATCTAACAACAACGACAGGGTCAGCAGTTCAAAACCACCAGCTGCTCCACAGAAGAAAGATTAGGTTTCTGCTGCCGTAAAATTCAGAGTCTCAGAAACCCAGAGGGGCAGGACTACTCTGTCCTAGAGGGTCGCTATGAATCAGAAACAGCTTGGTGGCAGTGAGATGCAATGGGATATTGTATGCTTCTGACCCACCATTCAGCAGGATGACTTATGACCAGTGCAGAATGTAAGCAACTTAATGAGGGTCTCAGTTACACTCTATACAATCTATAGGCTAATAGAGGCTCAGAATTTTCTAGTTAGAATGGCCCTAGAAGTCATGTAGTTTAACTCCGCACTTTACTGATAATAATGAGTATCAAGAACAAAGTGAACTCATGGCTATGCAGCTGAGCTGTCAGAAAATTTAATTCCTCTGACTCCCAGTTCTGTGTCCTTTCCTCTGCACCCTACTGTGCATGTTGTTCACATCACATCCTCAATGAGAAGTAAAAAGGAAGCAGGGTTAATGAAGAGTTTCATCCTGATTAATTTGGGATGGAAAAAAAATCAAGTTCTAAGATACTCGTCCCTTAATTTATATAAATCCAATTTGGGGCCTGTCATTTTTATTCAAAGAGAGATATACCTTAACAGTTTCAACCCAGCGTTTTCTTTTAAACTCTGTAACTGCAGTAGACACCGCAGCTCTGTAACTTAATCCTTAAACATATGTTCTTGGTGTAGAGGTGGGGGTAGGTTTCATGTGCACAGCACTGGCCTGGGATTTCACTGCCCCAATGGTGTTCTCGCTGCCCCCACCCCTCCGGTTGCTTTGACCCGCTTCCTGAGAAAGCAAATGATCTGTTTCTGAGACAGGTCTGCTTTATGACATTTGACCAGAGACAATATGGAGAAGGATTCTATTAAATGGTTTTAAAAGTAGTGTTACTCCTCATGGCTGCAGATCTGACCCTGGGTTTTTTCAGAAGGGGGAGCAAAGAGCCTGTTTTCCTTGTAATACCTGTAACTTCTTTTTACACCCTCCTGAATCTTTCAAGAAAGGATTTTCCTCATAAAACAGGGAGCTAGGACATGATACTCTTTTGGGATCATTGATAAAAACGCTTTCTACACCAATAAGGAGTCTTGGTGTGATACTTGTTTGTCGTGAAAAGCACCCTGGGGTTCGGGGGAAGGAGAGTGACGTGAAAAGCACCCTGGGGTTCGGGGGAAGGAGAGTGTCGTGAAAAGCACCCTGGGGTTCGGGGGAAGGAGAGTGATGCCAGGGCTTTCGTGAGTCTGGTGAAGAGCAGGCTGACTTCCGGAGGCACCCAAACGAAGTAAAACATGCTTCTGGTCAACTGAAGCCACAGACAGCGTAGCTTTTTTAATAATCCGAGGTACATACCTAGGATTTGGCCAAAAATATTTGCTTAAAAACCCCACAGAATTGCTAGAAATCTAAAACATAAGAATGTGAATCTATTAAAGTTGTTCGCCCACAAAAGGGTGATTATTAATATCCTTCAGTTCATAGGAGACCTTGACTTAATTGTTCTAACACATGGCTTCTTTAGTGTCATGGGTCTGTTGTGCCCAGCAGTGACTGGGGTGTTTATGGATGGCCTTACCTACCTGTTGGCAGCTGGAACCCTAAGAAAGCAGTGACTGATGAGTGGAAGTGCCTGGTGACTGATCCCTTCCAAGGGTGCACCACGCAGGTTGCCAGGTGGATTTCCAGAGATGCAGAGTTGCACTGTCCCTGGAGGTGGCTCAATGATAATTAGGTCCCTTGTGCTTGGTTCCTTTAAATGTATTTTCTGAGCTCATGTAAATCCTCAGGACATTCGGATGGCCTTGACAGCCATTTTTGATGGATGTTTTGGCTGTGTGTCATTCATACTTGATCATCAGGAGGCTTGGTTGGATTCAGGTAAGATTTTGACATGGTGACCCCCTCCATCTCCTCTTTCTGAGTCAATTTCATTCCCTTTCCTATTTCTAACCAATACAGTTAGAAATCGAAGAAAGGGGAATCCACATTCAGTAAACCACGCCTGTCGTAAAATTAAGCCATAGAGAGCATAGTTTTCAGTGTGAGCTCCATTGAGAAGGTGTTTCTTGATGATTACTTAGTCAACACTATTGTCGCCACGGTGCACTGGGCATACACACAGGATACAAAGAGGAATTGGAAGCGGTGGCCATCCTTGCGGGTTCCACTGAGAGTGGGAGGTGGTACTGGGTGCAGATCCATGTGTTTGTGCAGATGAAATCCTCTGATAAGTTCTACAATAGCAGGTGATAGAGTGGTCACAGCTTAATCAGGAGAGAGAGTGAGAGAAGTAGCACTTGGCTGGCTCCAGTAGGATTTCCTAAAACAACGGAGGTATATAGAAGGCCATTTAACGCAAATAAAACAGTATGATCATCAAACACTGGGAATCGTTTGTACTTTTCACACATTGTTATTGTTCCAAAACTCACTGACATTGATTTGACTCCAACTTATAGCAAGTCTATGGAAAAGAGTAGAATGCTCCTGTAGGTTTCTGATACTGTAACTCTTTATGGGAGTAGAAAGTCCTGTCTTTCACCCTTGCAGATGCTGGTGGTTTTGAACTGCTGGCCTTGTGGTTAGCAGCCCATCCCATAACACTGGTCCACCTGGGCTCGTTAAACTAGTTTTCTACATCTTATTGAGTCTTGCTGCTCACTCACTGCCATCGAGTTGATTCCAACTCAGAGTGACTCTGTAGATGGATAGAACTGCCCCTGTGGGTTTTCTAAGGCTGGACTAGAAAGCCTTATCTTTCATCTTTCTCTCTCGGAGCAGCTGGTGGTTTCAAACTGCTGACTTTGTAGTTAGCAGCCCAACATGTAGCTTACTACACCACCAGGGCTCCCATTGGTGTTGTTAGCTAATGTCCAACGGTCCCCAACTCACAGTGACCCCATGCATGACAGGACAAGACACTGCCTGGTCCTGTGCCACCCATGACTGGTTATGACACCATTACAACATGTAAGGTTTCTATTGTCTGGTTTTTGGAAGTGCATCACCAGGCCTTTAGTCCTAGTCTGTCTTAATCTGGAAGCGTTGCTGAAATTTCGGCATCACGGTACTCTCCAGGCTTCCATTGCCTGCACAGGAGGTGCACTGGCCAAGAATCAAAGCCAGGTCTCCCGCAGGGACTCCCACTGAACCACCACTGCCTCCTTCTCAAATACAGACACCTCAAACATCTCCCTGAAATACATAAGGAACTTTTGTCTTCCCCACAGGGAAGTTGCATGGCTGACTGGCAGGTACCAAAGAAAAAAATTTCTTCTCTTCTCAATGTAGGTATACGATTTTGAGTGCAGTGCCATGTGCACATATGATCTTTATTTTTAAATAACTACTTATCTTAGGGACGAAGCCATTAACAATATGAGGAATTTGTTAGCCAATCTCTTCTTGGGAATCTTTGTTTTCAACATTCTCTGTAATTGTGCAATAAAGGAGTTTTCCTGATTAGAGGTGTTTCAGGCATCTTCTGCTAAAGGAGAACTTTTAAGGGGAAGGCTCTTTCCATGTCTCTGAAATCTGGTCTGACCCTCCGACCAAGGCAAACCCAATATTTGAGAGATTCTCACCTGTGATGAAATGCATCCCTGGCTCTAGAGTTGACGACCCAAATGGGTGACTTTTTGTCTCTTGGCTTCCGCAGTAAACAAACAGGACATTGTGCTTAAACTTCCTGTCATCCCGAGAAAAATTGTACACCTTTCAGAGCACTGTTAGTATTTTATTGTATATCTATCTTGGCCATCTATAAAATATTCTCATCCCTCTGCCATTATTAACAGAAATTATCCAATGAATAATATGGGGGCAGAGGAACAACTGAAAGTATAAAAAGAAGGAAAGAGAGAGACAAGGATGCAAATGGAATTCGAGGGATTCAGTGTAGGGGCTGAGAGAGGGCCTCCCCATGATGCTTTTGCTAACCTTGTATCCACACCAGCAAGTGAAATCTATAGCTCCTCCCCTCATGAAGCCGCAGGCTCCAGCGTCCACTACCACAAGCCATCTTTCTGTTCCCCCCCGCATTAAACGATCAGCTCGTGCCTCAAGGGTTTTACTGTGGAGTTGAGACAATATCTTAACAAAGCTGAGGCCATATGGAAAATCCCAAACCAGCTTTTGCACAAGGGAGAAATAAACTATTCAGAACAGAAGAAAGACTTCAAAACAGCGCTCTGGCTATGGGGCTGAACCATCCCGAGTTTCAATGCTATCTTTCCTACTTGGAAGGTACCAAGACTTGGTCAGGTCTGAACCTTTCTGAGCCTGTTTGTAAATGGGATTGAGTTTGTAAATAGTGAATGAGTACTGAGTGGTCAGGATAATTATAAGGCATAAATTGGAAGCCTGCAGCATCTTTGGCACGTAGTTGTTAAGTAAATGAGCCTAGATGCGTTATGAAAACTATAGTTTATTGCTCCCTTACTGTGTGTTGGTACAGTACATCAGCCTTGTATGTAGGTAATATGATTTCAATCATGTTAAGAAGATCAAAGATCTTCCCAAGTCCTATGATCAGCAGTATCATAGACAGGATTTGGCTCAAGGAAGTTCGGTCTCAGAGGCCTCACTCTTATTCCTTTATCTCCTCACAGTAAGACAGCAGCCCCTCCACAAGGAAAGGATGGACAGATCACTTGGTAGATAGAAGAGTTTTAGAAGTTGTTGGTACTGGCAGACAAGAACAACAGCAGTTAGGCAAAAAAAAAAAAAAAAGGAAAGAAATAAATGAATTTTTCATCCAATAAGACACGTGGATCAAAAATATATCATTGGCACTGAATTAAAAATGTAATATTTTTAGTGATATATTCCTTTATGTACCAATACTTTATTGAGGATCCAAAAAGCATCTCGGGGTTTTGGATTAAGGACAAACAGTGTAGGGACCACAAAGCTGATTGCTAGGAAGCAGAGGTCAGACATGCCTTCGCTCTCCATCCTTCTCGAACCCTCTTCTGATACCAACTTCTGAGTTCCCCTGGGCCACTCTGCTTCTGTGACTGGGTTCCATAACTCATGGCAATGACCACTGACAATATCATGACCACGGAGTTTATTAGGGAAGTGACTAGGTTACAATTCAGGTCAGAAATTCTCCTGATACCGTTGTTCAATCAGGACAGTTTCTTCTCTGCTGTGTCCGTAGGCAGGCCTCTCTCTGGCCCTCAGCCTCTTGGCTTGGTCTCTGTCCTGCTTGGTCAATATTACAAAGGTCTTTCAAGGATGCTAATAAATTCCTAAAGGGCATGCCACTCCAAAAGCACTCAGCTCCAGTTCGGTGGGCCAGCAAGCCCAGCTTCCCCAATTACGTGCCCAGAGGCACCCCACCTCACAAGCCAGCCTCCTACACTAAAGCGCTTAGTTTTACACGCTCTGTGGGCTGGAATGTCCACCACTCTGTCTCATGTTCTGGCTCCTGGTCCTGCTGCTGCTGCTGCTGCCCCTCTGTCACTCCTCTGGTGTCAGAGCTGTCTCCTCCAGGTATCTTGGGGTCCACAGGATATGCTCCACTCTTGGCTCTTCTCTATTTCTGATGGTGAGGTAGTGCCCCCTTCCTGCTTCTGCAATGACTCATTTTACCCATCAGGATGGCAAATGCAATTAACCCAGTCATCACTTACAGCCAAATCATATAACTCAATCAGTGTCCTCCCCCACCTCTTCACCCAGACCCATCAGAAAAGCAATGGGAATAATGAAGGCTAAGGCTACAAAAGCCATATTAAGTGATTCATTGCATTGCAGATACGAACCACTTTTATGAGGTTTAAAAAAAAAAACCACCCTGGGGTATTCCTTTAAACAGATGCAATAGAGATTACCAGTTTAATTTTTATATGTCCCAAGATTCAGAGCCAGTCCAGTGAAGATGAGGTGTTTGGGGACCAAGTTTTGAAAAACGTCAAACCCCAGCGATACCAGGAGTCTGCATTAATTGCTACCTGCAGACCTTAACATGAACAGTCCTCAGTGGGCTCTCAGGAGTGTTGTTAGGATCACTTCAAGCCACTGACCCATCACGTTTCCTGAAAAATCACTCCCCTGAAACAGTTCCGAGAAGCAGTCTTAGCAGTGTAAATACTCCCTGGGCCTGGAAATTTCATAAGTCAGAGTTACACAAAGAAGCATCCAAAATCCATAGCCGGGCCAGGATCTGAAATGGAAATTACCTGGATCAAGGAGCTTTTCTAGCTCTCCGGAGCTGCTTTTCCAATTGCCATCATACACTATGTTTTCAGAGCTGTGTGGTGATAGAAGAACTTACTATTGAAAGGCATTTGGAATCGAGGTGGCTTATTTGGTTAAAGGTCTCCCTTTTTTGTTGTTGTTGATTGTCTACACTGGAGTTTGCATAGGAACCCCTCCCACCCCAGCTCACCCAAGGAAACCAGTTTGGTTTGGTGGTTGTATGGTTTTTGGGGGGCGGTTTACATATTTTTAAGAAATGTTTCATTTCTTTGTGCACTTAATGGCAACCGAATTCTAACTCTTCTTCTGGATTAAGAAATAGTCCAGTTCTAGTCATGCTGTGGCTCATTTAACTCCTGGAGCTCTGGTTTCTTAACAAAAAACCAAGACACTGCGAAGACCCAGGTGGTCTTTGCCATCCACCCACCCTGACCACCACTGAGCACATCCTTGCCGAGCCAGCACAGTCTCTTCAAATGCAAAGTTCCAATGCTTGGGACACAGACTTCTTTGAAGCTGGACATCCACCCTGCCTAGAGCCCTCACCTCTGGGCCATTGCCTGCCTTGTGTTGCAAGCTGTGTGTTTGTTTATGAAGATGGTGCTAGGAAGGGAGCGAAGCCCCTCTGTGATGCAGAAGCTTAAGCCCACTAATCAAAACCAACTCACCTACTCAGCCCAAACTCCGCTGCCAACCCTCTCGGTGGTACCTCAGAAGAAAGGCCTGGTGATGTGCTTCTGAATGGGTAAAAAAATGCCATGCGTGCATTTCTTTCTGCAACACGTGGTGTTATCAAGAAGTGGAATCAACAGACTGGTTTGCGTGTGCATGCGTGGCATGCATGTATTTATTTGATTTGGGGTGAAAGAAAGCCGGACCATTTAGGGCTGAAATCTTTTACCTCTGTGCAACCCACGGTATCTGTTTCCCATCTTCACTGAAAATCTCGTATCCATTCCTAGCAGCCCTGCAGCATGCCTACGAGACCCATTCCATCTAAGTCTTTCCGTGTCCTTCAGCTTTATAAAGAAGAGAGTGAGCCATTCGGTGTTGGTGTGAGAGGAGACCAGCCCCTAACACTATGACGGGTTCAGTAGGTGCAATTGTATGGTTATGATATATAAAGATCATAGTAAAGTCATAGAAGCTAGGAGAGAGAGTAACATAAAGAGTCAGACGCATCTCATGGTAGCATGCTCACCTCAGCCCTGCTTGGTGGTCCACGTGGGGATGCGGGAGAAGGCGACGGCAGGAGAGAGAGGGAGTGGGGAAGGAGGGAGAGGGAAGGAGGACCGCAGGAGAGAGAGCTTTATTTCTAAACAAGGCTTATATACTTGGGGGTGTGTAAGCCCCCTGATTACAGGTAATGTCACAGGAAGGGGTGTACCAGAGGCAATACAGCAATGAGGGGTGGGGGGGCGATCTAGAGGTAAACACAATAGGAAGAGGAGGGATTAGGGGTACACATGTGACAAGATGGGAGGATCCTAGCTTCAGGATGGCAGCTAACCTTGGGTGTCACTGTGTTGGTTTGACCTGTTCTCAGCTCTCCATCAGGAAAGTAATCCACTGTCCTTAACGGCAGGGGGTG
Source organism: Echinops telfairi (assembly GCF_000313985.2). NCBI lineage: Eukaryota > Metazoa > Chordata > Mammalia > Afrosoricida > Tenrecidae > Echinops > Echinops telfairi. The sequence goes on along the minus strand of NW_022104341.1, from coordinate 63,709,283 downwards.
AGCCCCACCTATGGCGGACAGACAATAGGGTCTGCTTGCTCTGGATGGCTGATGCCTTCAGGGAGATAACTTGACACTCATTTACCCTGAGTTGCAAGCAGTGTCCCAGGTCTGACATATATTGGGGGAGACAAGCTAGGGAGAAGCCTCTTTATATCCCACAGGTGTTGGTTGCTTCCGTTTTTTCACTACTCCACCTGCCGGCGATGCTGACTCATAGCGACCCTCCTGGACCGTAGAATTGCTCCCGTGGGCTTCTGAGACTATAACTCTGAGACTATCACTCTTTGTGCCTCATCTTTTGAGGCAAGCAATTTCAAAGCTTGACTACCAAGATCCACATGAGAGAGAAGAGGCGAAAATAGTGTGGACAAAACGCTTAACCTTTAAAAAATACTCTTACCTATGTAATAATCTTAACTCTGTAAAACATTTAGGTTTGTAAATATAAAACTCCCGGGCGGGTTCTTGGAAACAAGATGATGGTTGCGAGTCTGGGAGGGAGACAGGCATTTTGGGTGCACTCTAGTACATGCTTTTTACGAGGATACCGTTTTAAGGTTATTCATTTAAAGAGATAACAAACTACTTGATTGTTTTTCTCTATTCATTGCCTCCAATGATAGTCACCTGTATTAGAAATGTGATATTGTTGTCTTGATGGAGCGGCACACAGTGCTGAGTTCAGAGGGATTTACTTCCCCAGGAACAAACACTGGCAAAATTGGGGTTCGAACAAATGGCCATTTGCTCTATGCTAGGCTCTGCCCCCTAAAACCAGTTGATTCCATTAAGTTCTTGTCTTTCATTGCCCAAGTTTAAAAACAAAACAAAACAACCTTTCATCTTGCCACACATCTATGCCAAATCCTTGACTACCAATAAATACTTGAAACCATGTTTCAAACTATGCCATAAAATGTAAGTAAGAATGACACATGGTTCGTTTCGAGTTCATTGACAGCAGCAGCACTCAGGACTGCTGTGAAACCTGTGAAGGAAGTTTCACGTGAAATATTGGGCAGAGCCAGTTCCACAGGGATGGAATAACAGTAAAGATTCATTGTAGCTCTGACAGATCGTAGCTGTGTATCATATGTTTCCATATGTCTGATATAAGATTCTTAACAAATTGCAATGACTTTTTGCTACCTGTTGCTCGGCTATCTGTTCAAAGAAATACTGTGCTTGTTGAAGATTTGGATGCCTTTGTTTTGTCTAGGACGCCATCGTTATACATGAAGTCTACGAAGAAGGAGCAGCAGCCCGGGATGGGAGACTTTGGGCGGGTGACCAGATATTAGAGGTATGTGATTTTGAACTTCCTTCAGTATTTTAGTGAATGCCAATCTTTTGCTGACTGTAAGCCACAAAGTCAGATTATCTATTAAGTCTCTTCTGCTCAACTATATTCTCATTTTATTTCTCTCTCATTTTACAAAATGTGCACCATATTCTTCTTCTTCGGTGTATGTTGAGCAACTTCCTGGTTGAGAACCCTGACAAATTATTAACCCAATACCTTTTTTTAATGAAAGTACAAATGAAAACTTACAGTTTTCCATTGAACTATCAAATGAGACTGTGTAATGTTACTGTTTGATCTTTTCACATCTCCATCATTGCCTTCCTGAGTTTCCTCCTAAAACACATTTATACCTGCACACATAAACAAGCACAGACACCTGATGTTTAAGACATTCACTGAAGTTTCAAGAATTATTTTCTTGACCCTAATGAATATTTACATCAAATGGAGGTCCAGGCCCCACCGCCGATATTTTCAAGTTGATGACAAATGTCAGCCCTTCTCGCTTAAGGTCGCGTGTGGTCGTGATTAAAAAGTGGAAGGCTCGAACGTGACTCTTTCAGATTGACTCTCATTTAGCCATGGCGTGAAAACCTTTTTAGAAAGTGCCGAGGCGTGCCGTGTCTGCACTAGGGAAGGGGTGAACGGAAAGCCGACGCCAGGCGTTCTGGTGGGTGGACCTAAAGAGCTTTTCCTATGGTGTGAGACCTTTAGGCAACGTTTATTTCTTTCGTTGGATGGATTTAATTGAATAGTTAACATTTTATGGTGTGCGTGTGCATTCTGCTTCACAGCTTTCATGCAGCTTGTTAGCAATGACATCATAGACTTTCACTTTTCCCTGTGGCGGCAACTTTCTGCCTCCCAGGATAAAACCAGAGATGTCATTAAGGCCAGAAAATACAGACGAGAAGGAGTTAAAGGAGAGGTCAGGTTGCCTGCGAATTAAATTCAGGGCAAGTTACAGGATTTCTCCTGCAGGTCTTAAGAGTGCTTTATCATGGGCTTAAGACAAATTCCCAGGGCATTCATTAAGGTACAGTGTATGAGGTTAGGAAAATAAGTAAGCTTCTCTGGGAATTGGCAGAACTGTTTTCCTTAAAACACTGTTCTTTGGTAGTTAGGGATTTGGGTTTGGGTTCTGCTTTTGTGTTGTTGCTGTCTTCCCCAGATTTTCTAATCAACTGATAATATCATAATTGGCTTTATAAATGAAAAATAGATTAAACTGTCAAAACATACAGATGCATATATACCTTGACACTCACATGGATAGTGAGTTCACAATAACTCAATATTATGGGTCCCCAAACTTATTTGGCTTCCTGTCCCACTTTTCAGGGAAAAAAATTACTCAGGGCCTCCTGGCAATTAAAGACGCTCACACTTAATACCATAATCCAAGATAAAGTGTACGTATCTGCTTTTTCAGTACCCCCCAGGGGACCGGATCACCCACTTTGGGTAACTCTGGCCACTTGAACCTAAATCTCATATGTTCATGACCTTTGATTGTGGTGTTAGTTTCACAGCTATAATTCACATATTTTAACACCTATCGAATTAGACACTTTCAATATGTGCAGATTTAATAACCTATATTTCCATAAATATTTTTAAAGAAAAACAAAATCTGTTTGTATTGATAAACCAACCCTCGGCTAGCCTGCTCTCCTCCATAAAGTACATTGCTGTGCAAGTGCATACTCAGATTAGCACAGAGAGCAAATTGCTTTCAAGTGGAAGGAGAATTTGAAAGGTCACGTGAACTCTTTACAGAATTATTATATGGTGTGTGTGTGAGCAATTTAGCTCCTAGTTTGGTCAGGTAACACATGTGCTTTCTAACTGGCCTTAGACCCCACAGTTAGACTTGTTCCCGTGTGGCCAGTGTTTGCAGATGCTTAACCTGTGTCCTAAAGGTGGCCCTTACAAGAAGGCCAGCCAGCTTTCAGGGGCATTTGAGATCAGGAAACAAGGCACCCTGACATCTTTTTCCAGAGATCGGAGTTTGTTCCACTGAGGAAGCACAACTGCATGCTACAAGCTGGGCCCCCATGGTGCTCATTCCAGGCTCATGTTAAAATGAGGAAAAGCCAGATTTTGCTTTAAGATATAGCATCAGAGAATTTTCAGCATATGAATAAATGATTAGCGTGGACTGAGTCTTCTTTCTGATTCTCTTTGTCATATTGATTCCGACTCCTTCTACCATCCCTCGATTTTGGTACACGTAGGAGCAGAATGACTAGAAGACTCATGCTTGATTTTCCCTGTGGCTTGAAATAACGAAGAAATACTGCCCTGACTTCGTTGTCTTTGGGTTCTAAAGTAGCAGCTCACCCACTAAACACCTCTACTATGTCCTCCCCACTGCTTGATAATCGATGTTCTAAATAATGCATATGGAGCTTCTAGACGGCACTTAAATAATACATCACCCCACAATCGTGGAGCCCCCCAGTGGCGATTCTCTCATGATCTTGGTAACCCTTAGTGGAGCCTCTGTATGCAGAGGAGCAAATGGAAACTGAGCGTGGAGCAGGACCCCGTGCTGAAATTCAGTCAAAATCGCTTTTGTAATGCTAAGGTTACTGGCAGTGCTTTTAATTTAAAATATACTTGTTCCAGTCTTCTGATTTAGTCAAGGTCTATTTAAAAGTTATTTAGAGGTGGGGGGGAGTTATTTAGAGGCATAGAGAGTTCACCTTCAAACTGCAGAGGTAACTTTTCCCCCCCTTGGAAGTAACTTGTCTTTGCATTGAGTGAGTGGTCTTGTGTGCCACCTATTGGAGTACAGGAAACGAATCGGCCTAGACCACGTTTATGGTGACTGTTTTCCTGACAATGAGAGTGCTTTCATGAGCATGAAGTAGAGTGGGTACCCACACAGAGAAACAAGACTAGCTCCACTTTCTTCGGTTCCTTGTGAAATGCCAGCTTCTCACTTCAATTGAGCTTTTGACTGTGCTCCACGCCCTGTACAGAATGTTTACAGGATTTATTTCAATCAGTCTACAAAACCCCAAGTAGCTTTGATCATTGTTTTAATCAGCAGCAATTCACAGCTGACATAACTGAAGGGTTGCTTAGGTAATTTACACCAGGTTTCCTTAGACGACGTGTTGGAATTTGTACTACAACCAAGGTCCAGCTGTCCCCAGAACCCATGTTTTTGTTTTGTCTTTTAAGATCATTGTATTAGGGGCTCTTACAATTCTTGTTACAATCCATACATCAATTGTATCTGACATATTTGTACATATATTGTCATTGCTCTTTCCTAGACATTTACTTTCTACCGAGCCCTTGGGATCAGCTCCTCGTTTTTTCCCTACCCCCCTCCTCCTCATGGCCCCTTGATAGATTATAGATTGATATTATTTTCATATGTCACACCGACTGCTGTCTCCCTTCCCCTCTGGTTGCTGTTGTTCTTGCCCCTGGCTGGGGGTGTGTGGTTATATGCTGCGTACTTTAGAGAAACAAATCCACAGAAACTCATATGTATAAGAGAGAGTTTTATATAAAGGGTAAGTGCACATCACGAAAACATCCCAACCCAGTTATGCCCAAGCCCACAAGTCCAACATTAACCCATATGTCCAACACCAATCCACAAATTCCTCCTCCATCTCACAAAGCACATGCAATGATGCCGACTACAGGAGGAAAGCGGAATCACTGAGCATGTAAGCATCTCAGCACTGGCAGGGCTCTCCACATGGTTGCTCCAGCACCCAGGGCTGCATCGGGGTAGGTCCATGTGGCTTCTCCTTGGGGATGTCTTGCAGGAAGTGAGCCTTGCCAGCTGAAGGAGGGAACTGGCTAAGGCAGCTGCACCCTGGTCCAACCATCACAAAGCAAAAAACCTGAAAACTCGAAAGGAGAGGCTCACCAAGCCATTTATCCCTCAGCCCTTCAATTAACCCCACATGTGTTTATCAGCCAGGTTGGCACAAATAAACTAACTACCTTATATACCATTCATTGTGATCCGTACACGCTTTCTCCCCACCTTTCCCACCCCTTCTCCCTATCTCTTTGGTATCGCTATTCCCGTTCCTGTTTCTGGGTACCGTGTGTTGTGAGCTTTATCTCTGGCCTATACCTATGTACATGCTTCCGTCTAGTCCAGAGTGGGAAGCAACACTGAGGTCATGATAATGGGGAATGTGGAGGCCTCCAGGGATCAGAGGTATATTACGTGATCCATCAGTGCTCTATTGTACCCTGATTGACTCATACCTTCCCTGCAACCCCTCTATGGGGGGATGTTCCATTGTCCACAGATGGGCTTTGGGTCTCCACTCCGACCCCCTCATTCTCACCAATGTGTTTTTGTTTGTTTGTTTTTAGAAATCTTCTGATGCCTCTTACCCAGTCCCAATGACACCTCATTATTGCACCAGCTGGTGTGCTTCTTCCATGTGGGCTTGTTGCTTCATTATTGGATGGCTGCTTGTTTAACTTTAAGCTTTTAAGGCCCCAGACACTATATCTTTTAACAGCCGGACACCATCACCACATTTGCTTATGCACCTGAGATAGTTTATTGTGCCAGCCTGGCTGATAAACACAAGTGGGATTAACTGAAGGGCAGAGAGATAAATGGCTTGGTGAGCCTCGCCTTTCTTGTCTCTTGCTCTTTGATCATCAGACCAGTGTGTGGCTGCCTTGCTTGTTCTGTGCCTCAATTTAAAGGCTACACTACCTGTGGGACACCTAGCCTGTGGACTGTGTCGCTGTAAGTTGAGGTGCCTTTAAGACATCTCTGGAGCTGGGGACTGGCAGTTGGTGACCTGCCTTGTGATTGGCTGCTGTGCTGACATAGCCTAGCTCTCTCTATATAGAGAGGAAGATCTGGCAGCAGACTAGACTTGAAGGACTGCTAGTCTCTCACAACTCTCACGGACATGAGTTGTACTGAGCCATTTGTCGTGCTTTATGATTTAACCGTTTATTTCTTGTATTATATATTTATCTGTATATGATTTAACAGTTCATTTCTTGTTATATATCTAATTATCTTTATAAATAAATATATTAAATTATCAGCAATTTGGTTTTATCTCTCTAGAGAACCCTGTCTAACACAGCATCCATTTTGTCTTCAGCGATTGTCTGGGGGGATTGTAGGGAGCATCACAAAATGCCATTTTGTTAGAAGAAAGTGTTCTTGTATTGAGGGAGGGTATGAACTGAGGCCCAAGGCCAGTCTGCAGCCTCAGTGTATTGCCTTATAAATATATGTACATAGGTCAATACCTATTTTTATAGATTAATGTATTTACATAAGTACACACCTCTGTTAATAACCTCTATCTATAGTTTTGCTTCCTAGAACCTTCTTCTGTTTCCTTTTGCCTCTTCCTGCCCCACCGTCACATTCCCCCTTCTTCCACCTCTTAGTATTTCCTCTCAGCTACATTGGTGTTGCTCTAATACCTATAGGATCTCTACAACCTGGTTGTTTTAATTACCTGGTTGTTCCCCTGTCTATGGCATTGTTTGCTCACCCCACTCCTCCACGCCCGCACCGGAACCTTCTCCCCAGCAAGACCCTCCGGGGCCCTTGGCCCTGTTTCTATCTCCCCGCGCTTGTTTCCCATGTCCTAGTTCAAACAATAAGAATACAAAAGGTTGAAAAAAATAAAGGCCTTTATGAATCTCTACTACCCCTTGGCCCTGGAGTGTTCCGGGGGCTTCCCCTCCTAGCCGGAAGTCTATTTGGGGGCTCTTTAGGGGCTTTGTAGATTGGCTTTGCAACAATCGCTGATCTGTTATGCTCCCTTCTTGGTTTGTCCCGCTGCGGGGGATTCAGGCCACATTCTCTCCCCACTCTGTGTCCCCATTATTGTCCTCTGTCACAGTACGCTCCAGTTAGGGGACAACATATCTTGAGTGGTTGGCAGCCCTACAGTCTTCTCTGTGCCTTAGCAGCTCCGTGCAGGGACATCGTCCTCCGTGATTGGTGTGTCCATACGGAGTGTAGGCCGACTGTCCCGTTCTCTTTTTTCTTCTTCATTTGCTTCCGTGTGGGCACAGTAAGTCAGCTCCTTTCCCCACCTGAAGGTTTAGTGTTCTCTGTTGCACATATTTCTAGGGGCAGGGAGTGGTCAGATTGGCTCTGGTTGGGGCTGGCCCTGTAGCCCAATCTTTTCATGCAGTCTTCCGCGTGGTTACATTGTCCTCCTGGTTTGGTGCCCCATGGTGGGGTCTGTATGCACACGCCCAATTCTGTGGAGACATAACCAATACTCTCCCCCTGGGTGGGTTAGTGCCCTGTTGCCCCCATGCCATCAGCTCAGTTTCTCTCCCCCTCCCCACCCCCCCACCCCCCACTTTTCTCTCTCCTCCCCCCTTCTTTATGTTGAATTCACATGTACCTCCTTGGGTTTGGTCTGACCTCCACCCGACTGCATGTGCCTCCACCTGTATATTGTGAGATAAGTGTCTTTTAAGCCCTCCCTGCCTCCCTGGGATGAATCCTACATGACCATAGTGGATGATATGTTTTATATGGAACATATACCTTTGTATTTTATTAACCAATATTTTGTTAAGGATTTTTGCATCTATTTTCATTAGAGATGTCAGTCTGTAGTTCTCTATACCTGTGGAATCCTTGCCCTGTTTGGGTATCAAAGTTATACTGGCTTTGTAGAATGAGTTTGGGAGTTTGCCATCCTTATCTATGCTCTGGAATACTTTATAGAGGATCGATGTCAACTCTTCCCTGAATGATTGGTGGAATTCCCCTGTGGGAATTCTGGTCCAGGGGCTTTTTTTGTTGATAGCGTCTTGATAACCATATCTATATCTTCTTTTGATATGGGTTTGTTGAGGTTCTTGGCCTCTGTCTGGGCTAATCTAGGAGGGACTGTTTTTCTAAGTATTTATCCATGTCTTCCACATCTTTTAATTCATTAGAATACAGTCCTTCATAGTACTTTGTGGTTATCATTTTAATCTCATTGGGGTTTGCTGTGATTTCCCCACTTTCATCCCTCATCCTGGATATTGATATTTGCTCCTTCCTTTCCTTGGCTAGGTTCACCAGCAGTCTGTCAATTCTGTTGATCCTTTCATAGAACCAGCTTTTTGCTGCATTAATCTTTGTTCTTTGTCTTCCCACTGGTTTAACTCTGCCCTGATTTTTTATTATTTCTTTTCTTTTGCTATTGGAGAGGTTGTTCTGTTGACTGTGTTATAATTGCTGGAAGTTTTGTGGTAAGGTATCAGTCACAAGCCTCCCTTCTTTTTTCATATATGCATATATTGCTATCAAGCTACCTCTGATAACTGCCTTTGCAATATCCCATGATTTTTGATATGTTGTATTCTCGTTCTCATTAGTTTCTAGAAACTTCCTCTCTAATCTGGGCCAATACCCATTCATGTCGCAGATGATCATTGTTCATCCTCCAATTGTTTGCCCTTACTTATCTAGTTGCCCTTTTATTAACCTCCAGCTTTTAGGCATAGTGATCTAAGAAAGACGTCTGAATAATCTCTATGTGTTTGAATTTACTCAGGCTCGACTTGTGTCCCAGCATGTGGTCTATTCTCAAAAATGAGCTATGTTGGGTTAGGAAGAATATGAATTTTTTTGCATTTGGATGGAAAGCTCTATAAATGTCTACCAGGTCCAGTTGCCTAATTGTTTAGCTCAGAGCCTTCTTGCTGAGCTGCTTTCCCAATGATCTTTCTCTGATAGCAGTGTATTAAAGTCACCAACTGTGATTGTCAAATCTGATTTCTTTTTTCATCTTTTGAAGTTTGTTTGACGAATTTTGCCGGTTCATTGTTTAGAGTGTAAATATTCAATATGCTTGCTGGTTCCTAGTTTACTGGTCCTTTGAGCATTATATAGTGCCCCTCCTTGTCTCTTTTTATGGTTTGAACATTGAGGTCAATTTTGTCAGAGATTAGGATTGCCACCCCTGCTTTTTTTAACTTGTTGTTTGCCTGGTATACTTTCCAACAGCCTTTTATTCATAGTTTATTTTTGTCTGTGCACTTAAGATGTGTCTCTTGTAGGCAACAGATTTTGGGGTATATTTTCTGAGCCAGTCTTCTAGCCTTTTTCTTTTAATGTATGAATTGGATCCACACAATCTGTTGATTCATTGATGTCATCCCGTGCCTTGTGTTGTGGGTGTTTTCCTGTCTCCCTCCATATCAGTGTGCGTTATTCTTGTCCTCTTTTCCCTCTGAGGCCCCATTGTCTTGGTCATTGTTGTCTGCACATTGGCTTCTGGATGGAGTTGGGCTATATGGTGGTCTCCTGCTCGTGGATGTTGGTCCTCTGACCATAGTGAGTCGGCCAGTATCTTCCACAGGGTTGGGTGTCTTGCAGCTTACTCTTTGATTTTTTTCTTTGTCCCGGAAGACCCATATCTCCCCATCTATCTTAATGGATGGTTTGGCAGGGGAGGGGATTCTTGGGCAGGCATTTTTTCTTTCAGCTTTTGGAAGATGTTGCTCCACTCTCACTTCCTCTTCATGGTTCCTGCTGATAGGTCTGAGCATATTCTTACCTGAGCTCCTTTGTATGTGACCGTCTTTCTTTTTCTTGCTGCTCTTAAAATTTTCTCTTTTTCCTTGAAGTTGGATATTTTAACTGTTATGTGCTTTGGTGAGTTCTTCCTCGGGTTTAGCCTAGTTGGTGTCCTCTCTGCTTCCTTTATGAGTGTCTGATTCTCACTCATTAAGGTGGGAAAGTTTGCTTCCTGAAATTCCCTTCCTATTTTATCTGTTGACTTGTTCGTAGTGTCCTGCTTCAGTAAACCAAATTACTCAAATATTTTTCCTCTTCATAGCATCCATCTATCGTTGATCTCAGGTTATCTTCTACCTCTTTTATTATCCTATCTGACTGTCTTTCTCATTTGCTGAGCTCTGCCTGAGTGTCTTTGAGATCGCTAATTCAGTTCTCTGCCTCCTCTAGTCTAATCATAAATTTTGTGATTTTGTGTGTGGCTTCTGCTACCTCATCTGTCAGCACCTGTATTTCCCTTTGGTGCACAGACTTCTTCCCCTCTATCGTGGAATTCATCCCTCCAATTGTGGATTTCATGTCCTCTATCATCGCATCCTTATTCTGCATTGCTTCCCTCAACTCCTGTATAACTGCAAGCACCCTTCTGAAGAGTTCTTCTTTGTGGCAGATCCATGTCTGATTATTCTATGAGTGTCCTTAACTCTGCTTTTGTTTTTGTCTCTCTGGGTTTTTTTTGGTTGAGAAGTGATGCAGTTTGATGCTGTTTCCTTGACCCCTTTGTGGAGATAGGCGCCATGTTTCTGGGAGCCCAGGGGGGCCTGAGCTCTTTCTCTGTGTTACTGATAAGGATGCTTTCAGGGAGCTGTCTGTGGCCTACTATAGAGGTGGCTCAGACTGCCATGTAGGCAGGATTCCACAATGATTCAGTGGTCAACAGTGGTGAGGAGTTTCAGTGACTGGAGTCAGGCTGGAGCCTGTATATATGCCCCTAGGCTGCTTTGAACTGGGCTGTCAGGCCACAATTAGCACCCTTTTTTCTTATTTAATATTTTAATTTTTTTAAAGATGCCTAATAGAAGGCAAAGGTAGGGGAGCCATGCTGGCACAGGAGGGGCTGCTGATCAAAGGCGAAAAAAACCCACTTCCCTGGTGCAGGTGTCTGGGGAGAGCCTCCGCAGGGTGTAGGTGCCTGCCGTTAGTAGGGGCAGCTGCCACATCTGGGGCAGGGAGCATTGCACTGGTTTGGGACAGGCCGCTGCTACTGTGGGTGGTGGGAGTGGAGGAGCCCTGTGTGTAACGAAAAGGCTGAGGGGGCCCAATCAGCAGGTGTTGGATGCGACGGGGTTTGAGACAGTGTGGCCGATGTGGACTGGGAAGCCCTTGGATTCGGGTCGCTTATCCCCTGGGCTCTGGAGCCAGGCTAAAGTGTGGGGAATGTAGGCTCTTTGGTCCAAGGATGCACTCCCCACTGCTCCCGTGGGCCTGCGACGCTAGGGAATTACTAAACCAATGCCGTCAGGAGCGGTGCCAGCAGGAGCGGGGAGAGCTGGGGCTGCCATGGCAGGAGTGCTCCGCTGTGGATGGGGGCACGGTGGAGGGGTCTCAGGCAACGGTGCAGGGGGGAGGAGCCCCCTAGTCACAGGTCACTTAACCTGCTACAGGTAGACTGCAGGTCAGTTCCTGGGGCCCTGGGTGAATGGAAGGAGCAATCTGAGCTTGGCCGTGGATCACCACCAATTTAACCTCAGTTCTTAACCACTGTTATTCTGGGTATAATTATCTAGGTGCATACACAAACCCATAAGAGTAGACCAGAAAAGGAAAAAGAGAGGGGAATAAAAAGAGCTGGAAAATCGGACTTTCACGTTTTCTTGGCTCATAAAGTCAGGTTCGAGAAGGTTTCATTGACGTTTCTCCCTTCTCCGTAACCATCGCAGTCTTTTGAATGCTAGAATCCGAAAGACCAGTCCTTCTTTGTAGAGATGAAAGAAGAAGAGGCAGAGACGGCCTTGACATGCTCAGAGCACACGAGGTAGGGCCAGAGCAAGGAGGCGCGGTGAATCTGGGAGGAAATCTTCTGCTCTGCCGTCCACTCCACCCAAGCCCTTTTTTCACCCAGCTGTGACCTTGCCAATTTCATCACTCAGTGACTCTCTTCCTCTGAGAATTTCTCCCTCATAGCCGATTCACTAATCACCACCAACATGTGACTTTCTTTGGGCCGTGGGGTCCAGTAGGCCTGTCTAAGATAAGTTGTGAGGCAGCATAATATAGGGACTAAGTATGGAAACAGATGACCTGGGCTCAAATCTTGACTCTTCTCTAAGCAGTGCAGCCTTGGCTGTGTCCTTTCATCTCAGCATGCCTCGGTTTCTTCATCTGTTGAACAGTTATAACAACAGTACCTATTTCAGAGGGTTAATAATGATTGAGTGAGTAGCTGTTTCACAAAGGGCAAGCATATAAGCGTTACATAAACATTAAATTTGCCAACTGATATGTATGTATATGTCAACATATATGTTGACTGTGATGTATATGTCACAGAGAAGGAAACCATCTCAGAGAAGGTACATGGCCTTTCCAAATTCATGAGATGGAAAAAAAAAAGCAGAGCTTTAGCCTTTGCCCTGGCTGTTGGCAATGCCACATGCCATCTAATGCCTGGTCCCTACTGCTTGGTCCCATCAGAGTCAAATGAGAGAGCTTCAGGCCATTGGTGCTGGCTACAGAGGGTAGCCCAGATGAAATCATTGTGAGGTTCACAATTCATGAGGATGTAAAATCTAGTAAGCAAATGGAATCTAATACTGGAAATATTTGTTACCCTTTCTAATCTTGAGCCCTAATGGCATAGTGGTTACAAGTTGGACTGATAATTTCAATGGCAGCAGTTCGAAACCACCAGCCACTCCTTGAGAGAAGGATGGGGCTTTCTACTCCCATAGAGTGTTATAGTCTTAAAAACTCACAGGAGCAGTTCTACCCTGTCCTGTAGAGTCTCTGAGTCAGCATTGACTTGATGGCATTAAGGATGAGTCTTTTCTGATCTCAACGAGCCAGTTAGGCCCCGCTCCCTTTCTTTGTGTTAATAGAACAGCTCCTATTAAGCTCACGGCAATGTATAATTACATTATCTAGTGGACTAACCCACTGTCCATGCCTATATTGGTGGGAGCAGTGAAAGGATCTGTTTCTTTATTACCAGCAACTGACACTGCTCGGGGGTGCTGTCTGTACACCTGTGGAATGGCTGGGGATTCCTTAAGATTTTCACTGTTGGATCCAGGAGCTCTGGCAGCAGTTCCTCACTCATGCCCATCGTTGCAGGTTAATGGGGTTGACTTACGGAGTGCCAGCCATGAGGAGGCCATCACAGCCCTGAGGCAGACCCCACAGAAGGTGCGGCTGGTGGTGTATCGCGATGAGGCCCACTACAGAGAGGAGGAAAACTTGGACATCTTTCCGGTGGACCTGCAGAAGAAGACTGGCCGAGGACTGGGGCTCAGCATTGTTGGGAAAAGGTAAAGAAATGCAAGTGGGCTCTTTCTCAAGAGTTGTAGGGATTGATGCTGATTAGCACCAAAAGATACAGCCTAACACAAAGTAGTGGGGTGATTTCTAAAGTTCTGCTATTTCTGACTGATTGAACAAGGCCTTCACAAAAATTCAAATGCCATATTACGATAGAGCTCCAGGATCAATCCACCCAGACCCTTATTGCCTGGTAGAATAAGGACAGGATCCCTCAAGTTCCTTCAGGGTGCGGTCATCTACCACTGAGGCTCGCCAGGTGTCAGTTAAGGCAGTCACCCCTCAGGAAGAGCTGATCTCAAGAAGAGAGGTGCATTTAGGCAATACCGGGCATGCACTGCCACTCAGTATAGTGTCTGCATTTCACACTGTGTGAAAGATAGTTGGGAAGACATCATTGAGGCACAGATATGTTGTCCACAGGACCATGGCTTCTGATTAAGATGCCCTGTACAGAAGGGTCGTGGGGAGGAGACAAGCCAGTCAGGGTGCAGTGTAGCAACTATAAAACATACAACTTTCCTCTAGTTCCTAAATGCTTCCTCCCCGCCACCCACCCACCCACCCACACACAAACTATCATGATCCCAATTCTACCTTACAAATCTGGCTAGACCAGAGGATGTACACTGGTACAGATAGGAACTGGAAACGCAGGGAACCCAGGGTGGATGATCCCTTCAGGACCAGGGGTGAGAGTGCCAGTACCGGGAGGGTGGGGTAGAAAGGGGGAACCAATTACAAGGATTTACATATCACCTCCTCCCTGGGGGATGGAAAATAGAAAAGTGGGTGAAGGGAGACGTCGACAGTGTAAGATATGACAAAATAATCATTTATAAATTATCAAGGGTCATGAGGGAGGGGGGAACGGGGAGGGAGGGGGGAAAATGAAGAGCAGATGCCAGGGGCTTATGTGGAGAGCAAATGTTTTGAGAATGATGAGGGTAACGAATATACAAATGTGCTTTATACAATTGTTGTATGTATAGATTGTGATGAGTTGTATGAGCCCCCAATAAAATGATTAAAAAAGAAAGAGAGAGAGAGAGAAAGAAAGGTAGGCGCCATGGCGTGGACTAGCTTGCACTATAACTGAGGACAGAGCTGGTGGCCGGGCTGCACTGCTGCTTACCCATGTGATGTGAATTACAGTAATTGGTCCAGGAGACTATTAGTAGGCTCTCTCTTGCAGTTTATGGGAGAGGTAGGTAATATCCTGAAATGGTAATTCTAGCGTGCATGGTGTACTGGCTTTAAAACATCCAGTGTGTATTAATTCCAACAAGGCTGCAGAATTTCCAGGCGATGCTCCAAGTTTGCCTTAGAGTGTACCAACCATCCCCTCAGGAAGCATTCAGATAGATAGCATCTTATGTGGCCTAGGGCTTGGCTCTGGTATTCCAAGTTGTTACGAAAATTAAAAACAAAAAACTAGTCTCCATTTTTGTGTCGTCGTTACCTCATGTTTTCCTTCAGCACCATAAAAACGTTGTCCCTCTGAAAAACACAAATAAGTGCTAAACAAGATCAGCCCACTTCTGGAGGCTGACGGAGTCCCCCAGAAGTTTGCTTTCCTATTGTGAATTGCATATCCCTGGAGAGGCTGCAGTTTTAAAAGGTGGGTTTGTGTCCTGTTGTCTCTCCTTACTTTAGGTTGGATTTATCAGGAGCATTTACATTCCTTAGCACAAAGCAGTTCCATTGTAAAGGATCACATGGACTGTTCTCAAAATTCACAACTCACTGTGACCCACAATTCCATCACTCAGAACACTTCCAGGACACTTTAGTCTCTGCAACATGTTTGCAGTCACCGAAGACTGGAAATAACTCACAGTCCATCAATAGGTTACTAATGAGATGAAATTATGGAGCATCTGGTATAGCCTACTATGTAGCCATCAAAAGCAAGAAGGGATATCCAGGTACTGATTAGAACCAATATTGCCAAACCGTACTTAATTGGGGGTGAGGGGGATGTAAAGAGAACAAAACTGGAAAAGTGTGTGTGTGTGTGTGTGTGTGTGCGCGCGCGCGCGCGCGAGCACTTCATTCTTTCACATGCATGTGAACTACACACATGAATTTGCTTCTGTGTATCCAAAATGTTTGTTGGAGATACCCAAGTGTGGGTAACATTGGTTGCCTACCAAAAAAGGCACTTGGGTACTGGGGAACAAAAATGAAGGGAAAACTTTCAAGTTACATCTTTTTTAACCTCTGTTATTTTGAGCCATATAATTGTATTGATTTGTCAAATGAAAAATACAGTGACAACTCTAAAGTAACCAGGGAAGGAGTGACGAGGAAGGAAGGAAGGAATAATCAGAAGCTAGATGGGGTTAGGTGCAGTCCAGTGGGTTCTGACTCCTGGTGACCCCCGTGAACCACAGAATGAAGCACCGCCTGCCCCTGCACCATCCGCACGGTTGTTGAGGTTTGAAGCCGTTATTGCTGCCACTGTGTCAATCCATCTCATTGAGGATCTCCCTCTTTGTCTCCTCCCCTCGCTGCCTTACAAAGCATAATGTCCTTTTCCAAAGTACGTGGGACGAAATCTCCCCGTCTTCCCTTCTAAGCAGCGTTCCAGCGGTACTTCTTCCCACCCAGATGGGAGGTTTTTTTGGCAGTTCCCAACACCTTCAGTGACTTGCCATGAACTGCCAGAGGAGCAAAGTTTCCAACAGCTTCATTCAAAGAAATCAATTATTCTTTGGTCTTGCTTATTGATCGTTCAGCTTTCTCATGCATATGAGTCCATTTAAAATATCCTGGCTTCGGTTAAGCCTACGGATGTCATCCAAGGACGTCTTTGCTTTGTAACTCTTTAAAGAGGTCTTTTGCAGCAGATTAGCAAATGGTGCAGTATGTCGTTTTTATTTCTTGACTGCTGCTTCCAATGACATTGATTGTGGATCCAAGTAAAATCAAATCTTCGACAACCTCACTCTGTTCTTCGTTCACCAGGATGTGATTGTGGATCAGTGGTAAGGATTGTGTTTACTTTCTTTGGAGGTGGACTGAAGGCCGTAGTCTGTGATAGCCATCTGGAAGTGCTTCAAGTCCTCTTCACGTTCCACAAGCAAGGAGGTGTCAGTTGCATATCAGATGATCAGTGAATCTCCCTCCCATCCCAGTGCCCCATTCTTCTGCATTTAGCCCAGCTTCTCACGGCTCACATGGACTATTCGCACAGCATACAGATTGAATAAGTATGGAGAAAAGATAGAGCACTGATCCACACCTTTTCTTACTTTAAACCATGTAGTTTCCTTTTGGAAACCTGTAGGTATACTGGGTTACACATGGGGCTGATAACCACCAGGTCAGCAGTTCAAACCCACCAGCTTCCCTGTGGCAAGATGAGGCATTTTACTCTCATAAAAATTTATAGACTCAGAAACCCAGAGGGATGGGCAGCTCTACTCGGTCCTATTGAATCACTGTGAGAACTGACTCATTGGAAATGTGTTGGTTCTTGTGTTGGTTTTGTTCAAATGACTGCCTCTTAGTCTGTGCACAGGTACTGCACGTACAGTTCAGTGTTCTGGGAATTCCACTCTTTCCAGTGTTTTCCATAATTTGTTATGGCACAAATAACCCATATCAATAAAACACAGGTAAATATTTTTCTGCATTCCCTACTTTAAGCCAAAATCCATCAGATAGCAATGATGATAATCCCTTATTCCACATTTTCTTCTAAGTCTGACGTGAAATTCTGCTAGTTCCTGGTTGATGTCTTGCTGCAACTGATTTTGAATTATCTGCAGCAAGATTTTACTTGGCATGTGATATTAATGATAGTGTTCGGTTATGTGTGCCTTCATTGGATTGCCTTGCTTTGAGATTGTCGTATATACAGATCCCTTCCAGATTCTTGGCATAGATGAGGAGCCTTCCAGCAATGGATCCACTTGTTGAAACATCTCAATTAATATTCCAACACGTGTTGGAGCCTCACCTCCAGTGCAACTTGGGTTTCTTTCTTCACTATTATCATGCTTGAAATGGTTGAGCGCCGACCAATTCTTTTTGGTACAGTGACTGTGTGCATTCCTTCCCTCTCCTTTTGATTCGTCCTGTCCTGCATTATTCAGCTTTCTGCCCCATAGAATCTTTCAGTGTTGCATCTCAAGGTAGAATTTTTCTTCGGTTCTCTCAGTTTGAGAACATTGAGCATGGATTTGCTTTTGGTTTTCTAGCTGGGTCTTTCGTCGTTTCATTATACATTGTCTCCTTGAGATGACCTTTGAAAGCTTCTGGCCAGCTCTTTACTTCATCCTTTCTTCCTTTCGTCTTGACCGTTTCATGTTCAAGAGCAAGTTGAAGAGTGTCCTCTGACTCTAAATACTCAAGTTTGTACTTTGGCTTGCATGAACTTGTTTTAATTTTCTTCTGTTTCAACTTGAACTTGCATATAAGCAGTGGATGGTCAATTCCACAAATGGCTGCTGGTCTTGTTTTTACTGGTGATATTATCTCTTTCCACAAACATAGTTGACTTGATTCCTGCATATTCCATCTGGCCAGGTCCACATGTATAATTCCTCTGTGTGCTGTTAAAAATAGGTATTTCAAATGTCTAGGTCACTGACCTTGAAAAATTTTGTCATGAAATCTCCAGCCTCGTTTCTGTCATCATTGTCAGATTCTCAAACTACTGATGCCTCTTATTTCCAACTTTCACATTCCAATCACTAGTTATTACCAATGCATCTTGATTGCATTATTGGGTGGTTCATAAATTTGAATAATATATTAACTGAATTTCCTTACAGACATCTGATGATTATCCTATCGTTGGCTGTATTGTACTTCCAGCTAAATCTTGAAATGTTCATTTTTAACAATCAATTCATTATTCCCAGCAAAGGAGACCATCTGCTCAATTCAAAATGACCAATGCCCATCTATTTCAGTTCACTACTACCTAGGCTATGAATTAAGTATTTCATTTAATTGGGCTGCTAATTATGAGTTCAATGGTTCAAACATCCTAGCAGTTCTACAAAAGAAAAATGAGGCTGTCTGTTCCTGTAAAGATTTATAATCTTGGAAACCATACATAGAGCCAACATTTGTCAGAATGGAGTCGATGGCATTGGACTTTGTGTTTCTAATGATCTTAGATTCATATTTTGCACATCCAAGTTCAGTTACTAATGAGCATTTCAGCTGCTGCTTCTAACTGCTCCGACACGTCATACCATGTATGAAGGCCCTGAAAGCTTCACTCTGTCTAGTCAGCTCCATTTTGGGGCGGCAGCTTTTCCCCAGACAGATTTCTCGTGCCTTCCAATGTGAGGGGCTCGTTTTCCGGCACTACGTCGGATGGTGTGCCGCTGGTTTGTTTTCGCTGGCCCTTGTTTTCTCAGAAGTCAGTCCGCAGGTCCTCCTTTCTCAGTGCCTCTTATTCTGGCAGCGCCACTGAAACCCGACTACCGCAGCTGACCCTGCGCCCTTTGGAGTATTGGTGGCCCAGTACCATGCAAGCCTCCACAGTACAAGAAATTGACAGATGGGTGGTAGTCATTGTATAACCTTCTTTAGGGAAATAGCCTGTAAATTTTAAGAGTAGTTAGCTCTGCCTTTCAAAGGGAATTTCCATTTCACTGAAATTGTCATTTTGCAGAACTTATACCTGTGGCCAAGAAAAATGGATATTACAATAAGCAGCATAATAGGCATAAACAATTTAACAGGTTAGCTCTCTGAAGTTTATCATTGGGAGTTAATATTGTGTTATGTGGGTTCATCAGGTTTTTCCTTCCCCGTTTTAGGATTGAGGGTATCTATGTAGAATATCCGAGCCCTGGTAGCAGAGTGGTTACACATTGGGTTGGGATCTGAAAAGTAAGCAGTTCAAAACCACAGTTGCTCCTCAGGAGAAAGACAGTGCTTTCTAGTCCCGGAAACAGTTATCGTTTTCAGAAACTCACAGGGCAGCCTGGCCTGGCCTGCAGGGTTGCTATGAGTCAGCATCAATTCGATGGCAGTCAGTGTGGTTTGGGGTTTTATAGAGAATATCAAGAAGCCCCGGTGGCGCTTCCAGTAAGTGCCTGCCTGCAAACCTCAGGGTTGAGGGCTCCCTCTGTGAGAGAAAGAGGGAGCTATCCGCGCCTGTAATAGTGGTGGCAGCCTCAGGACCCCTGTGAGGTCACTCGGATTTGGACTTGACTCAGTGACGGTGGGTTTCAGGTTGGTCTTGCATGTCAGTAACCCCAGACTTAATAAAAGGTTGTGCTAAGACCGCACTGCTTTATGCTTATCCACAGAAACGGAAGTGGGGTGTTTATTTCTGATATTGTGAAAGGCGGAGCTGCAGATCTTGATGGGAGGTTGATTCAGGGAGACCAGATCTTGTCTGTGAATGGAGAGGACATGAGAAGTGCCTCGCAGGAGACCGTGGCCACTCTCCTCAAGGTGAGTCCCGCAGCTGCTCGGCTGGCAGAGCTCAGCCCAGGGCCGACTGTTCTAATCCACCTGGATTAAAAAACGGGCTGAGTTTTATGAGCCCCATTTTTCACTAGATAGCTTAGAGTCTGGACAATCAGCATAGATTGCAATGAAAGTTCTGTTTTATTGATTAACAGCACTTGGCAGGGACCCTGATTTGAAATTTTCAAGCGCCTTTGCCGAGCTTGTGGGATTTCCAGAAGTCCACAGTTGTCCTCCATGCCTCTGATGAATGACTCTTTGACTTAGGGACTTCATCCTTCTCCCTCAGGCCGTGTCCCTGAGCATATTATTGCCTAGTCTGCAAGCCCAGCCATTGCTGTTCAGAGGAAAACTAGAGCTTTGATAGTGCAGTTCCCAGGCCACGCATGACCTATGACCACAGCATAGGTCGCTACCCAAGCCACCCTCCCACCCAAACTGTCTCTCCCTTACATTCAAAATTCACTGCCAAGTGTCTCTCCCGCATCAACGCTACTTCCCATGGATGAAACTGGTCAACAAAAATTCTTGTCCATTTCCACTCAACTATTAAACCCCTGCCATGGCTACCCAATGTGTGTCAGTTTTGACAAACAATATTGAATATATTCAATAGCTAATTTTTGAAGTTGATCACCAGGCCTTTCTTCTAAGGCACCCACCCTTTTGGTTAGCCGCTGAAAGCATTGACAATGTACATTTTGTTCTGTTTCACAAATGGCAGCGGCAGCTTTTGCAAGGACAAGTGGCTTTTGTTCATTTTAAAATCCCCAGGGCCAACGTTCAGTTGTTACTCAAGAAACAGTTGTATTTGTAGATCCACCTAGGTTTGGTTTTTCCATACTGCCTTCCTCCCCCAGGAGTCCTGGAGGTGTAGTGATCACAAATTAGGCTGCTAACTGCACGGTCAGTAGTTCGAAACCACCGGCTACTCTACTGGAGAAAGATGAGACTTTCTACTCCCATAAAGAGTTCCACTCTCAGAAACTCACAGTAGTGCTACCCTGCCCTATAGAGTCGCCATGAGTCAGAATGGATTTGACGGCAGTGAAGAGAAGTGAATTGAAAGCATTCCTTTCAAGTCCATGCCGTCAGCATGTGGAGCAGTCCACGAGATGGAAATGTTGATGTGTTCCGAACTTTTATTACTTCATATGATTTGATTACTAAGTTTCCTTTGTCTGGGCCCTTTATCGCCCATTTCCAATTCTTGACTGCGGAGCCGAGCGCAGGCCGGGCTCTGGTGCTTTCAGAAACCAAAAGCTCACCATTGTGCATTTCTGCCCTCTCTTCTCTTCCCAAGTGTGCTCAGGGGCTCGTGCAGCTCGAGATTGGGAGACTTCAAGCTGGTTCCTGGCCCTCCTCGGGGAGGACATCCCAGAATCGCCAGGTTCGTGACGACCGACTGACCCTCCAGCCCTTACCTGCGTGAACGTTCCTTCCTTCATAAATGAGGGTTTGATGGTTATGTCTAACACGAATATAGAGCAGATTCACAACACCAAGTTCATTATATTCTAATATGTTTGAAAGAGGGCTTTTGAACTGGTTCGTTCTGGCTCAACCCCTGCTAGGAATTTGCATTTTCACCCCAGACATACCAAATCAATGTACATTCTATCAGTTTGTAGTTATCTCTGGGAGCTTGGGAAAAATAGAGACTCTGATTCAGTATACCTGGGACATAAATGCAAATTCTAAGCAGGTGCACGAACTGAATGAGCCATTTCTAAAGTCTAGTTTTAAATGAAATCAAAACGTGGGATGGGAACTCATTCATCTCCCTTTATGGCTGTCTAGAGTTTTCTAAGAACCATGTTCTGTCTATTCTAAATTGCCTATGCATGGGTGTACACAGCTGTGTTTATTTTTAAAAGAAGGAAGGAAAGTAACATCTGGTGACAATTTGACCCTCATTAGCACAACATTGTTCTGTTCATTCAATTAAATATTGCTATAAAGTTAGCTTGTGAATAGCCACTCACACATGGTGAGGGCAATTAATAGTATATTCCTAGGAGAGCAAAGAATGTGGGGTCTCTCCTGTGGGTTTCCCTCATGGTGGGTGATATTTTGTGGGTTAGAAAACATCTTATATTTATTTGCAAGGCTGACGTAAGTGCTACTTTTCTTAAAAACCACGTATTTCACTGCTTCCCCCCCACCCCCACCCCATCCCCATTATAACAGCTGACAAACATGAAGACTGTAGAGCTATATGTTTAGTCCCATTTGGTGTATAACGAGACTATAGAAAGTTTCATGTCACCCTCAATCCCTTCTGTAGGTTATGGATGGGTCTTTGTTTGCGGGGGGTGGGGGGGGGCAGGAGGGAGTCTTTGTTTTATAAATAAAAATAACTTTTGCTCCTTCCCCTTGCTACCATTAACTTAAAAGCCTAAGGCCTTTGTTCAGAAAGAGATGCTTTGATTTTCCGGTTAGCCCATAGGTACTCCTTGAATGTTATTGGCTGCTTCCTTTACCTCTGGAGTTAGAAAATGGATGAGAAACACGTGTTAGCACAGACTAGCTGACTGCTCTCAGAGAATTCTCAGAGCAGTCAAACCTGCTAAGCACCAGGTTACATTCTAGATGTTTTTTCATTTCTGGCTTCCATATGGACAGTTACTCAATAGCATATATACTAAGAGACTGTAGGATTTTAGGAGAGTTTCTGGTGATGATTCTAACTAGACTTGTATGAGGAGGATTCAAAAGGCTTCAAAAGGACAATGGAAGGAAAAGACACTAGGTTAAATATAAAGCTAACCTGTTCAGGAGCTGCCAAATAACCCCCATTATCATTTATCTGGTATGTGAATGTGAGCTGCCATATTTTCTTAAATATCGATCCCTAACCTTCTTGCACAGACTTTTTTATTTCACAGCATGAAAATGGAACTCAATTTTAAAATAAAAAATCATAAAGCTTATTTCTCTTCTTCTTGTCCTTAACATTATGGCCAAGCTATGATTGGTTGTACTGATAAATTGGCCAATTAGAAGAAGGGGGCATCTTTCATCATCATGAGTGGAAGAGCAGCCCCTGACCCAGATGGAGAAAAAGAGGAGAGATCTCATTCGCAATCAAATCCAGATTTATCTAAAGCAGTCAGGACCCCCAGACACACAGCTCTTATAAGATACGGGTAATTATCAGACAGGGAGTTAGCGGCCTTCGTTTGAGGGCCGAGGGGAATCACAGGCCCTTGGCTTCACTTACAGAAAGTGATCTCATTAAGAGAGAAATTTTGGTTCTGAGGCCACCAAATGGATTCTTTCAAAGTAATTATTTTGATTCATCAAGAATGAATCTTTATAGAGAAAAGTGTGTAATAGGGGGAGGAGGTGGTGAAACACTTGAACTTATTGCTTTGGTGGGAATACAACCAGGCAAAGTACATCTTTGTAAAAACCATTACAAACACACTTTCCCCTGAGAGTGTTAGATTAACTCTATAATGTCCTGTTATTTCCCCAATCCTGATTAATTTTCTGTTGTCCCACCATTAGTTTAATCATATTATGAACTCACATTAAAATATCTATCCATTGTGAACTGTATCAACATCAGCAGCTTACTTTAAGATTTTTAAAAGAAAAGTTGAAGGCTAGAAAGTTGAATGATATATATATGAAATATTTACCAAAAAAGTACATGGTGAAACATTCCTTTTAGAATCTCTGTAGTATACATATTTAAATGTCTTCTTTCAACTTTCCTATGTGATATTTTTTATATTTAAGAAATATTGAACAACTTATGTCATAGAATTAAGGAAATAGGTCAAATTATCATTTGTCAACTAATAATTGTGAGCTTGGGCTTAGCTTAAAATGGAAGAATTATTCATAGTTTTTATACTTTGGTACAAAATTTATTCTTTATGGGCCCTTGTACATGAAAAGGTCTTTTTGCTATGTGCCTGATTTTCATGCAGCAGCCTCTAGCCATAAAATAATTATACATTGTAGATCTCAAATATTCCTTTAAATAAATAAAGGGACCAATAACAGAGAGAGAGCTTGATTAGACCGAAGTACTATGGATGCCTGGAAAATCTGTTAGGGAAACTATGCATAACATATATTCCTAAAGTAGGTCTCTTCCCCTTGAAAGTTGCTGCTTTCTCCTACAATTGGGATTTCCAGTTGGCTGAGTTCCCATTAGTCTAGGTTTTATGAGCATTGCTTTAGTAAAATATGTAAGGTAACTTGGATGATAGAAAAAATAACTGCTGACTTTAGCCACAAATAACACACTTGTCGGTTGCCATTGAGTTGATTTCAATTCCTGTCCACCCCATGTAGGAACACTGTGCTCCCTAGCATTTTCTGTGACCAGTTTTTTAGTAGATTGATCACTCGTTCTTTCTTTCAATATGCCTCCGAGTGGGCTCAAATCTCCCACCTGTTAGCAGTAACCATTTGCGCCGCCCAGTAACTCCAAACGGCACATTTGTGCTTGTTCCAGGACCATCTGTAAAGACCATGTAACGACCCAGGGCAATGTCTTTGTAGCTCATGGGAAAGGACAGCATAAAGTTGGTGAGACAGGAGGTCGTTTTCTGCCTTGATCATTGAAACCATTCATGAAAGCTTATGCATTGAAGAAAACAGTGGTAAATAAGGTTATATTAGGGTGGCAAGAACATTCAGCCAATTTTTTTCTTTGTCTTTTTTCGCCTCATCAAAATTGTCTCTAACAGTCATAATTAATGTGATTCCATAAATAAGATGTAAATCATAACAGTAAGTATGATTCTTTTAGACGAATCTTTCATCACAGCTAACAGCTGGGTTTCCTTTTCAGGGGAGTCGGGGGAGTCAGCAGAGCACACACAGCTTCTTCCTTCCATCCATCGCCCCGTGCATTTCCAGCCTCCAGAGCCTGGTCGGCCCCAAAAGAGCGTCCAACCCTTCTCCCCCAGATCCAGGTATTATTTGTATACGAATCATCCTGGTGGTGCTTTTTATGAATCTGTGCACTTGACCACATTTCCCAAGCCGAAAGGCTTTGATTGCAAAGGGAGTAAAAACCACAGAGATTCCTTTTTGAAGGTCCCTTTAGCTTTCTACAAATACATGTGAACAAGAGAAAAGCCCAAATCCAAAGTGCTTCGTAAAATAAGTCCCCTTACAAAGAAAGCATTCATAAATTGCAGCTCCTTGGTAGCAGGTTGGGGGTGAGGTAAAGTTAGGGGTCTTGGTCTTTCATTAGGCGGAGGGCTACCTTTGATTAAGGGAGAGAAGTGGACAGTGTACTGCAAATGGTTCATCCTCTAAGCCATTCCATCACCTTGTGCCAGGCAGCTGCTGCGGCAGCCCATCAGCTTGCCGGACTCGGTGATGATGCTGCTTCTCCGTCAAGTGGAGAGGCCTTTGTCGTAGAGGACAGAGGCCCTAAGCAGTGTCGGCCGGTTCAGACATTGAGAAAAGGCAGCGTGCCCTGCTTGTTTTCACATTCGCTCTTGGAAGGTCTAGAAGATGATAACACCTTCAGGGAATAATTCTCTATTCTAATTATATGATCTCTTCATTTTGAACATTTTATTCCGTTGTTTCTTTATTTTTAGGCATAGATACAGGACCAAGGACCGTTGAGATCATCAGAGTAAGTCAATGATTTTGCTTTTTTATTATTTTTTTTCTTTTTCTGGTGATTTGACTTTGCCTAAAATACACATTTTCTCCTTAGTAAAATTTATTAAATTGTTTCTCATGTGCTTTCAAGTTCCTGAATTCAGTGTATTGTTTATGTAACACAAACAAACTGACTTAGAAAAATGCATTTAAGCACTAAGATGACCACTGTAGGTTTCTTTTTTTAAAAAATTTTTTACACGGACCTATCTACTACATGGTGTGCATGCATGTGGTGTGTGGGTGTTTATACTGTATAAAACAAAGCCTATTATCATATTAATATTAGACTTAGGCCAAGCTTTTGTTTACTTGGCAGAAAGCCTGTCCATTGGGGGTTATTTTATAGTATCTTGCATGATTTTTATTGGTTGCATCATATACCATCACATGAAAGTACTATGATTTTCTTAGCCCACTTTCTCTGATAGAGCAATTAGCATATTTTCCAACTTTTGATGTCTTTTCTAGAAAACCATCTTTGTACTGTGATTTTTGCCCATGTGATGAATGATTTCCTGAGAATTAGTACTTTGAAATCAATTTACTGAATCAAAAAGGATTCTTGATGCCATGTTTAAATTGCCTTGCTAAGACGGTGTAAGATGCCTTTAAAGTCCTATGGTTCTCAAACCCTGATTTTCATACTCCATGATATCTAGAATATTGGAACGTAGAGACAACCTCAGCTTTAGTTAGTCTGACTGCAAATTGGGGATTCACGAGGTAGTACAAAATTATGGCCTTCAGGCTTGGGCATCTCCGACCCGTGTTGCAGAGCAAAGCGGCTCGAGGCGGAGTGGGCGGCAGCCGTCGTCATGCCCCGCCCCCTCCAGCCCGAGGGTGGCGCGTGCGCTTGCATGAAGGAGGACCTGGCTGGCTGTGTGCTGCAGTCGAAGACGCTTTTTTGACCGTCAAAGGTCCATGTTGGATACCAGATCCAGATTCAGAGGGAAGAGAGGATACTGTAAACGAAAAGGGCGGAGGCATGTCTCTGGCCTGGTCACGAATGCAGACAAGCCCACGTCCGAAAGACACTGCTCGCTGTATCTGCCGGGCCCACCTGGGTTTCCCTCCGACAGAACTGCGGGGGATGGATGAGCTCTGTTTGCACGTAGAAGAAAAGATTTAATGGATCAATTAGGGACACAAAGTCAATGTGTCTTGAGAAGTGGTAGAACATTCTTCGAAAGAACGATGAATAGAAGGATTGTTGTGTTCAAACTTGAGTCCTCAATCAAGTGGCATCATTGTGAATATTACCAATGTGACGAATGAATAGCTTGGAGGCTGGAGCGAAGATATCTATCAGGATGGTGTAGGCTAAAATCTTATTTTATGCAGTTGTCCCTAGTTTTAAAATAAATTGTGTTTGACTGGTTGGGCGGGGTGGGGGTGGGGGGACAAAAGGAATTACGACATTGTTTTAATCCCAGTTTATAGGAAAGTAATACACATCATAGCTTTATTCTCTGGAGTCCAGCACAGATGTGTTTTTGAAGGTACCTTCACTATTTGTTGGTGAAGAGTGGTTACACATTGGGATACCAAACCTATAACGTCAGCAGTTCAAAACCACCAGCCACTCCATGGGAGAAAGATGAGGCTGTCCACTCCTATAGGAGTAAAAGCCTCAGAAACTCACAGAGACAGTTCTACCCTGTCCTGTAGGGTCACTGTGGGTCGGAATTGACTTAATGGCAGTGCGTTTCAATTTCACGTTGATTAGGAGCATGGTGGTGCTATGGGTTAGGCTTTGGACTACTAACAGCAAGGGCGGCAGCTCAAACCCACGTGCCACTGGGTAGGAGAGAGATGAAGCTGGTTGTTTCTATCAAGATTTACAGTCTGGAAACCCTACATGAACGAGGTCATTCTGAGTCGGAATCAACTATAAGACCGCGGGTTTGGGTTCACCAGGTATTCGCTCTTTGGGTTCTGATGGGCCACTCAACTTTTCTCATCTGTAGAGCGGGAATGTTAGTGCCGCAAACCCAATTCCTCCAAACTTCCGGAGTGGTTTCTCTGATTTTGCACCCCCACCACAGTGTGTAATTGACTCTTCCAAGACCTAGAGGGGAGGCTTTCTTTTATCTTGGCAAGTGTCCTTTGGCATGGTGGACTTCTGCCTCCATGCTGAAACTGGACATTGACACTCATCCCTTTAATGCTTTTTTTTTAAATACAGTGAAACCAGAAAGAGCTGGCACTCAGAGTCTGCCATGTCTTTTTAGGGCTGCAATGTCCCTGTTTTTAACCAGGTGCAGTTAGCAATTTTCTGTCACTTGTTTTAGTGGGAAATATTTGAGTTGTCCTTTTCTGATAGATTTCCAAGTCACACCGGTTCCAGCGTTCTCCAATTCTACTGTATTGCCTCTGAGTCTGTGGAAACAGAGGCTAGAGCCAGATGGAATGCCTTCATCAATGTCCCGGCGAACTGAGTGGCCTCACAGAAGGGTCTTCAGGAATATTTTCTGTCACTCTTACTTCTCTCCCCTGCCTCCACTGTCACCACACTGGCTGTCCTCAGAGAGCCTTAGTTGTAACCACGATGTGCAGCTCCTTCACAGCCAAATGTGTTTGTTCACGCGAGAAGAGCATGCGATGTGTGGCAGCTTCATCATAAACACCATCTGGGTAGTTACTTGCCAAGGCTGCATCAGAACCAGCCACTCAGCTGAGCAGTGGCTTTTCTCACTGGTACGGTTGCCATGTATTCAGGCTTTTCCGAATGGCGGGCCTACGCTTCACCATCTCATCTAATCCTCATCCCTTACACCGTGAGGGTAGGCGGTATCCTTCCTATCGTATCTGTAGAGATGGAGACTCTAATGGGCTGTGTAAGTCCGGGAAGACTAGAGAAACAAATCCAGGGAGACTCACGTGTTTAAGAGAGAGCTTTATATCAAAGAGTAATTGTATATGGAGAAAACATCTCAATCTAGTCCAGATCAAGTCCATATGTCTGATATTAGCCCATGTGTTCAATACCAGTCTATAAATTCTGCTTCAGACTCATGTAACACATACAATGACACCAAATGCAGGAAGATCATGGGCCAGTGGGTAGAAAGTCTTGTGGATCCAGTGGTGGTGGAAGCATCTCAGCGCTGGCAGGGGTCTCCACGTGGCTCCTCCAGTTCCAGGGCTCTAGTGTAGCTGCAAGTGTCTTGTCAGCAGGAATACAAAGCAGAGAGAGAGCCTGTATCTGGCCTCCAGTGAACTAGTTATCTCCATTTGTGCCTCCTAAATGAGGCCATCAAGCTGTGACCTGATTGACAGGCTAGACTCCACCCCCTCTCAAATTGACAGGAGATAATGTAACTGCCATAGGGGTTAAGTCACTTCCCCAAGATCTGGCTGTTAGTGAAGTGCTGCTTAGCGCTGAAACACATCTGGCACCCGACCCCTTGCCTCCGACTCCTGTGTTATCCTGGCCGACTGCCACCGAAGGGATTACTTCTGACAGTCACCTGGGATCGTTGGGGCTGTGGGTCTTGACGTAAATTAAAGTTAAGTATGTTAACACCATGTTTTCCTCATCTTTTCATTTTAGGACCTCAGCGATGCCCTTGGAATCAGTATTGCTGGAGGAAAAGGAAGTCCCTTAGGAGACATCCCTATATTTATTGCCATGATTCAGGCCAGTGGAGTGGCAGCACGTACACAGAAGCTCAAAGTAAACATGAGGGGAACAAATGGGTGAAGTGCTGACAGTGTGTAGCGGTGGGGGTGTGGGGTTTGCAGTCTTTAACAGTTTGTTTAAAATCTGAATTCTGGTAGCCATCAGAGACCCACTTTGAGGGCAAAATGCATCACAGAAACTCCCATTGGGTCTCTGGGCATATATTAAAATGTTATTGTGTGTATCAGGCATCTCACTGAAAGAAGAGACAGCTCATTTACTAAGTGCTCCCCTCTACACTCTTTTTACCACCTCATTCCACCCAAAGTGGATGCTTTTTTCCACTTGCCCCTTATGCTTAACTTAGCTAGAAAGAAACATAAAAAATACTTGGCTTCCTCACTAGTGCATTATTAAGCAGTTAATTTGTCCACCCTGCTATGACTGGTAAATGGATGTTTGAAACACCACCATTGCCAAAATACAAAAGTAATCTACTATGCTTTTAAGAAACCAGATCTTTTCCAATTGGTCCATTTTTGGGGAAAGCCACAAAAATTCTGCATGTTTCTGGAACATGCACACAGTAGAAACACAGAATCTTCACAATGGCTGCGAGTGGGACTATGACTTACCAAGAATTTTAAGCAGCCTTCTCAAATTTAATTTTTCTTCACCATAGTGATTTTCTACCACTCTTGTACTTCTAGGTTGGAGATCGAATTATCAGCATTAATGGGCAACCTTTGGATGGGCTGTCTCACGCGGATGTGGTGAATCTGCTAAAGAATGCCTATGGGCGCATTATCCTTCAGGTACTGCGGTCACTGGGACTCACAGCTGCATGAGGCAGATAAGTGGCATGCCAAAAAGATGGAGTGTCCCTGGCAGGAGGCATCACCGTGCAGCAGGGCGCTTGCTGATGTGAATTATGAAGTGGGAAAGCAAGAAATTATTGTTTTTATTCAGAAATTCTTTAATGCCACCCATCCAGGCAGTGAGCATGACTACATGAAAGCACAAGGGGAGAAAAATTCCTCTTTGCTTCATGTGATAAATCAGCAAGGCTTTTTTCACACCCAGTTTTCTTTTGTAAATCAAAGTTTGCAACGAATAGGAAATGATGTTTTCTTTTTACTGTCCCAGACTGTTAGTGAACTGCCCGTGCGCTGTTTTTCCCCTCTCCCTTTAAAAGGAGAAGCACGATGCTCCCTTTAGCATCATAGAAGTGATTCCCACCACCGCAGTGCAGTCATCAGCTAAGGCAGACAATTCCTTATCAGCTGGGGTCCCCAAGAGTATTGTCTAGAGCCACAGGGACATATACTAGGGAGTGAAAGCTGCCTGTGTGGGAAACTCTCTGGTCTGACTCCCCAGCCTCCCAACGTCTCTGAGATGGGCACACTTCACGATTGAGAGGCAGCATGTTGGCAGTGAGGGCCACTCAGTGTCCCTCACCATCCTTCTGCAGAGGTGCTCAAAGATGGCCGATGGGTTAAAAGAGTAAAACTCACCATTCTGCAGCTCAGTGAGAGGGCTAGCCAGCCACTCAGATAATCCTAGCCATAAAATAAGAAGTTTGAATTTGAAAATCATTACATTTGGGAGACCAAATTTGTGGTGCTTCTAGCAACTTAATTCCAAAATACCAAAGCAGTCATTCAGAAGGTGGATTGGTTAGCAGCATTTAGCCATGAAGGTACTGTTAGGAAAGCATTGGAATGCTAACCACAAGGTTGGTGGTTCAAACCCACCAGCTGCTCCTTAGGAGCAAGATGAGGCTATCTGCTACAGGAAAGATTTACAGCCTACCCTCACCCCCCCAAAAAAAAAATTAAGAAAAGATTAAAGATTTTTCACTAAAAGATTTGACTAAAGGATGGGAGTGGAAGGAGGGAAGAAAGAAGATACAGGCTGTAGAGGATAAGCTCAATGCTGGTGTAGCAACAATGAAACATGCAACTTTCCTCTAGCTCTTAAATGCTCCCTCCCCCTAACTATCATGATCCCAATTCTACCTTACAAATCTGGTTAGACCAGAGGATGTACACTGGTACAGATAGGAACTGGAAACACAGGGAATCCAGGACAGATGAACCCCTCAGGACCAGTGGTGAAGTGGTGATACCAGGAGGGTGGAGGGAGGGTGGGGTGGAAAGTGGGAACTGATTACAAGGATCTACATATAACCTCCTCCCTGGGGGACAGACAACAGAAAAGTGGGTGAAGGGAGACGTCTGACAGTGTAAGATATGACAAAATAATAATAATTTATAAATTATCAAGGGCTCATGAGGAATGGGGCGGCGGGGAGGGAGGGGGAGAATGAGGAGCTGATACCAAGGGCTGAAGCAGAAAGCAAATGTTTTGAGAATGATGATGGCAACAAATGTACAAATGTGCTTGACACGATGGATGGATTGTGATAAGTTGTATGCGCCCCAATAAAATGAATTTTAAAAAGCAACAACACAAAACTCCCTGCTGTTGAGTTGATGCTAACTCATAGCGACCCTATAGGACAGGGCAGAACTGCTCCTGTGGGTTTCTGAGATGTAACTCTTTGTGGGAGTAGAAATCGCTGTATTTCTCCTTCAGAACTTGTAATCTCCTCTACAGGGGAGGATAGGCAGGTGTAATTTGGGCGAAGAGGAAAACAGTATCCTGCGAGAGGGAGGTGGGGAGGGGAGAGTGAAGGAAATAGGGCAAGACCTTCAGAGGCTTGATGAGTTGCTGAAGGTAAAACTGATGATCTGTTCTGTATCCTTCACCCAATTCACAGTAGAAAGTTTTTAAAAAAAGAAAGGTGTACAGCTGGAAAGCCACACAGAGACTCACTAATGAGCTGGAATCAGCTCCATGGCAGTGGGTGTAAATACTGTGGCCTGGTCATTGATGCCACTTTTCTCCAACTGTTCGCTCTTGGAAACTTGCGGAGCTTCTCGCCCTCATTCCTCCGCCCCACCTCCACCCCTGCCTCCGCCGTGGCCTGAGCGGACAGGCCCTTTGCTGTTTAGTCTGCTGTGCATGCTCTTCCTTCGACTCCTGCTGAGCCCTAGAGGCACTATGAACAAACGCTTCAGTTTCAGAGGTGGGGACCCTTAGCCATACAGGCATTTGAAGAGGCAGTAACTTCAGATGATGGTGACCATGGAAAGAAAAAACGTGTCTTTTCCAACAAAATTCAGTGCTATTGATAATTTCATGCTCTGGTATAGATTGTTCAGCTTTCTGTTCCTCACTCTCCCCCCGTCCCCACCAAGTAAGAGCAAGAAGACAGTTTGAAGTAATAATAGCTAAATATAAAAAAATATCTAAAATGACAATGATCTCAGGGTTTCCCGTGGAGCGTTAACACAAGTTCAGTCTCATTGTCAGTGATAATGTACTGTGGAGGGAGCTCTTTATTTATCCTCTCTCTGTGTTTTACCAATGGTACTTGGTTTCAAAATACTCCGGCATGTAACCACATTAGCTGGCGGCAGTGTTTTGTAATGTGTGCACTTGGAAGATGGACGGAACCCTTTGGGACGTTAACAGTTGTACATTTGGATAGGGAACAGATGTGTGACCAAAGGCCTTAGACATAAAACCCAAGAAGCACAAGTCTTCCATCAAATGCCTCTTAGTTACATGGTGCGTTGTAATGAAAACAACGTGCATGGAGGAGACCATCACTATAATGGGCACAACTGACTTGTCGTTAGGTAATTACTTCTATGACCAGGACAGACCGTCCATTGGCAGAGCAGTAGGAAAGGTCAGATAATTATCTGATGATGTGGAAGCGACTTACCGGCAGTGTGTCATGCAGAGCAGTCAGCCAGCACCGATTGCCCACTGAACACTGCGATCCCAGGGAGTGGGGGAGTGGACTACTGGAAGAGAGCAGGAAAGCCGAGGCTACCAGTATTTCCACAGTTTGAATGGCTGCCTCTAGTTGTGACAAGGTAAAAATGTCTTCCCTTAACCTCTAATCAAGCCCTGGTGCTATAGTGGGTTTGCATTGGGCTGCTAACTTCAAGGTCAACAATCAAACTACCAGCCTATCCTCGGAAAAAAGATAGGACTGCCGACTCCCGTAAAGATCTCGTCTCAGGAACTCACAGGGGCAGTTCTACTCTGCCCTGTGGGATCACTAAGTCAGAATCAGCTCAGGGGCAGCGAGAGCGAGTAACAGCTTAGGCATGAACTCTGGCAGTTTCTTAGATTCAATTATAGATCGGCCCATTGAGATTGATTTGGCTGCTTGGGATCGTTTTAAATTAAGGTGACCAGATTTTAACATTGGTAAAGCGGGACACCATTGATAAAACTCATATCTTGGCAAAATAGCCACATAGCAGCCGAAAAGCGTATACCATTGCTTATCGTGCATTCTTTCCAAAAATCAGGACTTTTTAAAAACGCCGTGGGATGTGGGAAAAATTGTTAAAAATCGGGACTGTCCCCCCAAAAGCAGGACGTCTGGTCACCTTATTTTAAATATTCCCTGTTGCAGTCGCTTTTTGGCCCTAGTTTAGCTCCCCTCTGTGAACTTACATCTGGAGATGTTCCTAAAATTCAGGTGAGATTACACTCAAGGCTGTATTTTGGCTCTTGTGAACTTGTTTTAATTTTCTCCAGCTTCAACCGTCACTTACATATGAGCAATTAATGGTCTGTTTCATGGTCAACCCCTAGCCTCATTTTAGCTGCTGTTCCTGCACTTCTCACCAGATATGAGAGGGTACCCCCCCCAAAAAAAAAAAAAACAGGGAAAAGCTCTGCTGCATGAAGCTTTCGAAGTACGCCTTTTCCCCGCTAGGTGAGCATCAAGCAACTCGCTTTGAGTTAGTGCACCGTGTAGCATAGCCTGGGAAGGTTCTCTCTGGTGACTGAAGTTTTTCCGTAAAAACAGTTTCACTCGAACCTCATTTTTTGTGATGGTCAATTTAAGAGAACAGCTTGAGGCTTTCCTACTTGGGGTGGGGGTCGGGGGGGTGCCACAGAAACTGTTGTGATGTTGAACACAGCTTACAAGGACAGCGCTATGGAAAAAACTCAAGTGTCTGAGTGGTTTTCTTGTTTCAAAAAAGATGAAATGTTGATTGATGATAAACCTCATTCTCGAAGTCCATCAAATTCCCAAAAGGACAAAAATGTCGACTTGTAGTGCATTTGGAGTTTGTTCTACCAGGTAAGACTGTTAATCAAGCTTTCTATTTAGAGGTTCTGAAAAAAATGGCATAACACTGCGACCAAAAAGGCCTGATTTGTGGCAGACTGGGACTGGTTTTGCCACCACAACAATGAACCTGCCCATGTAACCATCTCAGTGTGACAGTTTTTGACAAAACACAGCATGCTTCTCTTGCCCCACACCCCTGACTCACCTGACCTAGCTCTGTGCGACTTCTTTGTTTCCTTGAATGAAAAGGGACATGAAAGGACAGCCATTTAACAATGTAGAAGAGGTGAAGCAAAAACAACAGAGGTGCTGTCAGCCATCCAAACAGATGAGTTTGAAAAATGTTTCCAAGAATGGAATCACAGATTTGACAAATGTATTAAGTGTAATGGAAAGTACTTTGAAGGTGATAAGTAAGGTTGTTTTATAAAAACATTTAAGTACATAGCTCTGGGAAAAAAAACTTCTGGTTGTTTGGGAAGGTCCCCCCTCATGTAGCCAATTTGATTTCTGTGTGTTCCATCTGGAGACGTCCCTGTCTAGAGTCATCATTTGTAGTGTTGGAAAAAGAAATGAAGAAACCATTGGTCTTGCAAAATTCTACCGGGCATTCTTTGTTCCTTCCTCTTTGTTCCAACATTTGCATTCTAATTGCCAATCAGTTATCATCGGTGCATCTTGATTGCATGTTTGGTCCGTTTTAGACTGAAGTCACTGGTAGAATTCTTCAATTTCTTCTTCAGTGGCTTTGGTAGTTGGTGCATAAATTTGAATCTTATTTATTTGGTTAGATTTCCTGGACAGTGGGTAGATACAATCCTACTACAGATTTCATTATACTCCAGGATAGATCTTGAAATGCCCTTTCTGACAACGAATGCAGGCAACACCATTCCTTTTCATTGTTTTCTTCCCAGAGTAGTAAAATTGTATGATTTTCTGATTCAAAATGGCCAATACTTGTCCATTTCAGCTCATTACTGCTTAGAATGTTGATTTTTATGCATTCCAACTCATTATTTACAACTTCCAGTATTCCTTGATTCTAATTCATACATCCCAAGTTCTGATTATTAATGGATGTTTGCAACTGTTTCTTCTCGTTTTGAGTCATGCCTCCATCAGCAAAGGAAGGTCCAAAAGGCTTCACTTTCAAAGCCTTTCTTCCATCCGAGCCATTATGGACCACTCTACTTTGCGGAGTTAGCTCCCCGTTCGTTCGTCAGATTTCAAAGTGCCTTCTTACCTGAGGGGCCCATCCTCTGACACTCTCTCTTGACAATGTTCTGCTTCTTTTCATGAGGTTTTCAGTGGCTGACAATTGTCCACTGCTATTCATAAGGTTTTCTGTGCTTAATTCCTCAGAAGTGGACAGCCAATATCTTCTTTGTAGTCTTTTCTTAGTCTGGAAGCTCTGCTGAAACCTCTTCACTGTGGGTGACCCTGCTGGCGTTTGAAGCACCGTGACATAGCTTCTAGCATCACAGCCACACAGAAGCCACAGTACGACAAACTGACACAAGTGGTGGATGTACATTATATATATTTACATCTTTGAGGACATAGAAGATTTTTGAAACCATCTCAGGGACATTTTCACAAGAGGAATTTGTGGGGCTCGTTCTTGGTTCATGAAGCAATTCCCTTCCTGTTCTAGAGCTTGGGGGGACGGAAATGTAGAAGAAGCATGCTTGAGAGAGAATGGCTGTAGCTGGAGGCGCGCAGGTAGAGATGTGCAGTGGGAAGAGGGACTGTGCCACCAACAGTGGGAAGATGGAAGCCATCTAAGGCTTTCTCACTGTTGCCATCACAATCGATTGCCTTCCACGTTGTGCTTAATCGATACTGGCTGAAGAAAGAAATGAAAGTAAATAGAGAAAGGAGCCAAAAACTTGAAGTGAGCAGCAGATATGGAGGACAGGAGAAAGTGTCTAAAGTCTGGGATGTTAGTAGAGTCTAGGAGATAAAAGTGGCTTGTAAGGCCATTTGCAGGCTCCTCCTGAGCAAACAGGGCTGGCTCAAGAGGGTCCAACTGCTGGTTAGAGACACAGTCCACACCTATCAAGACCGAGAAAAGAACCAAATGTTCCTGTGCCCTACATTGAAAACGAGGGAGAACAGATGAGGCTTGGGACTAATCTAAGTAGATCCAATATCCAGCAAAGTAGGAGTTGCAAAAGGAAAAACAGAATGAGTAAGAAATTCATTCACTGAACAGGATTGGAAAAACACGATTAATGCTTATGGCACAGTCTAAACTTTTGAAGAGGGAAGAATAAGGTACCTCTGAAAGAAGATGTGTTCCCAGTAGCACCTACTTTTCATCAGTAATCTGCTACATTTCTGAGAAATTTTATTTAGGATCCATCTCCTGCAAAACAGAAGCTCAAAATAAAAAAAGCATATATCCAAGAAGCTGGCTGAGCTGGAGAACATTGAACTCCAAGCACAAAGGCCGAATAGCAGGAGGGGGGGAAAAAACAAGAACAACAAATTTTCTGAGATGTTTCATTGAATTGGAAGTTTGAGATTAATCAGAAAGTTTAGGGCTGAATTAGTGATAAATAAATATATGAGAATTATTAGCTTTGGGGGAAGATGTGAAAAACAGATATAATTATAATGTATTATTGACTTAATAAGAAATAAGATTTACATGAACATCACAAAGCAGAATAATAAATCAAGTTAACTAACACTGTGATGTGAGTTGGTAGTATGGGATTTATCGCTGCCATCCAGTCAATGCAGCGTCCCGCGGTGGGTTCCCGGACCGTAACTGTTGTGGGAAAATAGAAAGCCCAGTCTCTTCCCAAGGAGCTGCTGGTGGTTTAGAACTGCTGATCATTGGGATCACAGCCCAGTGCGTAACCACTACAGCACCATATTCCGGAGCTTGGGTGACTAGATATCTTCCCTAATGGTGTTAGGTTTGTGGAATGGTTTCCCTCGGTTCTTGCTTCCAAACGCCGA
This sequence comes from Echinops telfairi, assembly GCF_000313985.2. Classification (NCBI taxonomy): domain Eukaryota; kingdom Metazoa; phylum Chordata; class Mammalia; order Afrosoricida; family Tenrecidae; genus Echinops; species Echinops telfairi. Next base: position 63,672,079 of record NW_022104341.1, on the reverse strand, counting down.
AAGAATTCACGCAATAGAAGACTTTTGAAATCCACGTAAGGAAAAGGGGAGTTTCAGGTAATACCGTCTCCGTACACGGGATCTCGGGAACGCGCGCAAGGCTGCATGGCTCAGGGGGCTTGGGAAAATTTGGATCGTAAATGGCCGCTTCAGGGGAGCACAAAAACAACGTGGAAAATGGCCGGGAAGTGGCCACAGAACCCAAAGATGAGTCCCAGAACCAAAAAAAAAAAAAGCAAGGAGCGCAAGCCCTGAGAGGGCGTGCGTGCGCATTGCTCACCCAGGAGGGATCCCGCCCTCGGTCTGTGCTATTTGTCCCCTTCTATCCCCACGTGAAGGGGGTGAGTGGGTGGGTATTGGCCATTCTTGATGGCTGAGTTCAAGCATATATGTGATGTTATGTTGCTGGTGCTTAGTGTGCATGCCCAGGTTGACCTTCACCTGTGCCTAGGTGACCTTGCTCTGAGCATGCCAGCTTTGAATTGTCCCCATAGGTGTGTAATGTGTGCTTGATTTCTCTCCAACCCCTTTATTGTGGCAAGGTCATCTAATTTCTGTTTAGCATAGGCATTCCGTGGAGAAAACCCGCTTCATCCCTAATCTTCCTGCCTTTCTATAGGGCGTGATTTACTATAAGAAAAGCTGAAGACTTGAGAAACAGAAGTAAAAGCATGTTATTTAGCAGTAGGAAAGCAGATACTTGGAGAAATAGTTAAAAGGTTTAAAGTAATTACTTTTTAGGGAGTGACAATCAGTGGTTGAGAAGGTTTGTGGCAGAAGACCCATTCATTAAATTCTTGTATCATTTAAATTCTTGTGCCATTTGGACTTATGAAATTCAGGTTTAAATCTGACTTTTTAAAAGATTGAAATAAAATGAAAATAGACTGTTGGAAATGGCCAGACTTACATAAAGTAAATGTAAAAGAATGTAAGAAGCAAATGGAACTTAAAAGTAAACAAAAATGGAAATGTTTGCCCGGCTAAATAGGAAAGCAGTAGGCAGCTTCACTTAAAACCAGGCACGTGGCATATTATTTAGTGTCACCTCTGGCCTTGAAGAGAGAAAAGGATCAGGCAGTGTATCTCCAGGGATTGTTGGATTTTTAAACACGTACTGCACTATTTAGCTTTTGAAAATGTATACACAAAAAGCTAAATATGCGCGCGTGTGTGCGTGCGTGCGTGTGTGCGTGCGTGCGTGTGTGTGTGTGTGTGTGTGTTTTCCATGGCTCAGACCTGGAGAAGTCAATTTGAAGAGTGCAGAATTCCCAGGGAGGGAGGATTAAATAACAACTGAAGAGGTCTCTGAAACAAGGACTCCGTTCCAAGGTGGTAGCAAACCTAGAAAGAACAAGGGAGTGGTTGAGAGCAGACAGAGGGCGAGAAGAAAAGATAGGGGTGGTGTTACACACACACACACAAACAAAAAGGAGGCCTGTTTCAGCTTTTCTAGCATCATCATGTTCTGAGGCCCAGCAAAGGAATGGTTTTGAGCAGCTTTTAAAAGAAATTGACTGGAGCGCGGCATCTCAAATTTGAGCCTGCTTCTGGGTCTCCGGAAGGCTTGTTAAACGCCAGGCTCCAAGAATTTGCGTGTCTAACGAATTCCAGGTGTTACTGATGTTACTACTTCAGAAAACACACCAGGAATCCACGTGGGGTGGGGGGTGGGGGGGACGACCACCGCCATGAGTCAGCCTTAAGGGACAGAGTGGAGCCGCCCCTGTGGATTTCTGAGACTGTAACTCTACGGTCTGATTGTTTCAAATGGCTGATATTGTGATTATGTAATCCCTTACGGCACCCACTGCGGCACCAGGGTTCCCGGACCCACTGGAGTAGAGCGCGTTATCGGGGGATGAAGAAAGACTTGACCCGTGTTGTGTTCAATGCTGACAACTACCCTGTTTCCCTGAAAATAAGACAGTGTCTTATATTAATTTTTGCTCCCAAAGATGCACTAGGTCTTATTTTCAGGGGATGTCTTATTTTTCCATGAAGAATATGGTACACATTTATTGTTTGTTGTTTTATTAAGAGACCTCGCACTTCCTGTCTGCTCCGGCTGCATGGCCAACAGTGAGCTGCGTGGCGGCGCCCGCCTCTACAGTCCAGAGTCCAGAGTTATGGTAGCTTCGAGGGGCCTTATTTTCAGGGAGGTCTTATTTTCCGGGGGATGCCTTATATTTCAGCGAGAGGCAGAACTGTAAGTAGGTCTTATTTTCAGAGGATGTCTTACATTCGGGGGAAACAGGGTAACAACAACCTTCTCTATAGCTGGAGAATACCCCACCCTAATCCTCCCTTTATAAATCTTTTTTTTAAATCTTTTTATTGAGGGCTCATATAGCTCTTATCAAAATACATAGATGCATCCATTGTGTCAAGTACATTTGTATATTTGTTGCCATCATCAGTTTCAAAATGTTTTCTTTCTACTTGAGCCCTTGGTATCAGCTCCTCATTTTTCCCTTCCCTCCCCACTCTCCCTCCCTCATGAACCCTTGATAATTTATAAATTATTATTATTTTGTCATGTCTGATGTCTCCCTTCACCCACTTTTCTGTTGCCCGTCCCCACAGGGAGGGGGTTATATGTAGATCCTTGTGATCTGTTCCCCCATTCTCCCCCACTGGTGTCTCTACTCTCATTATTGGTCCTGAGGAATTTATCTGTCCTGGATTCCTGTGTTTCCAGCTCTGATCTGTACCAGTGTACATCCTCTGGTCTAGCCAGATTTGTAAGGTAAATTGGGATCATGATAGTTGCGGGGGAAGAAGCATTTAAGAACTAGAGGAAAGTTGTATGTTTCACTGTTGCTACACAGCACCCTGACTGGCTCGTCTCCTTCCCGCCACCATTCTGTAAAGGGATGTCCAGTTGCCTACAGATGGGCTTTGGGTCCCCACTCCGCACTCCCCCTCATTCCCAATATGATTTTTTGTTCTTTGATGCCTAATACTTGATCCCTGATACCCATGATCACACAGGCTGTTGTGCTTCTTCCATGTGGGCTTTGTTGCTTCTCAGCTAGATGGTGCTTGTTTATCTTCAAGCCTTTAAGACCCCAGACACTATCTCTCTTGATAGCCCGGCACAGTCAGCTTTCTTCACCACATTTGCTTATGCACCTGCTTTGTCTTCAGCGATTGTGTCGGGAAGGTGAGCATCATGGAATGCCAGGTTAATAGAACAAAGTGTTCTTGCATTGAGGGAGTACTTGAGTGGAGGCCCAATGTCCTTCTGCTACCTTACTACTAAACCTATAAATATATGCACATAGATCTATTTCCCCATTATCGTATATAAATATATTTTCCTGTGTACATGCCTGTATTTAGACCTCTATAAATGCCCTTTGCCTCCTACCATTTATAAATCTTATGAATCCCATTCTGGTAGAAACTTTCTAACCTGGAGTAGGACATGCAGGGGTGGTGATGTTTCCCAAACCATGACAGTCTTCAGACTGAGGTGTTGTCTCCCCCTCTATCACAGGCTCTGGCCAGGAGAGAAGCTGTGTAAGTATCGGGCACATAGAGTCCATTGCTGAGTCATGTGGATTATCGAAGGGCATGGTCTTGCAGAGTTAAAAATCAGCACACTCACTAGCTTGGTTCTGAAGCATCCCAGTAGGGGAGGATGATGGATAGCTTATCCAGAGTTGGACATTGAAAAGGTCTGGATAGAGCAGCGGTTCTCAACCTGTGGGTCGCGACCCCTTTGTGTGTCGAATGACCCTTGCACTGGGGTCCCCTAAGACCCTCGGAAAACACGATTTTCCGAGGGTCTTAGGAACCGACACACCGCTCCTTTATCCGTCTCCAGGCGGGTCCACCCACCTGCAGATATGCCCACATATGAGTACCCGGTGTGAAGACTGTTACCCATGCTACACTATGCTTCAAGACAAAATTTTATTTATTTGTCGTTAGAAATATTTCACAATCTATAATTACATATTGTGTTGTGATTGATCACTATGCTTTAATTATGTTTAATTTGTAACAGTGAAAAACATCCTGCATATCAGATATTTACATCACGATTCATGAGAACCACTAGTATAGAGGAAGCATATCAAGACACCCCTGAATATCATTAAGGGGATAGTTTATAAATTGTTCTTCACCTTGGCCGCACAATGATATCACTAATTCCTACACTGATTTTTGGGTCCCAATAGAAATGGGTCTGAGGCATGACCTTGGCCTGATGATGTTTTCAAGGTCCCCCGGTGATTCCTAGTGAGAGTTACATGGGTCCATTCCCAGCAGCAGCCGAGTTGGGGGCAGCTGTGTTGGGGAGTGAGGAACTGTAGGAAAGGACAGTGATCTCAGGGTCTGAAGGCGGAAGTGAGGACGAGCATAAGCGCTGTAGATGAGGTAAGCTTCCGTGTAAGAGAGCTGTGAATTTGAATCCTCTTAGCTCTCCTGAGCGTCCCCTAAAATAGGGATCTTAGCTCCCTTCTCAGCCAAGGTAGGGATGAAAGGGGGTGTGAGGGACAATGGTTTTCTAAGGGGAAAGCACAACATAAGTAGTGCTTTCTTATTTTCATTATATTAGCCTAGGCTTGGATTCAGGAGCCATGATGGCATAGTGGGTTACAAGTTTGGCGACTAACTACAAGGTTTGCAGTTTGAAGCCACCAGCTGCTCTGCCAGCATAAGGCGAGGCTTTCTAGTCTTGTAAAGAGTGACAGTCTCAGAAATCCGCCTGGGCAAGCTTATAAAACAGTAATGGAGTCACTGTGAGTCAGAATCAACTTGATGCCGCTGAGTTTGGTTTGGGGGGAGGCTGAATTCAGAGAATGCTTAAAAAAAACTTAAGTGGTTTTCCAGATGGATTTTGTGGTGTGAGCCACTAGATGGCGATGTGGCTAGAAGTCAGTTTGCCCGTGTTTTATTCCAAAATAAAACGTGAAACAGTTCAGACCGCTGTATTTTTTTAAAGCACATAAAATTAATATTGTGATATCATCAGCATCACTAGATTCTAAATAGAAGCTTTAAGACGGTCTTTCCGTGTCACTAAGTTAAACCATAAACGCACGGGCCAAGGCAAGCTTCCTTAGCTTGTTCCTGTCGGGTGCCCCCACCCGAGAAGGACCACTTTCTCTGGGTCCCTTACCTGACAGCCTTCCTGTCTGTCGTTAGCATGCCCGGCCCTACAGAGGGAGGAACCAGTGCTTAGTTTTATGCTCAGTGCTGAAAGGTTTGAGTCATATTAAGCCTAAGAGCCAATCTATTTCATTCATTCAGTCAAAACCTTAGAAAGCTTCAAGGCAAAGAGCTCAAGTTTTATGGTTTTATGCATTGCTAAGCGCAGCCCTCTTACCTGGAAAATATTTTGACCTCTCGGTTCTCCAAAATAATCCCCTAAATGTGTCTTAAAGGGAAGAGACTTGCCCTTGAACCCACCAGTAAAGCCACCTGCTCTATGACTCAGTTACAAAGCTTATTGAACATACGGTGTTGTGGAACGTTGTACAACCTACAGATCTGAATGGAATTGGTTTGGGTTTGAACCCAAGTTGTTAAATGCCACGAGGAGTGGAAGAATGGGTGAGCAGAGCAGAAAAAACACTTTCTTAAGGGGAAGCAGGTTGCGGAGGAAGCCGTTCAAGACAGGAATGTTGTCTGGTTTGGGGGGGTTGGGCAGGGACCTGCATGGTGGAAAGGACAGCAGAGTTTGAGGGTGAAGCTCCAAAATGCAAATTGAGGGGAAAGCCTGCTTCCCCTTTCTGCAGAGTCCAGGTCTCTGCCTCTTGCTTAAGCGTAGAGGTGAGACTCCTCCCCGTCATTCATGACAAAGGTCTCTCCTTCGTACAGAACATGTCCCCCTCACCTCCAGGGCAGAGGCTCTCCTGTCAAACGTGTGGGGATACAAGGATTGAGGAGAGGGGGAAACAAAATACTTTGACGAAAGACGTGGTGTGAGTTTCAGTTGGCACAACCACTTGGCCATTTGGGAAAGGCTCTTGGATGTCATTCATACATGCGAGTCACACAGGAGGCCAGTTACTAGTTTCCCCCTGTAAAAAACCACTCGGAGCACTGTGTGTGACCATAAGGAGCGCATCACACACTTAAATTGTTTCTGAACCAGCTTGGTGACTTCAAGGGTCTCTGAGGACCAGGGAAGACATTTCCTTGTCTCCCCATCTCCAGGTGTGGGAATTAGAGGCAGGCGCTCTCTCTTTGCAGAAAGCCAAACCGCGGGCTGCAGACTGGAGTTGGCCCCATGTGGGCGAGGACTCTAGACTTCACAGGTCTTGAGCTTTGCATTCACGTGTCACAGACGGTAACCATCTGTCAGGGACCTCAGAGCCCTTTCATTCTCCTTTCCCCTGGCCACTGAGAGCTCCACGTGTTCATAGCGGTCTCCTGCACTGGTTGTTGCTAGCTGCCGTCTCCGTGTCCCCCTGCTCCTGGCAAGCGGGGTGTGCAGAGCCGAACTGCTTCACGCGCCTCAAGGCTGTGGTTCTCTTTCAGAAGCAGACCACCAGGCCATCTTCCAGTGCTCCTCCTACTGGGCTCAAGCACTTAACCGTGTGCACCACCAGGGCCTTTGTCTTGCACGCTCACTAGGTGACACCAACCACAGACCGTGGAACCGCAGGAGATTTCCTGTGGGTTTCCTCTACCAACAAGAAGGCGGACAAGGGAGGAAAAGGGAGAAGACAAAGAGGAAGGAAAGGAGGAGAAAGGAAGAAAGAAAGCAAGGTAGAAACGTGCCTTTCATTTGCCTCCCTCCCCCTAAAACCCACAGGCAGACATCACCCAGCCTGACCGCCCTTGCCCTTCAGTGGGGAGCGCGGATGAAGGGGAAAGCCCTTCACAGGCAGCACCGAGGCAAGATCACAGGGTTCAGCTCAGAACTTAGGAGCTGTGTGGCCCATCCTTTAGGTGATCAGACCAACCCCTTTCACCCATCAAACATGGGGGAGGTGTCTTGTCTGCCTTGAGGCTGTCCATCAAACCACTCCTCCATCAACTCTGAGTCAGAGGGCTGATGAGGCGCTGGGGGCTGAAGGTTCATGGTGATCCTCATGGGCTTGTTCTTCCCCTGGTTTCCTGTGGAAGACCTGTGTGTCAGTGAAAAGTCCTTTGCATGGCTGCTCATCTCATAGGAGATAGCCAGCTGCCTGGAGAGCTGCTAGATCTTGGGAGGATCTCCGGATTTAATCCCGGCAGTGGTGAGAGGACCCCGTTCATGTCAGTGAGCAAGGCCTGGGAAGGAAGTGAGTTTTTCTGGATCTCCTGTGGTCGGTTGAAGACGGGGTCACTATGAGTTGAAATGGGCTCACCAGCATGTGGTTGTTAGAGTGCGCCGTGGTATAGCAGGTTATAAGCCAGGCTGCTTACTGAAAGGCTCAGCGGTTTGAAGCCACGAGCCATCCATCAGCAAAAGATGAGGTTTTCTGCTCTGGCAAAGATCAACGGCTTCAGAAACGCACAGGCTCAGTCTGAGTGGGATTCGGAATCAACTTTGATAGCAGTAAGTTTGGTTTTGTGGGGGTTTCATTTGGTTGGGGCGTGCTGTTGAATGGATCTCAACTCATAGCAACCCTACAGGACAAAAAGAACTTTCCCATAACATTTCCTGGGGTGTAATCATTCCAGACGCCGATCACTAAGTCTCTCCCCTTGCCTTGAAGCTAGGGAAAATAAATGGACCCCTCCCCCCACCCAAATAAAATGGACTTTGGTTTCAGTTTACATGGGCTTTCTTCCTAGAATATCAATGACGATATAGCTCCCTTATCCTCTCTTCCTCTCTTCCTTAAAGCACCCTGGGGGTAACATTCGAATATTAATTTGCAGTCAAGATTCCTTGTTTTCTTTGTTGCTGCCTGCTTGACTCTGTCTCTGTGGCTCGCTATCCAGCTGCATGCCTAGTCTGTAAACCACTGGCTGAGACCAAGTCTTTGTACCCACACCAACTTGCCCCACACCACAAATGGTTAAGAGCACAAGATTCGAGATCAGTGGTTCTCAACCTTCCTAGTGCCGCGACCCTTTGATACAGTTCCTTATGTTGTGGTGACCCCCACACCCATAAAATTATTTTTGTTGCTACTTCATAACTATAATTTTGCTACTGTTAGAAACAGTAAATATCTGAAATGCAGGAGATATTTTCATTGTTACAAATTGAACATAATTAAGCATAGTGATTAATCACAAAATAATATGTAATTATAGATTGTGAAATATTTATTTCTAATGACAAATAAATGAGATTTGTCATGAAGCATGGTGTAGCATGGGTAACAGTCTTCACGTGGGTACTCATATGTGGGCATAGCTCTTTGATTGTCTTGTTTCAAGGACAGCTGATGGAGTATGTGTCCAGCTTCCCAAACAGAAAAACACTGAGCTCCATTTGAATCCCTGCCTAATGGGGTACTCGGGTCCTAAAAATGTGTCCCATTCCATTTTTAACTGCTTTAGTTGTTAGGTTTTTCTTTCATCTCGTAATCTTTCTCCATCTCAGTGTGCTCTGTGGAAGTTCAGAAAAGCCAGTCCCATGAGCCCTCTTCCTCATGAGGGACTTCCGATGCGCTTACTCTGCAGGCACCTCGTAGCGTTGCCTGAGAGGAAGCAGCCCTTTGGCCTCGTGGATCCTGCGGTCAGCGAGGAGAGACAGTGAACAGTCACAGAAACAGGGCCCCTCGCGATCTGTGAGAGAGCCGTGGAGAGGAAAGCAGTTGAAGTTCGTTTAAGTGGGGTGTGCTCAAGGACGACTTGTTGAAGCTTTGAAGTCATGTTGAAGCTGGGGCCAGGGCCCCTAGGGGAGGGGAAATTCCAAGGAAGTGCAGGCATGTGGGGAGGGTGGAAGATAGCCTGGGAGGCGTGGGAGGGCCCTTGTGTAAGTAATTAGGGAGGCTGAAGTTGATTCACAGATAGACCCCTGGCAAGGTTTCATATGGGAGTGGTGCCCTTGCCCCTTCTATATTTAGGAAGACAATTGACTGCTGTGTGCAGAAGAGATCAGAAGGGGATAAGGGGAGATTCTACTTAAGGGCAGTTGGTGATAATGAGCTAAATTCTTCACTGTAGTGATTTTTAAGTTTTTATTTTAATGAACACATTTGAGAAATAATATCGAGGTAGACTCTACGGATTTGGTAATGGGTTATACATGGCAGGTGAGAGAGTGGGGTGCTAGGTAGACTCCAGGTGCTGGGGCTGTTACTTAGAGAGAAAGCACCTGTGTGGCTAGCATCCTGCCCAAATGGGCAGTCCCCAGCCAGCAGTGCTGTCAGTCTTTCTCCGTGGCAGCTGGAGGTGCCAGTGAAAGATGAGGACGTGAACTGAGGGGACTAGGTGGTTGGATTAGGCATTTGGATTTGGTTGTGCTAATTTTAATAAGCTTTGAGATAATGTAAATGTCTAGTTGGCAAATTACGATATCAGGCTGGCCAGGGAATTGTCAGCATGCTGTTGGAATTTAAAGCCATGGGAATATGGATGCATCATCTGGAGTCAGCATGACCAAGTAGGAAGATGGCCCGGGGCTGAACTGTGAGAAGACAGTAAAGAATACAAAGGAGATGGAGAAGCTCGTTGAGCAGAAGGCTTCCAGAAACCCAAGGGAGTACGAATGGGACCAAAATTGGGATGGAGTAGGTTATAGAGATAGATGTACATTAAGAACAGATGCAATCACAGAGACCAGGTATAAAAACAACTCCTAAGATACAATTGCAGTGAAAGGGATCAAAGAAGAGCTGGTGGTAATTAGTGGGCTTTGGCGGCCCGAGAAGAAACCCTGGTAGTGCTATGGATTAAGAATTGGGCTGCTAACTGCAAGGTTGTTGGTTCAAACCCACCAACTGCTCTACAAGAGAAAGACGAGGCTGTCTGCTTCTGTAGAGATTTATAATCCCAGAGACCTTATAGAGGGCTCCTATGAATCAGGATAGTTTTGATGGCTGTGGGTTTTTTGGGTGGCCAGGGAGAATCTGTCATTTTCTTGTTAAATCTTTTATCCTAAATATTGCCCAGTTCATTCAGTCATTCTTGATATGATTATCTTTAACTTATTTTAAAATAGCAATGGTTTCCCCAGAATAGGAAGCTTTGCCCAAAATGTTTTTCTGGCCTAGCTCTACCTGGCCTGTCACTCTCCGGAAATACTCCACCTAGCAGATGCTGCTTAGTGGTTTAGGCAGCTGTGCCCCCTGTTGGCTTAGTCTCAAATTGCAGCTAAGTCAAGCTCCTGCGTAGTGTGGTCAGGCTCTCTACTTGCGCAACAAATATTACATCCTACAAGCAGGCCCACTGAACAGAAGGAGGGGAACCCAGGAACTTTTGAGAAAGAAGCTTTGAGTGATGGAGACATCTCCAGGATAGGCAGGATAAACAACCAAAGCAGGCTTTTACAGTTTTTATTTCACCGAAGAGGAAACTGAAACTCAGGCACGGGCTCTCAGAGCTGTATTATATATATTCTGGGTGCTTTGAAGAGTTTGTCAAATACCAAGTGCATGTTCATATGTCATCATCTGATTTTAGATTTGTTACCATTGGTGCTGTCTCGTCTCGACCATGTAGGACACGGTAGAACTGTCCCTGTGAGTTTTTGAGACTTAACTCTTTACAGGAGTAGAAAGCCCCATCTTTCTGCTGGTGGTTTCAAACTGCTGACCTGGCAGTTAGCAGCCCAACTCCTAAACACGACGCCAACAGGACTCAGACCATCTAAAAGGCACACTTCACGAGCCAGAGACAGTCATTCTTTCTTTCAGTCAACAGATACATATTGAGCACATACTGTGTGTTAGGCACTATTCTGTACGATGGGACTATCGTAATGAAGAAAAAACACATGAACGTCCTGCCCTCACACCGTATTTAGTAAGAGGCAATCCACAGTAGCTATGGTAAGTCAGGTAAACTAGGGACAGTTCCGTCAGTAGTAAGGATGATAAACCGGGGAGCATGTACCCAGGGAAGCTGGCTAGAAAGCGCTGGGGCGGGAGGGTTGGTGGGGAAATTGCAGTCAGAGCGCCTAGGAGGGAGACTTGAACGGCCTGAGGGAAGCGAAGGAGCCAGCCATGGAGACACTGAATAAAGACTGTCTTAGGCATAAGGACCAGCCATTGCAATGGGCTGAGACAGGACTGTGTTCATCTGGCTGGTTAGAGGAACAGGGGAGGCCACATGTCTAGAGCAGAGCGAGCCCTGGAGAGCATTGGGAGACGGGGTATGCAAGATCACGCAACAGTGACCCTGTAGGACGCAGTAGAACCGCCCTGTGGGTTTCAGAGACTCTGTCTCTTATTGGAACAAGCAGCCATAACAGCAAGCCCTGCCTTCCTCTCGTTTGTGAGTGGCTGGCCTTACAGATCACAGCGAAAACACACCACTGTGCCCAGGTCTCCCCTAGCTAGTCTAGTGCTATAGATTTGGGGGGGGGGGGGATGCCCTGAAGCAGGGAGACAAGAGAAGAAGCTCTTACAAAACTCAAGGCAAGCTATGTTGTAGATAGACCCATAAAGTTGTATGAGGATTTTAGGTGATGAGAAAAGGAAAGGGGTCAAGGACAACATCGAGGTTTTTGCCGTAACTTGAAGGATCAAGTTGCCTTTACCTGAAGTAAGAAAACTTGAGAGGATGGGCATATCCGGCTTGAGAAACTCCTTAACCTCCAACGAAAGCTATCAAATCGGCAACTGAATATATAAACCTGGAGGTTAGGTAAGAGGTAGGCTAGAGCTAGAGATTGGGGAGACTTTGGCACGCAGGTGGTGTTGCGTGCAGGAGATGAGTTCCCCAAGGAAAGATGTGTACATGGAAAAGACAAGAAGCTCAAGGACTGCCCCCAGGAACACTGGTGACAGAAGTGTCAGAAAGGAGTGGCCACAATGGTGGACAGGACAGTGGTAGAGGGTGGAAGCCAAATCAAGGAAACTGTTGAAGAAAGAATAATCTGTGTGCCTGATACTGCAAACGAAACTGAGGCCTGAGAACTGACCACTGGGTATAACGTGGTTCCTCCATTGCCCCTGCCTTTTGATGGGTGATCGTGTCCTAACTTTCCCCCCAGGTTGTAGCAGACACCAATATAAACGCCATAGCGACTCACCTGGAAAGCATGTCTACAGGCTACCATCTTGGCTCACCCACTGCGGAGCGCCATGCAGAAGACACAGAGTGAGTATCCCAGGTGCAGACTCCCTCTCCCACGCAGGGCGCAGCTCAGTGAGACCTGTCCCAGAGTCTAGTCTGTCCTCTCAAAAGGAGAGGAGGGACGTGCGCAGTCTTTTCCTACTTCGTAAAGCACCTCCAAGAAGGCGCTGGAGTCTCCTTATTTCCCACAAGGCTTTCAAGGCATCGTGCCGGACCTGCACACACACAGAGCTCACTTTGACACACGCTTATGCCGCCATCCTAAGAATCCACAAACGTATAGCCCAGGCGTGCCCTGCTGTGTTACGCAAAGTGCCATCACTTTCTGAGCTAAATTTTTGGCCTTAGATTAAATCTTATTGGTGTACCGGCCAACATTCTTTATTGAAAACACGTCATTGCAGTCAAAGTAACGCATTAAAGTAATGTCTCTCACACACGCATGTGCATAGGAATAATCGAGAGTGTATGCTTTGTTGAAATGGGAACCCCCTAGACCCATGCTCAGAGATTCTGATTAAGTGGTCTACAGTGGCTTCTAGAAATTTCATTTTCTAGAAATTTCTGCTAGCTAGGCAGAGGACTTTGAGAAATGCTGCTTCCGTATAGTTCCCCTCTACCACCAGTGCATACCAGGATCTGCACAATGCTTGCTCCTTAGTTGGTGCCCAAGAAACGTTTGCTGACCTGAGCTGAGTGCTTCAGTTGAAGGAGCTCACAAACACAGTCATTCACGTTTTCTCTTGGCAGAGTGTCACCTTAAATCGTGTCTTTTGAATTTATTTTCCTTGAAATGAAAGTGTTAAATTAAGATCATTTGACTTTTTCCCTCATTAAAATTAATTGTCAAATACACACCATTAAAATATGAAACATACATAAAGGTGTAACATTTCAATTTGGGCAATGGCCCTTCCATATATGTATATATTACTTTCCATATATGTGGTATCTATATATCCATTCCCATATATAAGTAATATATATCATCAATACATATGTACATAAGTACATATGCCTCCTAAGATAAGAATGTCCTTTTAGCATCCCTGAATATGCCTATGGAAATAACAGCTATGCCCAGGTAATCTTGGTGCCTTGGCTATATAACTCCAGAGCTCCCTTATCAGGTTGGGAACCACTGGCATAAAAGAATTTATGTATCCCTTCTATTCCTACCACTGTCAACATCTGGAGTTTGTTTTTTAGCTCGTATCCTATATGAAAGTAAATGAAAACTCACTGTTTGGCAACACTATACTAGTTTGAGGGACATGGCCGCAAGCTCCACCTCATGTTACCCGGGGATGAGCGGAGCCGTGTGCCCCCTGCCCGTGGAACACAAGTCTCCCTTGGTGGATATCCACCATAGCTGGGATTACCTCCATTCTCAGAGTAATATCTTTCAAAATGAGGGACAGAGGGTCTGAAAGTGGAAATTGGAGTCAAAATCTAGTCTAGCCGTTGGGCCATTGCTGAGAAGACTCACATGGCCTTCCAGTGGTCAGAGGTAGGGCCTTTATCCTAGACATCACTGCCCTTCAGCCAGAGGGGATGATTCATCATTATTTCAGCAGATATTGATTGAGCGCCTTCCTAAGGCTAGGCACTGTACCCATGAACCTGAGGATTCAAAGCGTAGAGAACAGCCTCGCCCTAGTTTTCAGAAAGAGTGAAAGACAAACACATACAACCAGGGTCGTGATTTTTAAAAAAAGGTGGTAAGCATGCGAGAGCTAGTTCTGAAGGGTGAGCTGAGTAAGCATAAGGTCCCATGAAAACATGGAAGAGGCGCAAAACTTAGGGACTGAGATCAGAGAAGCTGACGCGTGAACAGTTTCAAAAGAATTGGAATAAGTCGATGTGATACTCAAAACCGTTATTAGTGTAGATAACCTAGATATTCAGCAATTAATAAGCATGCCTGCAGTAAACAACCAGTAAGCACAGCAACAGGCCGCTGGTTTCAGTGTGTATCAGAAGAAAACCAACCTTGAAAGAAGCCAAGCAAAACTGAGAAGGGGAGAGGGAAGGAAGCGTATTCTAGTCAAACAGAACAGCGTGTTCAAAGGTTGCTCGCTTGTGTCCCAATTTTGAAAATTCCTTGAAATAGATGAAGGGCGGCATTCTGTCAGACAGGCATGTTGCCACAAAACAAGTGATGCCAATAAACGAATTTGAACCTCCTGCTACATATGAGAGGATGGGGGGCTGGGATACCAGTGCACCTCTAGGATTTTACCCTCTAGACAACGGCATTCAGGGATCAGGCATTAGCTACACTGAGATTCAACTCCGGAGCCCACGTAGGAGATTTAAGTGGTAGCTATGTTGTTTCTAAGAGAGAAGACTTCCACACTGGACGAAGCTTTGAAAAACTAAATTACACATTGGAAACGGATTGTCTTTCTCCATTTTGCTTCACTCTGGTTTCTCTCCACTTTCCGAGATTTCACTTCTCATTTCCAGCGTCATGATCCTGGATTTGTGACAAGTGCAGTGCCTCTATGGTGCTGGGAAGGCTGCCATGACGAAGACTTAGGGAGTTTGTGGTCTGGTGGGGAGAAATAGCTAAATAATCACCACATGACTTAATTGCCATCTGGGGAATTAGCACCGAGGACAAAGGGACCACAGAGGAGGGCGTGCCTAACTCCCCTCCGGGAATCAGGGAAGCATCACACTGGAGAATGATGCTTGGGGGAGCTGGGGTCAATCTATGCGGGCAGAACAGGGGCAGCAATTGGCTCAACTACTTGGTAGCCATTACCTGTTCTGAACAGAAGTTTACCTGAACACAACCACCCACCACTAAGCCAGGCTGGTAACCCTCTTGTCTTTGCCCTGCACATTCTACCAGGAGATAAAAGGTCACTCAGCTTTAACCAGTCAGCTTGAGGGTGCTTTGGCAATTTCGGCATCATGACTTTAATCTGAAAACAGTAGGTTTTATGATAGAGAAGCCCCCAAAACAGCCATAGTTGTTGATCATTAGTGGGTGGCATGGCATGGGAAGTTAAAAAGAACTTTCTAAATTGCTCTCCAACAGTTTGAAGTTGATAAAACCAGCCTTCATAGTTTTGCGGTATGAAAGTCTCTCTCAAATCTGTGTTCTTCCATGAAAATGAAATTCCCTCTCAATATCTACTCTTCGATTAAACAGCATCCATTGTGTTTTCAGAACACCTCCACCTAAGATTATTACTATGGAGAAAGGCTCTGAAGGATTGGGGTTTAGTATTGTAGGGGGTTATGGAAGTCCCCATGGAGACCTGCCAATTTATGTCAAGACTATATTTGCAAAGGTATTTTTTCTTTTTTCTGTACTTGTTTGTGTGTTGATTTCGTTTGTCGTTGTTTAAATCAAAGCTAGATGAGCCTTAAGAAGAAAAGTGTCTTGCTGCTTTACTCTGGACCAAATCTGAACGCGTGCATGTATGCTTATTTCATGTGAATATCATAGGAGACTATGATGCCAGTTGAATGAAAGAAGAGTTCTTTTACGGATTTCTAAGAAGTGTACCTTTCTTTGGACCCTGTTGTAGAAGTCGAGGCTAACAGGAAGCTAAAGAGGGTCTTTCAGGAACAAAGTGTAAGGAGCAATGCCATGCTCTTTGGAAGCTAGCCCTAGAAGTATTGCTCCGGGCTAGAATGGGATTTGGCTTTTTCCTTTAAGAAAAAATAGCAGACACGGAAGAGCTGAGACATAAAGCTTTGTAAAAGCCTCAGATCTGTGTAAGCCTTAAGACCTGCCCATCACTAAAAATCTCAAGACACGGTAGCAGAAATACAATTCTCTTTTCCAGTACTCCACTAAGTACTTGGCAGTCCACCCAGTAAAGGAGACTCAAGCTGGAGAATAGGCTGTTCTTTAGGAATTACCAACACACCTTCGAGAGGATCACAGTTAATTAGGACACGGGCCATGGGCTCAATTCTCACTGCTGTCTCCAGATGGCTCTCACGTAAATTATTTTTACTTCATTCTGGCTTCAAAAATTGGAATTTAATTTGATTATAAATTTGAAAATCTCTGAAAAGCATTCAGTATTATTACAACATTTTTTTCCTTGATTGGCTTTATCCCCATCATTTATTTATTAGTTGTTCCTAGTGTCTCCTGCTTCCTTATTTTCCTAAAGAGATAAAAGTCTTCAAGAGAAAAACTAAGATACTTTCTCTTTCTAGGGAACTGTACACACATTGAACACAATTTTGGTTTTATCTGTAGGTCACCAGCCTCGGTACCCCATTCAAAGATGGCATCCTGCACATAAAAAAGAGGGGTGGCTGGTCACCATCTTTGAGCAGGCCACCACTGCCTGTTTCCTACTTGGGTCAAAACCCAACATGCACCAGATATGGTTATTAGGCAATGTGTATGCTGCTCATCTTTCCGTTGCTGTAACTGAACCATTTCAAACCAAGCCCTGGCCCTAGCAATGACCTGGCATAATCTCCGGTTCAGAACTTGGCAATTTAGAAACCTTTTGGGCGAGAGTGATGTGCCATCCTGGTAATCTCCGAGGTGGGTCCTTCCCCTAAGACATAAGACCATAAGTAGTTATGATGAGTCCTCTTTCCTTCTGAAAGGGCCAGCCATCTAGTGAAGGACCAGCCATCTAGTGAAGGACCAGCCATCTAGTGAAGGACCAGCCATCTAGTGAAGGACCAGCCATCTAGTGAAGGA
>NW_022104341.1:63648055-63655145 GCF_000313985.2 Echinops telfairi | reverse complement strand
CCAGCCATCTAGTGAAGGACCAGCCATCTAGTGAAGGACCAGCCATCTAGTGAAGGACCAGCCATCTAGTGAAGGACCAGCCATCTAGTGAAGGAAGGACCACTGAAAGCTGCAGGGATAGGCCTTCGGTTTCCTCGATTCCTGTCATCCTGTCAGCCCTGGTGGCCTACTGGTTCTGTGTTGGGGCTGTAGTTTGCATACTCGAAACCACCAACCACTCCTAAGGAAAAAGATGGGGCTTTCTACTTGCACAAACAGCCAACAATCTCAGAGACTCACAGAGGCAATTCTACCCGGCCCAATAGGGTCATATGATTGCCCTCAATTCAATGGTAGTGAGTTTAGTTCGGTTTGGTCAGCCTGATGATGCCTCTCCAAAATGTTTGCAACCATCAACTCATGTGCGTGCATCAGCAGATTAGAAAGTCCTGCCCTGGGGCCCAGAGTTTAGCTGCCTACCCGAAGCTGTGACTGTCGCTGCCTTCACATGGGCCAGAGGGATGAGAGCCGGGCCCATTTGTCAGTTGCCCAGAACCCGCAGTTCTGGGGGAGTGAAATGACCAGGCACCGGTGCATCTTGAAAGAAACACCATCAAATCTAGTGTGAGGGAGTAGTAGGGATGGTGCACTGAATCTCACACAGAATGCCCCTCACGAAGCCCCCTTCGAGGATGCTTAGTTACAAAATGCCTAAGAAATAGAGACTATCCTTGGGTTGTTGGTTTGGTTTTGAACTTGCTTGCTTTGGTTTTTAAAGATAGGTTTGGTGTTTTTTTTTTTTGGTAAAGTGAGGCCTGCCTAAAATAGAAGAAAATCTTTAAAATCGAAAACCAAAAATACTTCCACACTCTCCCTGATAGCGAGAATAAATAATTTTCCGGTGTGAATTATTATTTGGCTTGTTTCTTAGCATTTATTCTCATAAGATGTAATTTGTCTAATGACTTTTTCTTGTTTTTATTTATTGTGTAGCAAGTTGTTATAGCCAAATTAAAAGGCCATCTATAGATAGCAAAATCAGTAAGCCAACAACTGGCAAAAGAGTATTTCTTTAAAGATTCTTTTAAAAACTCTTTTTCGTCAGCTTCCTGGAGCTCACCCATCCGCTCGAGGTGTGAGCTCTCCTATGATCGGGTTGGTGCCCTGAGCACGAGACCCTCACAGTGTTGCAGACGGCCCGCCACATCCCGTGATCTCCACGCGGGAACATGAAGGCACTTCAGTGCTGCCAGACTTCGTCCACCTGATCACAGGCTGTCAGCTCTTCCATATTCCTTCAGGCATTTGTATAGTTGGAAATGTCAAAAACGTAGACCCTAGTCCCCGTAGCTGAGTTTCACCATAAGCCAAAAAGAGATTATCCGGAAGACACCAACAAGTCTGAAAATGTAGTGAGTCTGTTTTCAGAGCCTATGAAATCTGATAACACGAGTTTCAGCCTCCCTGGTGGCTCATTTCATTATGCTACTACCTTTGCTGAGCAGCTGCTGTGGCATACGTTCATCCTAGGACACAGGACGTAAGGTCTGTAGCATGCCCATTTCATAGACTCCAAGAAGGCAAAGTGATCAAGTCCGGGCAAGTAGCAAATGGGGAGACAGCAGTCTCTGCGAGCCACGTTTCTCCTCCTTCCTTCCTTCCTTCCTTACTCCACAACTGCCAGGAGATTAAATCCTGGTCAAGTCAGGACCGAAATGCCTGAACCCAGACATCTGAAACCTAGTGAATCCCTTGCGCTGAGCATGTAGAAGGGATTGAGATCAAGGTAGTGCAGCAGGTCTGCTTTTCCCATTAGCCTTCCTTGTGCACCGGCACATTACTTTCGTAAACAGAGAGAGAGTTGTGTAAAGGTTACACCATAGCAAGTTATTTAATCTTGGTATCTTCCTCCCATTATAGAATTGGCTTTGAATATTCTCTGTTGTATCCTTTTCACTATTCTGAAATTCTAGATAATTCACCTGTCATTTCAGGACCTGTCCCCCACACCCCACACCCACCCGACACCTCCTACCCCCATTTTCTGGAGCACTAATGCTCCAGAAGACCTTAAGCTGTGACCTTAATTTCTCCCATGATTCCACCTCTTTTAGAATATACTCGAATACTCACTTTCCAAGAGATTTTAGTAATTACCCCTACAAATGGAGACAGTCTCCGGTGAGGCAGTCTCAAGTCCACATTCCAGGTCCTTCTCATCCAAGATGTTTCCGACTCAATCGTGGCATTCTTATGCAGCTGCAGAATGAGAGGAGTCCCTGATTCACTGGCTTTGTGCCATTTGAAGAGCCATGCATGATGGCGTATATTCTAGTCTTTTAGGAGCTTAAGTTGACCCAACACAAATCAAGGTGAGCGTTTAAATATAATATTGTCAAGTTTCAGAGACACTGCACTTGTATATTTATATATAAGGGAACTCCAAAAGGTTTATGAAAGAAATAGAATATAAAGATAATGGATTTTTCCATGAACATTTTTGACAACCCCTTGTATAAATTTTCCACACACATTTTGACAGCCCCTTGTATAAATATGTAAAACCGCTTGATACACAATTCACATGCCATGTCAATCACCCATTTCAAAGCCACACTTATTTTTGACAGACCATCCCAGTGCTGATAGAGTAATAATTTAGTGGGAACCTTCTGATAATGGTGTTAGCAACACAGCTGGCAGCCCCAGGTTGAACTGTTTTGTCTCTTTTGTTTATTACATTTGTTTCCATGAACGACACATGAAATAACAGTCAATCACATAGACTATTGAAGTAGGGGTCTACTGGAAAAGAGATGTGGGTATCGGTACCTTTCTAGTAGCATGATTTGTAATGATGGGAACGATGATTGAACCATCACTACTCATTATAGCCAACATTTTTCTTCAAGACATTACCTAGAAATAACGCCAATTGATGCTTTTTAAAGTTATTCTTTTACTATCAGTACCAGACGCAAGTTAAGGCTTTACTGGTGTTTCCATGTAATTGCTTCCCCCGGAATAAACTGGAATGTTTCTTGTCTGTAGGGAGCAGCCGCAGATGATGGCCGATTGAAGCGAGGTGATCAGATTTTAGCGGTCAATGGTGAGACTCTGGAAGGCGTTACTCACGAGCAAGCCGTGGCCATTCTAAAACGCCAGCGAGGGACCGTGACTTTGACTGTGTTGTCATGAGCCTTGGCTAGTCCTGCAACAGATGCTGTTCTTGGAGAATACCCACAGGAAGATGCATTCTGAATGGGAACAAAAAGCAGCCTCAACTCATCCACTTGCTTTGTCACCGTCCCATCCTCTCTGCTCGGGGAGGTGGCTGGGGTCCCCTGGGAACAATGTGAAATCAAGTCAACAGCGACTCCCGAATGATTCCCAGTGTCGGACACCTGTTGGTAAGGCTAATTTCAAAAACTGGAATGAGGCCTACCTGTTTAGCACTTAACACTGCAGTTTATTGACCAGTAGCAACTGATTCTGATTATATAAAGGGGCTTCAAAAAGTTCATGGGAAGATGAAATTAAAACATGATGGAATTTTCCCACGAATGAACACCTTGAAGCTCCCTCTCGTATTTGACCAAAGTGAAGTCAACAATCCCTCCTTCCTTAAGCCCTTCGCCTCCTTCCCCAGCTCACACAGAGGCTGAACACTGCTTCAGCTCTCCCCCAAGGACGTTCTCCTCACTGCTTAGGGGACTTGTCATCTAACTCATGATTTGCTCACACTAATTGTTTCTGAGTGGGCCGGGAAACATTCGCAGCGTAATCAATTTAGCAGCGAGCCCCAGGATGAAATGCCAGGTTCTCCTATGAGAAATCATTGTGTTGTCTTCTGTATAACTTATAACCAAATAATTTTCAAATTCATGTCTCTGGATAGATCTTTATAAGTTAGTCAGTGGTGATTTTGATGAGTCTATTAGGAGAGTATTAGATGAAAACATATATTATCTTCTAAAAATTCTGAAAAGCTTTTCGATTGTTTTCTAGCTACATCAATGCATACCACTGAGCAAATGCACCTTCTCAGCAGGGTCGATTAGCATCTGTGTTCTGAATTCTAACACTGCTACCTTAGGTTCAGGTCTGGGAAGTCCATCGGAATTTAATGGCACCTAAGTAGGCAGGCATTAAAGTACCCCTACCCCTCCGTGGTCAGAACCCCAGAACCACACTGCAGAGATCAGCAAGTCCTCCTTCAAATCAGACGGGTCTGGGGAGTCTTGTGACAAATTTGATTATCTTCCCCCTTGAGCTCCCCAACAGCAAATCTAGCAGTCCAGACCTTGATGGAACCGAGAGGGAGCAACAAGGTTTGCCATTAACAGAGCACACGAACTTGGGCCACAGGGGAGGAAATGGTTGACGCATGTCTCCCAGGAGCCTGCCATTTGTGGAAGTTCTGCTAAGAAAGAAAACACAGCTGACACTCACAGAACACCCCTCAAGTTCATCGTCAACATGTTTATGCGGGTACCAGCCAGAGAAAAGAGGAAAGGCTTACTAGTGAAAGTTCCAGGGTGCCCAGAAATGTACGGTGGAGGATGAACACCGGGGTCAGTCGTAGAGGCAGTAGTTCAGCATTATTTAAAACACAGTGCTGCAAATGGTTCCCAGCCATTATCAATGTAAAGGGTTATTTAATAAGCCTAGATTTTAACTGAGAATTTCCTTGGCGTAGATGTAATCACAAAGTGCATTAACTCTTGTTGGAATCTTTTGTGACTATTCCAAAGTAGAGTGCCTGAGTTTTATGTTGAAAATGTCTTTCATGACTGGTGTTATGTTTTCTGAAACTACACATGGCTTTGGAAATGTACCATGTATGCGAGTCTGATATAATCAAGATACACAGTGTAGAATCTCACCTTCCGATGCATGAGAAGCTACCAACCTCCAAACTCTCCTGTGTTAATTGCATCTGCAAGAACACCTCAGGTGGCCATGAAGAAATGAAGCCCCAATACAACTTATAAATGCAACTTGAAAATGAAATGTGATTCTGCTTGATTGTGACGGAATGGCCATTAAATGCACATTTTGAACTGATGTGTGGTGGTGATGTTTCATTATACATTGTCTTTGTGGGTCAAGTCCACTGACAAAGGAATCAGGATGCTTTATATGCCTGATAGCAATCAATTGTCTGAAATATTGTCTCTGCTGGCATGACAAATAAATGACTCCCTTGCCCACCCTCAATAAAATGTAAATCAGAATTTATTGGCCCAGTAAGCGGGTGTGAAAATGGACATTTGTATCATAAGGAGTAGTTCTTTGATACCCACACATGCAGTTTGCGCCTCATCGTTTAGGCCGTACTTGCTACGGTAATAATATCACTTTCAGATTGGCGTGAGGAAAAAGTAAACCTAGAAAAGTCAAACTGCTGACTGTTGGCATGTAGATGTTTCCAAAGAATGTAAGTATATGTAGATGCTTAAGGAAGGACTGAGGAGAAGCCCTTTGGCACAGTGGTGAAGCACTGAGATGCTAACCAAAAGGTGGGCAGTTTGAATCCACTAGCTGCTCCCTGGGAGAAAGATGTGGCTGACTGCGTCTTTAAAGAGAGAGCTTTGGAAACCCTAGGGAGCAATTCTGTCCCGCCTTATAAAGTAGCTGTGAGTTGGAAGCAATGTGATGGCAGTGGGTGTGGGTTTTTACTTTGGGGGAAGGGCTGGGGGAGCAGTTGTTGGAGGGTGACAGATGTCATGTGGGTGAAGTACAGCATCAGAAAAAGGCGGGAGACCATCAGTGAAGTGGATCGACTGCGTTTTCTAGAAGCACTGTGCCAACAAGCCTGTGGTTCCTACAGGCTCCTGGCATCGGTAACCCGCTTCACCCCATCCTTGGGATCTGCGGATCCCCTGTCAGGAATACAGATACCAGCATTGCAATTACTGCCATCTTTTCTAAAGAGATCAAGCATTGTTGCCTTCTAGTATTGGCTTTCCAATGTTATAAGTGTGGTGGTTAAGGGTAGGTTTCAATTGGGCTGAACTTTGATTCTGAGGGGTGTAGTGGTATCCTGTAATCCTCCATTTGGTGATCTGATGTAAGCAGCTAATCAGTTGAAAGGGACATTTCCTTGGGGTGTGGCCTTCAATATAGATATTCTGACAAAGCTCACCTTCTGTCGATCTGCATACAACTTACAGTTTCTGGACTTGAGCCAGGAGTCTGTCATCGGATCTGCAGGTTTTCTGGTTCATTGGTTCCTGTATCCACGTGAGTCAGAAGTCTCCATCCTGGTGCCGGACCCATGAATTTGGGACTTGCAAGCTTCCACAATTGCATGAGTCTTTTCCTTGAAGTATAGGGGTGGGGTGGGGAGGGGTGAGGTGTAGGGTGTGTGTGTGTGTGTGTGTGTGTGTGTGTGTGTGTGTGTGTGTGTGTGTGAGCCCTGGTGGTATAGTTCTTCAGGAGAAAGGCAAGGCTTTCTACTGCCATAATGAGTGAAAGTCTCAGAAACACAGCAGCAGCTCTACCTTCTCCTAAATGGTTGCTACTCGAAAGTCATCTCTCTTTCTCTCTCTCTCTCTCTCTCTCTCTCTCTCTTTCTCTCTCTCTCTTTCTGTTAGTCTGGGTAGACTGGAGAAACAAATCCACAGAAACTCATATGTATATGAAAGAGAGTTTTATATAAAGGGTAAGTGTACATTAAGAAAGCATCCCAACCCAGTGCTGTCCAAGCCCATAAGTCCAACGTTGGCGCATATATCCAACACCAATCCACAAAGTCCTCCTCTATCTCAGAAAACACACACAATGAGGCCGACTGCAGGAGGAAAGCTGAATCAGTGAGTGTGTAAGCATCTCAGCGCTGGCAGGGGTCTCCACACGGCTGTTCCAGCACCCAGGGCTGGGTCAGGGTAGGTCCATGTGGCTTCTCAGGGATGTCTCGCAGGAAGTAAGCCTTGCCAGCTAAGGCAGCCACACATTGGTCCGACCATCAGACAATAAGACAAGAAAGGCAAGGCTCACCGAACCATTTATCTCTCCGCCCTTCAATTAATCCCACATGTGTTTATCGGCCAGGTTGGCACAATAAACCTCTCTCTCTCTCTCTCTCTCTCTCTCTCTCTCTCTCTCT
>NW_022104341.1:63645902-63647955 GCF_000313985.2 Echinops telfairi | reverse complement strand
TCACACACACACACACACACACACACACACACACACGCACGCACGCACACACACACTAGTTTTGCTCCCCTAGAGAATCCAGCCTAAGACATTTGGTAATGGGTGTGGTTCTAGAGGAAATAAAGATTAGAGATGAGTTTTCTGAACTGGTGCCCAAGTCTGGCTGGCGTGAAGGCATGGTGACTCTCCCAGGAGGAAAGCATACACTGCTAAGTGGGAAGTGGCAATAGGAACACCCAAAATATCACCCACAGGTGAACTGTTTGTGAGAGCAAAGGCGCTGGGTGAATGTGTACTTTTCTCTTTTTAAATACTTTTATTGGCACATAATTTACATATCATACAATTCAATCGTTCTGTCATATCAAGAATTGTACAATCACTACGATATCAATTTTAGAACACCCCCCACTATAGTTCAATTGTCTTTAAAACGAGTTGTGCACTCACAGTTGATTCTAGTGCTCTCTCCCACTTCCTGCCTTCATTTCCCACTCCTGAAATCCCCTTCCCCATGTATCACCCACTCCCACCCCTGCATCCTCCATCAGCCCCTGTAGCAGTGATTCTCACTACATACACTCCTCCTGTGGCCACAAACTGGAAACCCAACAGAAACAAAAACCAAGATCAAAATAAGTTGGTAAGGATAAAATAATAAAAATATAAAGACCAAAAACAAATAATAATGAGTAAGAAAGAAAAGATACTCCTCAACATTCCAGAAGCAAGGGAAGACATTTCTGTCATGGAACAAGTAAGAGATACTTGCACCCAGAACCAACTCGGGTCGGGCCTACCGGGAGGTCATCTAGCCAAGTATCAAGCTGGGGTCAGCAGAGTCAAGATGACCATGGTCGCTCCCTGACAGCAAGGCTGTTGGAGACTCTTGCCTGTGGCTAGGGCAGATCTGCCAGCAGCTCAGTCTGACTGGTTTTGAGGCTGATGGGTTTGGGGGCTCCCACTGTCCTCCATCACCTTCTAACAATTGGGTGTTTGATATGTTTCTATAATTTTGTCAGAATGAGAAATGAGAGGCAGCTGGTTGGTTGGCTCTACTTCCCCTAGACAAAGTGGTGAAAGGAAAAGATGAGCTCAGAGCGTCACATGCGCAGATCAAGTGCTGCATACAAAACCAAAAGTTGCCACTTGTGCCCTGAAAGAAAGCTGTATTTCTTCTCTAGCAGTGGATATTGCCCAAAACCAAGGAGCATCAAAATTACACCAATTGAATCCCCAACTTCAAATGATGTCTGAGGTTAAAAGGAGGGCAAATGATTGGAAGGACTATCCTGAAACCTCTCTACTGCTCACAGAACCAGCATTCTACCCATGCTTTGAAGCTCCATTGTGAGCTGACAAACCTCATTAAAACCAGGATCCCTTCCATTCCCATTTGATGAGATTAACCCAGCAGGGCCTGAAAAGTCTTAATCTGAGATGTTACTTTGGGTACTGTGTATGACTCTTGCCTAGTGTGACCAGATTTAAAGCGGGACACCATTGACCGTACGGGGGTGGGGGGGGGTGTTCTTGATTAAAAATTTGGCCTATATGGACCAATTAGACTGTTCCCTAGCTTGTCATGGATTCTTTACAAAAATCGGGGCTTTTTTAAAATGCCAAAAAACGGGACTGTCCTGCCAAAAGCAGGACGTCTGGCCACCTTACTTTTGACCTATAAAGTAATAATGAATGTCCCCCGGACTCATTTCCACAGCCCATCCTTACTGCTTGAGCTACAGGTAGGCCGAATCCCACCAAGCCCTTAGAGGCGAAGAACGAAGTGTGATCAAGAAGGAAGCATGTTGCACGCCAAAAGCGCGTCTGGAGGATGTACAAACCAAGGCCTGGGGAGTGTGAGGGCGTGGCTACTTCCGGTGAGAACATAAAAATGCATCCATCTGAATTTACTGACAAGGACAAATGCTTCATTCAGTGTTTCAGCTCAAGAAGTTCGAAAAAGTCAGGGCGTGGTGCCCCAACAGACTGGACCGGAAAACACTCCTAAAGGCCAGCGATCCTGGAACTAACTACAAGCTTTTCTTTCTTG
>NW_022104341.1:63639592-63644287 GCF_000313985.2 Echinops telfairi | reverse complement strand
ACAAATGCGCTTTACACAATTGATGTATGTATGGATGGTGATAAGAGTTGTATGAGCCCCTAATAAAATGATTTAAAAAAAAAAAAAGAAGTTCTTGGTTTGCTGAAGCATGGTAAGCTGTGGCCTTACACAGAGATTGGATTTATCAGGACAGACCCACAGACGCACTCTGAGTGCCCAGGGAGCATGCCCCTTAGCGCAATAATAAGGAACAAAGTTGGGAAGGGGTCCTCAGCATCCTTCAAGACTGCTATAAATGCTATTTTATGTAAGTCAGATTTGACAGGAAACTCCCCTAACTCAAGACATCTACCAACACGGAACTGATTTGATCCAAAGTGGCTGCAGTGGCTCAACGAAGACCAGGTGGGCATGGCTGTCGTAATTGACAGCAGCGCTAACTCAGTAATTAGAATAGTCTGACTCGTCTGGACTGATGATGCTAGTTACTTCATTACGGTGTCCGCAGGGGTGAAGTCCATCACTCCTCTCTCGCTGTGCGGTACTCTGTTGGCTTGTGTGCCGCTGTGGTGCTGGCAGCTCTGTCTCTGGTACTCCAGATGCTATCAGGCTCACCCGACGTGAACAGGTTTCAGCAGAGCTTCCCGACTAAGAAGGGACAATGAAGCAGGAGTTGGCCTTCCACTTGAGAGGAAGCGCCCACCGAAAACCATAGTTTCAAAGCTGTCAGATACTGAAGGAAAGGTGTGTAACAGGGGCCTGTCATGTCACCACACTTACGACATCGGAATGCTGAGCAAATCTTCAGGGCAGAGGGCGTTCATGGAGAAGAATGTGGCATCAGGAGCGGTGGGAGGCATAGCAATAGCCTGCAGTAGGCAGATGACACAACCTTGCTTGCTGGAAGTGAGAAGGACGTGAAGCACTTGCTGACGAAGATCAAGGATTGCAGCCTACAGTATGGATTACGACTCAATGTAAAGAAGACCCAAATCCTCACAACCAGACCCATAGGTGCATCATGATAAATGGAGAAACGGTTGAACTTGTCAAGGATTTCCTCTTGCTTGGAAGCAGCACAAGAGATCAAAAGACATTGGGTAAAGCTGGTGCCCAAGACCTCTTTAGAAAATTGGAAACCAAGGATGTTACTTTGAGGACTAAAGTGTGCCTGACCCACGGCATGCTCTTTTCAATTGCATCCTATGCATGTCAAAGTCGGACACCGAATAAAGAACAAAGAATACATGCGTTTGTACTGTGGTGCTGGAGAAGAATGTTGAAAGTACCATGGACTGCTAAAAGGACAAACTGATCTGTCTTGGAAGAGGTGAGGCCTGAGTGCTCCTTAGAGGCAAGGATGGAGACATTTCAACTTATGCACTTTGGTTCCATTGTCGCGAGACCAGTCCCTGGAGAGGGACATCGTGTTCGGTAAAGCAGAGGGGCAGCAAGAAAGAGGAAGGCCCTCAAGGAGATGGATTGACTGTGGTTGCAACAAGGGGCTCAGGCCTAGGACCAATGGTGTGGACGGCTCAGAACCAGGCAGAGTTTCCTTCCGCTATGCATAAGGTCTCTACTGGTCCGAACTGACTCGATGGCACCTAGCCACAGCAGTGAAACAGATGTAAAATCTATTAAATACTGACTTGATCTGTACAAACAGAAGACTTCTATGTCAACTGAGTGGCAGTGTAACTTGGTTTGGCAGAATAGTTGTAGCCCTCAATCAGTTCGAGGCGTGAGCCAGTTTACAGACCCACAATATCTTAAATGAAGTGAAGGCTGCGTCCTTTTGGAAGAGGTCCCTACTGCATTGCCAGACATTTACACTGCCGATCTTTCCCCCAGCCTTTCGCCAGGGCCTTTTATGAGAGGAACTGTTCAGAGGGGGAAAGGAAATCTGACTCTGGGGGCATTACCTGACAATGGCTCTGAACTAACACTTATTCCAAGAGATCCGAAATGTTCCTGTGGTCCACAGTCACAGGTGGGGCCTTATCTTGCAATGGACCCAGTGGATCCTGGGACCCCTCCTACAAGAATGTCCCAGTGCCAGAGGCACCATTGGAATAGATATACTCAGCAACTGGCAGAGCCCCGCCTTGGACCCCTGACGTGGAAAGGGGCTTGGTATGGCAGGAAAAGCCAAGTGGACGCCCTTAGAACTGCCCTGTTCAGGCAAATTATAGACCATATTCTTAAAAGGATTGCAGCGATTGATGATGCCACAGAGGATTTGAAGTAAGCATCCCTTCTGTGTGTGCACCGAGTCTTCCAGAAGTTCTTGGGGGGAAAGCCATTATCTTTTCATTCAAATTTTCCACAAACTTTTGAAGCCTCAACCATTGATGACCCCACCGTGTCCCTATTCAACTTGCCTGTTTGGCCCATGCAAAAAACAGATGGATTTTGGAGAATGACTGTGGATTATCATCCACTCAACCAGATGGTGACGGCTCCCTTGTAATAAGCATGCAACTATTATCCTGGCCAGTCCCTTTTTCTCTATTCCAGTTTTGAAGGAATACCAAAAGCCACGTGCCTTTGGCTCATGAGGCCAGCACTGCCCTACACTGGGCTGTATCCTCTCTCCAACCCTGCTTTGTAATTTAGTCCACAGGGACCTTGATCACCTTTTCTTTCTGCAAAATGGCACCCTGCTCCATTGCAATAGACATTTGGCTGACCAGACCTAGTAAGAAAGAAGCACTCATGACTGTAGATGTATTGGTAAGATACTTGTATTATACAGGATGGGATACCACAGTATCCAACAACCAATTCAAATACCTTCGCCCTCAATGAAATGTCTAGTGATCCAATGGGGTGGAGTAGATAGAGATATCCCATTTAAAGTGAAGGTTCAATTACACATAGCCCCTTCTATAATAAAAAATGAGGCACAAAACTTGATAGACCTCTTTGGATTGGGGAGGCAACGTATCCCTCTTTTGAGGGGGGCATCCCCCTTGTTGTCCAGTGACTTGAAAAGCTGCTATGAGTGAACGGGGAAGAAACAAGAGAAGGCTCGGCAGCAGGTTGAGGCTGCTCTGCCATGGGGACCACACGATCCGCTGGTTCTTGAAGTGGCAGTGGCTGATAATGATGCTATTTGGAGTCTTTATCATGCCCCTCCTGGTGAAGCACAGCAAAAGACTTTCGGATTTTGGAGCAACACGCTGTTATCCTGCGTACGTAACCACTCTCCTTTTGTGAAACAACTTTTTTTTGCTTGTTACGGGGCCTTATTAGAGACTGAATACTTAATCAAGAGCCACCAATTCACCATCGAGCCCAAGCTGCCAGTCATGTCTGACCCTAGAATTATAAAGTCAGGTGTGCAAAGCAGCACTCAATCATTCAGGTCCTAGCAGGATCTGAAAAACAGCAAGAAACAAGCAGTGCCATCAAGTCAGTGCTGACTCACAGTGATTGTGTAGGATAGAGTGCAAGTGCCCCTGTGAGTTTCCAAGACCATCACCATTTATGGGAGTAGAAAGCCCTGTTTCTCCTGCAGAGTGGCTTGTGGTTTTGAATTGCCAACCTTGCAGATCACAACCTAATGCGTAGCCACTGTACCAACAGTAGTACCTGAAAGAACAAGCAAATTGTATAAGGAAGTATTTCAAATGTCCCTGGTCTCCACTCCTGTTAGATTACCTTCCCTGTGCTAGGCTGCACTTCTGGCCACATATGGAGTTCCTTGTTGATTGCAGAGGAGAAAACTCAGGCCACATTCACAGATGTTTCCGAATGATATGCAGGTCCCACTTGGAAGTGTGTAGCGACAGCACAATCGCCTCTTTCTGGAACCTCTCTGAAAGATAATGGTGAGGGAAGACCTCCCAGAGAACAGGACTTCAAACAGTACGCTGGTTATATATTGTAATGTGTGATTGTATACTACATGGGCTTTGGCCATTGTTTGGACTGAATGGTCAGGTTATGGAAAAGATCGATGGAAAATTTGATATCAAGGAGTAATAGAGAAGAGGCATGTGGATAGACCCCCTTTGAATGGGCCAAAAGAGCGAAGTCAGCTATGTCTCACGTGAATGCTCACTAGAATGACCTCAGCCGAGGAGGATCCTATTAGTGAAGTTTTTAGCATGACACAGTCCGTGAAAACCAGCCATCCTCTTTTCCCCCCGCCACTACTGGCATTGCCCAATGGACTCATACAGTGGCCATGGTGGCAGCAATGGAAGTTATATGTAGGCTTTCAGCTACCAAGTCTGATCCAGCTACTGCCATTTCTGAAAACCTAGCCTGCCAGCAACAGAGTCCAATGTTAAGTCCAAGATAAGGAATGTCTTCGGAACAACCAGCCAGCCATCTTGTGGCAAGTTGGTCGAAACACCTCTACACAAATAGACATTCTGGATACAGATTTGCCTTCCATGCACACAATACTTCTGCCAAAACTACCATCCAGGTACTAAAGTTGTGTCTCATCAGTCGCACCCTGGTGGTATTCTACATGACATCACCTCAGAGCAAGGAAACCTATTGCAGCAGCTGGTCCAGGCTCCTGGAAGCCACTGGTCTTATCACTCTCACCACCACCCTAGAGAAACCAGCTGGATGGAAGGATGGTGAGATAGTTTATTGTGCCAGCCTGGCCGATAAACACAAGTGGGATTAACTGAAGGGCAGAGAGATAAATGCCTTGGTGAGTCTCACCTCTCTTGTCTCTCGCTCTTTGACCATCGGACCAGTGTGCGTCTGCCT
>NW_022104341.1:63613252-63633253 GCF_000313985.2 Echinops telfairi | reverse complement strand
GATTTAACAGTTCATTCCTTGTTATATATCTAATTATCTTTATAAATAAATATATTAAATTATCAGCAATTTGGTCTTATCTCTCTAGAGAACCCTGTCTAACACAGATGGGATAACCTCTGAAGGACACTCTTGTAGTGTCAGCTGGGTAGCAGAACATTGCATGGTTAGGGCAGTGTCCTCCAGGAGTCTAAGTATTCTCTAAATCAACATCCAATATATGGTGTTGCTTCTCCCATAGCCAGGATTCGTGAGTCCAGGAATCAAGAGGTGTAAATTGGAGTCATCACTCGCAATTATCCTTCATGGTCCACTTGCAAAAATTTTGTTTCCTGTCCCATGATACTGTGCTCTACAAGTCCAGAGGCCTTAGTTTCAAAGAGAGGAATGCTCCCACCAAGATTTGCAAAATAGCTTCCATTCTATTGGGAGTTAAGAATCCCTGCTCCCCACTACACCCAGCCACTTAGAGCTTCTCATGCCTCTGAATCAACAGGCAAATAAGGGAGTTACTATCTTAGATGATGTGATTGATCCTGATTACCAATGAAAAATCAGATTGATATATGATGGAAGAAGAGTTTGTTTGAGACACAGGAGATCTCTTCAGATGTCTCTTAGTCTTAACAAACTGTGTTAGGCTGGGTTCTCCAGAGAAGCAAAATTGGTGATAAATATAGATAAAGATGATATCAAAATATGTGTAAAGAGAACTATATCAAGAAAATGGCCCACATAGTCGTAGAAGCTGGCAAGCCCTGTCCTAGTATCCACAGGCTGGTGGCTGTGGATGAGGCCAAGGTCACCAGGCTTAGGCCTGTGGCTGAAGAGAGGAATAAATCCAAGGTCGATAGGTCAGACGGTAGGCTGGTGATGGCTCCTGGGATTGGCAGACAATATGACCGACTGCTGGCTTCCATGTTGTTGAGCCAGATGCAGGATTTAGACACAACAAAAGACAAGCAATTTCCCTCACAGCATTATTATCTAGGAAGTAGGGGACACACACACGCACACACACACACACACACACACACACACACACACACACACACACACACACAAAGGAAATGTTCTTTCAATTGCATCAGGGGCAAGGTGGTTGTATTCTGCCCTACTCTTCTTCTAACTGATTGACTGTTCACAGCACATCACATTATGGAGTTGGTCATATTGCGTTAGGTCGCATCGAGGTTTGGACTGCCAAACCACTGAGAATCCTCACACAGCCAAGTTGACACAAAACCTAACCATCACACAAGTCCTCTGATTAAAGTCCGTGGAAACCTACAGCAACTCAATTTCAATGGGAATGCTAATGGCCCACACCTTTAAGAATGAAAGTTTGGGTCCCCTTCGCTTCCACCCCAGGCAAAGAAACAGCTTGCTGAGTATATAAGAGTGAAGGGGTGGAGTTTAGCCTGTCAATCACGTTGCAGCTAGATGACCTCATTTGGAGGTGCTAAGGAGATAAATAGCTCTCTGGAGGCGGGATATAGGCTCACTCCCTGTGAGACATTTCTGTTGATAAGACACATGGAGCTACACTAGAGCCCTGGAGCCCAAGGAGCCACGTGGAGACCCCTGCCAGCACTGAGAGGCTCACACCACCACTGGATCCACAAGACCTTCCACCCGTTGGCCTGTGATCTTCCTGCCTTTTGCGTCACTGCGTGTGTTTCATGAGTCTTTAAAGATTGGTATTGGACATATTGCTAATATTGGATTTATGGACCTGATCTGGACTGGACTGGGATGTTTTCTCAATATTGAAATTGCTTTTATATATAAACCTTTTCCTTATACACGTATGCATGTCCATGAATTTGTTTCTCTAGTCTACCCAGACTAACACAATAAGGAATACACAATGGTGAAAGAAAATAGTCCTAAGTATCAGTTCTGACCATATGACCAGTTGTAGAGATAAAGATTGTTATTGTTATGAGTATTTTGTTCTTGTTTTATTATATGTGTATTTGTTGTTAAGTGTCATTGATACAGCTTTGACCCATAGTGACCCTAGACACAACTGAAAGAAGCACTGCACGGTACTGGACCATCCTCACAATTGTTTCTACGCCTGAGCCCATTGATGCAGCCACTGTGTCCGTCCACCTCCGCGAGGGCCTTCCTCATTTGCACCACCCCTCCGCTTTACAAAACATGATGTCCTTCTCCATGGACTGTCCTCTCCTGACACGATGTCCAAATTATGTAAGACGAAGTCTTGTCATCCTTGCCTCTAAGGAGCACTCTGGCCTTACTTCCTTTCAGTACAGATCTGTTTGTCCTTTTAGCGGTCCACGGTGCTTTCAGTCTTCTTCTCCAGCAAGAACTGTAGAAAAATAGATTATCTATTTCTGTGGGTATATTTAAAAAAAACCTCATTGTCATCTAGTCAGTTCTGATGTACTGTGACCCTATAGGACAGGACAGCATAGAACTGCCCTTTGAATGTCTGAGGCGGTAAATCTTTAAGAGAGCGGAAAGCCTCGTCTTTCTCTTTTATATACATACATATAAAAGATTTTTGTTTTCTTAGATGTAAACAGTGCTGGTGCATTTTTCAGTTGCATCATGGTAGTTGAATCCGGCTAGTTGAATGTATGACTTTATAATTATCTTTATTTAGAAGTTATGTATTACTTAATAAGATGTACAAGTGTCAAGTTGCAAAGTGTGGACTGTAATGTTTAAAGTTATGTGTCAACTTGGCTAGACCCTGATTCTTGGTGGTTTGACAGGTATTGTACACTCATCCTCTATTTTCTGATCCAATGGGAGCACCAAGTCAGTTAAAAGGGAAATTTCTTTAGAGATGTGGTCTATATGTAATACATAGAGAATTTGAGGCAAAATTCGTTCTCTCAATCCTATATCCAAGTCACTATTCTCTGACTTCCAGGTATGGGGAGGCGAGTCAGCAGTTTGCCACCTGACCTGCTGATTTGGGGTTTGTCAATCTCTGAAATCACTGGAATTAGAATAAGTCTATGTGTTAGTCTAGGTAGACTAGAGAAACAAATTCATAAACATGCAAATGTACATAAGGGAGTGGTTTATATATAAGAAGAATTGAACATTGAGAAAACATCCCAACCCAGTCCAGTCCAAGGCCATAAGTCTGATATTAGCCCATATGTCCGATACCAATCTATAAAGTCCTCTTCAGAGTCACGAAACACATGCAATGAAGCCAAATGAAGGACAATCACAAGCCAGTGGGTAGAAAGTCTTTGGGTCCAGTGGCGTTGTTAGCATCTCAGTGCTGGCAGGGGTCTCTGACTTCTCCAGCTTCTGAGATCTGGTTGCGTCCATGTGGCTTGTCTTCTGCAGTGTCTCCCAGGGAGTAGCAGAGAGAGAGAGGTGTCTTCCGCCTCCAAGGAGGAAGTACCAGATTTCCCAGAATTCTCAGGAGAAGGCCATGCCCAAAGTCTCATTGGCTATCCCCAGATTGACAGCCTAGACTCCACCCCTACACTCATAATCCTTAAATTGACACCAGATTAGGTGACTACCACAGACTCCATCAGAAAACTTCCCCCATAGGTTTGAGATTGGCCAGTTAGGCTGGGTTTTCTAGGAACACAAAACCAGTGACACACATATGTACAATAAAGAACTTTATATCAAGAAAGAAATGTATACGAAGGAAGCAGCCCTGCTTATTCCAGCTCTAGTCTAACTCAAGTGACTAACTGGAGATCACTCCAGACTCAGGCAGCTGCCAGCAGGAAGTTGGGAGATTATGGGCTGGTGGGTGCAGAACCACATGGTTCTAACCCCAAGGTCAACAGTTTGAAAGCACAACCACTCCACAGGAGAAAGATTAAATTTCTGCTTCCATAAATAGTTATGGTTTCAGAAGCCTACAGGGCAAATTCTACTCTGTCCTATACAGTCACTATCAGTCAGCTTGACTTGATAGTAGAGTATTTTGAGTTCTTTTTTGTTTTTATATCTATATCTCACTATCTATCATCTATCTATCTAATTTTACTGGTTCTACTATTCTAGAGAACTAGCCTAACACAATAAACATCTGAACTTTTTTCCCCAAAGAAAACTAAGATTTTTTTCAAATGTATATTTTTCGATTAATGTCAGTTAGAATGGTGAGACTTTAAACAAATATTTTTTGAAATTTGGTAGGTTATAGTCCCAATTTTAAGTTGGTCTAGTGCAGATGTTTTGTGTGTGTGTGTGTGTGTGTTTTAATTAATTGGGATTTAATACATAGAACATATCATTCCATATTTCAATCACATCAAGTAGAATTGTACAATTGCTACCTCAATCAGTTTCCAACCATTGTTTTTCTTTGTTTAAATCATTTTATTGGGGGCTTGTACAACTCTTATCACAATCTGTCCATCCATTGCGTCAAGCACATTTGTACATTTGTTGACATCATCATTGTCAAAACATTTGCTTTCTCCTTGAGCCCTTGGTAGAAGAGTGATTGTGTGGGGGTACCTTTTTCAATTGACTTTTATCCTCCACCATTTTGAGCAATGTTTTTATTTTTAGGCATTTTAAAGAGCAAGTGAGCTATTTTGATCTTGGATCCCTGAGATAATGCTGGCCTAAATGATAAAGGAGCAAGACTATCTTTGACCCCCTTTCAAAGTGTCAGATTTTTTAGAAATGGTAACAACCTTAGAAATGGGCTCTCTCCTGCCATTTCAAAGGCAGGAACACCTGGCCAGCAGTGGTAGGTAACTTACCAGTCACCCAGCTAATTTGCAGGCAGAAGTGTCTCTGATAAATCTTAGTGGAATTGAGATTTTTAGCACACTGCTCTAGAGCACCCACAAAGTGCTTCTAAATTAGCCAGAACTTTTAAAAGTCCACATCAGCTCTCTCACGGGACATTTAAACACACCAAAACCCAAACAACAAAAAATCAACCAGGCATGTTCACTGGGTGTTGACAAAGAGAAGACCGTGTCCCTCAACTCCCCACATGTCTCCACATTTCAGGAATTCCCAAAGCAGGACACCTTGGATCCCTGCAAGGTTTGAACGTTCTTCTTCTCGAGGTAGCTGTCGTGAATGACAGGTATGCTGTCAGTGACTCCTGTGTCATGATTTGACCGGGGTGCCTACAGTGTCCTCCCCGGGAAAGCAGAAGGGCCCTTCAAGGGCACTGGCCATTCAGCTCCTATCCGCTCCTGAACAAGGATCTGCTTTCCTGGCCGTTGGTGTGAGATGGCCTAACTCACAGCGATTCCAAGTACCGCCAAACAGAACATCGCCTGCCCCTGCCCCGCCTCAGAACCGGAGCTGTGTTTGAGCCCCCTGTTGCAGCCGCGGTGTCAATCCATCCCACTGAGGCGCTTCTCCTTCTTTGCTGGCCCTCTTCTTTCCCAAACATGATGTCCTTCTCCAGGGACCGGTTCCTCTTGGTAACATGTCCAAAATATGGGAGATGTCCAGGCGATGGTTAAGTGTCGTTTGGGTTCCAGGGACCAACATGCTCGGAGGGATAGTATTCATCTGTGTTTATAGGTTGGGAACAGAGATCCCCTGTGTGATGTATGGGGTCTTGAACTGACCCCACGAAGTATGGCGGCTGACACAGCGTTCATGGAAGTAGTTAGTGGAAGATGTTTACTCCAGCCTTGTTCTCAACCCTTTCCCAGCCTCCAGCTCCCTCTAGTGTCTGTAGCGGTGGTGCAGACCCCACTGCTGTGAGTTGTTTATTCACTGTCCAGTCTCCACACATGTGAAAGGCATTTGAAAGCACCATGGGTTGGGTCAGGTATGCCCTCATCCTTAGTTAACACCTTTGCTTCTTAACTCTAACGAAGTCTTTTGTATCAGATTTGCCTGGTGCAATGTATCATTTGATTGCCTGACAATCTCAACGTTTTCTTCGTTCCTATTGCTTATTGATCCACTTGTGAGGATTTTTGTTTTCTTTCTGTTGAAGGGGACTCCACACTGAAGGTTGTGGTCTTTGATTTTTATCAGTAAGTGCGTCAAGTCCTCTGCACTTTCAGCACAGGTGGTGCGTCACCTGCACATCACAGGTTCTAAATTACTATTTCTCCAAAGCCGACGCTCCCACCGTATTCAAACAGAGCAGATTGGAGAAGGATTTGCTCAGCATGCAGATTGAGCAAGTGTGGAAAAAGGACACGAAACTCTCTCTCTCTCTCTCTCTCTCTCTCTCTCTCTCTCTCTCACACACACACACACACACACACACACACACACCTTTTCTTTTTTAAACCATGTGGCATTCCCTGGCTCTATTTGAATGACTGCTTTTTAATCTATCTACACATTCCATCCGAGCGCAATTAAGTGTTTGGAATGCCCATACTTTGTCATGTTACCCATCATCTGTCATGATCCACACCATTGAATACCTTCACCTAGTCCATAAAGCATAGGTAATCATCTTTCTGCCATTCTGTGTTCAGCCAAGATCCATCTGATGTCAGCCATGACCTCCTTCGTCCTACTTCCTCTCTGACTCCAGCTTGAATGTCTGACTGTTCCCTGTCCATGTACTATGGCGACCACTTAAAAATGGACTTGCATGTGACACTAACAGAGGGAGCCCTGGTGGCATTATGTGCTCATGGTTGGGCTGTTAACTGCAAAGTCAACCCTCCAGCCACCCAAAAGGAGACAAGTGAGGCCATTGGTTCCTGTAAAGATTTCTGGTCTTGGAAGTGCTATGAAGCAGTTCTTCTCTGTCCCATAGGGTCACTAGGAGTGAGAATCAACGTAGTGACCGTGGGATTTGGGAGGTTGGTATTAATACTATTGTCCAATCATTTCTCTTTCCAGTCAATCTCCTTTCTTTGGAACAGGCACATATATGAAGCGCTATCTACAGTTGGGCAGATAGCTGTCTTCCAGATTTACTGAATGAGTGCTTTCAACACTGCGTTTGCTGGTTGAGACCTCTCAGGTGGTGTTCTGTCAAGTCCCGCAGCCCTGTCATGCACCAGCGCCTTCCGTGAATCGTGGACTTCTCCGGAACCACCAGCTATCCTGACACGGTTGCGCCTCAACCAGTGTTCTTTTGCTAGTGACCCCGTATTCCTCCCAGCTTCTTCTGGGGTTTCTTTCCTCACTCAGCATCCTTCAATATTATAGCTCGAGGCTTGAGTTCATGTTTCATTTCTATTGGTTTGCTAGTGCTGAGCATGGTCTTCCTCTGTGGCTTTCTGCCTCTACGTCTCTGCACTGTGCCACTCGACTCTGTCTTCTGGAGCGGCCCTTTGAATTTTTCTTTCAGCTCTTTTATTTCCCCTTTTAACATTGTCTTTTGCTACTCTACATTGAAGAGCAACCTTCCAGCTCTTCTGACATCCGTTTGGCTTTTCTTCTTTTCCTGCCTTTCAATGATCTTTTGGGCTCTTCGTGTTGGATGCCTGTGGTGTGACCCATAACTCATCTGTGACCTTGGGTCATTAGTGTTTAATGCCTCAAATCTATTTTTGAGATGAGTCTGTAAATTCAGGTGGGATATACTTAAGGTCGTATTGTCGCTCTTGTGAACGTGTTTGAATTTTCTTCAGCGTCAACTTGAATTTCCATATGGACAATTGATGGTCTGCTCCAATTGGCCTTGTGCTGACTGAGGATATTGGGTTTTGACATCATTTCTTTTCTCAGACATAATTGACGTGACTCCTTTGTATTCCATCCTGTGAGTTGGACACGGATAGCGACCATCTATGTTATTGAAAAAAAATCACAATGAAGTCGTTGTTAGTCTTGCAGAAGTCTACCATGCAATTTCCACCTGTGTTTCTCTCAACTCTATATTCCAATATGTTTTCCTCCCTTCTTTCCCCCAACCGTTTGCTTGACACATTATTCACATATCACACAATTCAATAGTTCAATCGCATCAAGAAGAGCTGCGCAATCATCCCCATAATCAGTTTTGGAACATTTTCTTCCATCTTGTACTCGTTGTTATTAGCTCCCCATTTCCCCCGCTTATTGTTTCCAACTCTCACATTCCAATAAATAGTAATTATCAATGTATCTTGATTGCGGGTTTGATCAATCTCAGACTGCAGGGATTAGTAAGAGTATTCAATTTATTCACTTTGGGCACTAGTTTGAGGTACACAAATTCAAAGAACAGTCATATTAAGGTGCCTTTCTTATAGACAAATGATGTCATCAATATTCCCACCCTTCACTAGCTCAACCAGTTTCTGGAGTAGGCTATCAAAGCCTGTATTTTCACAAGTTCTCCAACTGATCCTAATGCACACGGAAATTCAAGAACCACTAGCCTTGAACCCTCCCCTGTGTTCCACCCAATCTCAGCCTTGGCAGCACATTAGAATAGTGATCATTCACCATTGCCAATTTTTTTGTTTATTTTTTTTATATACATGCAGGCCTCCTCCCTCACATCCTTGTTACCACAGTGTAGTTACATTTGATAGCAAGTTTCAGACGGAATCTGCCACCTGTATAAATACATTTGATAGCAAGTTTCAGACGGAATCTGCCACCTGTATAAACACTTCATGGCAGGCAGGTACAGCACACAGCCACACCTGTCCAGAATACTTGACAGGCTGCCCACATCAGGCCCTGGCATAGACGTTGGCTGTACTTTAAAATCACCTGGGATATTGGAGATGTTCAATGCCCGGGCTGTACCCTCAGATCAATTAGATGGGAACCTGCAGAAAGGGATGGTGAGATCAAAGAATTGGTGATGGTGGGTTTTTGTTGTTTTTTTGGTGGGTTTTTTTTAAGCTCCCCAGGGGATTTCAATGTATTCCAGACTTGAGACCAATGCTATTGGGCCTCCCGGAGTCACTTCGCTGGAAAAGTTTACTCCCTGGCTATTGCAACACTATTCTGCTACAGTAGCCCATCAGACCAGATAACACACTCTTTCCTTAATTGGGTATGGGGCATTCAGAACAGAGCGTTCCAGAAGCAGATTGCTACTTAAGATGCTACCAGAAATTCAAGCTAGATTCAGAAGAGGGCATGCCATAGGGAATATCATTGCTGATGTCAGATGGATCTTGGCTGAAAACAGAATACTAGAAATGTTTACTTGTGTTTTGTTGAGTTTTCAAAGGCACTTGACTATGTGGATCACAATAAACTATGGATACCCTTGAAAAGAATAGAAATTCCAAGACATTGTGCTCATTTGGAACCCGTATATGAACCAAGAGGCAGTTGTTCAAACAGAACAAGGGAATTCTGCATCGTTTAATATCAGGAAAATTGAGCATCGGGGTAGTATCCTTTCACCATACTTATTCAATCTGTATGCTGCACAGATCATCAGAATTGGTGAGACATCACCTCCTGTAGTTTGGACAGGTTCTCAGGAGAGACTGGTCCCTGGGAAAGGACGTCATGCTTGGTAAAGCGAATGGGCAGAGACACAGAGGAAGACATGCAATGAGATGGATTGAGACTGGGGCTGAAAGCACGGACTCAAACACCACAATTGTGAAGTGTCTGTAGGACTGGGCAGTGTTTCCTTCCCTTGGGCCGACAGTCACTATGAATTGAATCAATTCAATGCTCCTAACAAAAAAGACTTAAGGTGAAACCCTAAGGGACTGGTAGTTAAACCCACTGTCATCTCCCCGATGCTGACCCAGCGACTCTAAAGGAGAAAGTAGAACTGCCCCAGGTCATTTCCAAGGCTGTAATCTTTACCCAGGAAGCAGCCGCCACATCTTTCTCCATAGAGAACTGGAGGGTTTGGATTGCCCCTTTCAGTTAGCAACGAACTCCTTAGCCACTGGATCCTCAGGGCCTCTTTGGACATTCCAGTTCTTGACTGTTCCTTCCGTGAGTGTTGAACTGTGAAGCAATCTAAAAGGAATTCTTTAACAATATCTGTCCTTTTCCCCATGATCATCCAAGTTTATTACAAATAGCAAGGAAGGAAAAGGGGAAGCCATTTCTTAGAGGGCAATTGTTGTATAAAGTGATGAACTTAATCAATATAACCGAATTATACATGTAAAAATTGTTAAATCGAGAATGTTTTATTATACATATATTGTTTTTACTAATATATATATTATTTACTAATATATATATTATTTACTAATATATATATTATTTACTAATATATATATTATTTACTAATATATATATATATATATATATATAGTGAATGGTACAACAGGCCTGAGAGCAGACAATTGTAGCAATTTTAAGGGATGCGTTTGTTTTTGTTTTTTAGAAATCATTTTATTGGGGGCTATTATAGCTATTAGAACAATCTATACATCAGTTGTATCAAGCACATTTTACATACGTTGCCATCATCATTTTCAAAACATTTTCTTTCTACTTGAGCCCTTGGTATCAGCTCCTCTTTTATGTAACACTCAAAGGTCGTTTGCTTCTAAAACATTTCTTTTAGTATCTCAAGAAAGCTAAACCTGCTCAGGAGCAGAAGAGGGCGCCAGTTTCCCATTCATCTTAGAAACCTAGTTCAAAAGAACTTGGGGCATCTCCCTAAACAGGCCCGGAAGAGGGCTCCCCCCAAAAGGGGATGAGAAACTAAACACCAGAAAGAATCTGTGATAACAGAGATGAGGCATTGAGTAAAAGCCACTTATCTCAAGAAATAGACCGATGGATTAGGACCGGCCTTCGGGCCAGAATAGGACTGTGTCCCTAAACAAAGCTCCAACCAATGCTTTGTTTTTATCGCAGTTCAGGACCGCAGCGTGGGCTCCCCCCCTACAGTCAGGAGAGGGTCTCCGGCACCGGGATAGGAGGGGCTAAGTCCAAAAAGCTCTTGAGCTTGATGGTTCTTCCCAGCCAGCTATCTTCCTTTACACCTAGGTTTAGTCTTGCCATCAGCGGGGCCCGAAGGCAGAGACGACACAAGTTATGTAATTGTGGATCACATCACTCACCTGATGTGTAAATTGCACCCTGGTGGGGTAGTGCGTGACACGCTAGGCTGTTAACCACAAGGTCAGCAGTTCGAAATCCTGTAAAGGTGCCAGTCTTGGAAACCCACCGGGGCAGTTCTACTCTGTCTAATAGGGTTGCTGTGCATCAGAATTGACTCCAGGGGAGTGAGTTTGAGTTGTTTTATAAATGTGCCCCTGACTGCCCTCTCCTTCCGGTTTCTCACTGACCTGCTTGTGGTTCTCCTACATACCGCATGTTCCATACGCCTGTTCATTTTTGTCCAGAAGATTCCTCTTCTTCCCAAGCCTACTGCCCACTCCTCCTTGGAGACTCAGCCTCTAGTACAACCGGCATGGTTGGCTCCTTGGCCCTCCTGGGTCCTTTGACTGCACTCTACTTGCCCTTAGCTTTCCACTGACCCATTGCGCTACAGCCCTTCTCTGTACACGGTTTGCCTTTCCCAGGAAACTCTAGGTGAAGGATTGCACCACTTTCCTTACATTCGCCCTTTGAAAGGGTGTTAGGTGCTCTTGAGTTGGTCCCAATTTCTCGTTACCCTATGTGTACAGAAGGGCAGACTATCGCAGCCGGCACCGTGCTCACAATTGGTCTGTTTAAGGCCATGGTGGCAGCCACTGTGCCGATCCATCTCCTGGATGGTCTTCCTCCTCTTCAACGGCCCTCTCCCTTCCCCAGCATCATGTCCTTCTCCAGGACTGCTTTCGCCTAACAACGCACCCAAAGTACGTGAGATCAAGTTTTCCTACCACATTTCTTTTTCATTTTTTTACTTTTAATTTATTTTTGTTTCCAGATACACTTCTAAGGAACATTCTGGCTCTACTTCTTCCAAGACAGATTTATTTGTTCCTCTGCAGTCCATGAGACTTTCAAATTCCTCATCAGCAAAAGCACTCACATGCTTCCATTCTGCGGTCTTCCTTAGTCGGTGCTCAGCTCTGAAACACGTGTCTGAAGTGGTTGAAAATACGTTAGCCTGGGTCAAGCACACCCGTGTCTTCAAAGTGACAGCTTTTATTAATTATTTTTAACACTTAAAAGAGTTCTCTTGCGTCAGATTTGCAACTTATCGTTTCATTTGACTGCTGCTTCCCAGGGTATTGAAATGTGAATCAAAGTCAAGTGAAATCCTTGATAACTTCAACCACGATGTTGTCCATTAGTCCAGTTGTGAAGATGTGGGCTTTCTTTACATGAGTTGTAACGCGTAGTGAAGGCTGCCGTCCATGACCTTCATCAGCAAGTGCTTCAAGTCCTCCTCACGTTCAGCAAGCAAGGTTGTGTCATGTGCAGGTTGCTAACAAGCCTTCCTTCAAGCCCGATGCCACATTCTTCTTCATCTAATCCAGCTTCTCTGACAGATGGAATGACGAAGGGGACACATTCCTGACATCCGCTTGTCCTGGTCCAAAGCCGTGCAACATTCCCTTCTTGGGTCCGTACCACTGCTACTCGGTCTGAGTGCAGGCCCCGTGCAGGTGCGATGAAGGGTCCTGGCATTTCCACTTTGCCTCAGTGTTATCCACAGCTTGTTGTAATCCACACGTGGAATCCACACGCCTTTGCAAAGTCACCGAAACACAAGTAAACATCTCCTGTTTTGTGCTCTGCTTTTAGCCAAGATCCATCGAGCATTAGCAAGCTGGCCTTTGCTCCACGTCCTCTTCTGAAACCTGGCAGTGCTTGGCCATGTTCTGCCGCAACCATTGCTGAGTGGTCTTCAGTAAAATTGCACGCGCATCTGCTGTTCTTCCATAATTTCCACATTCTGTTGGGTTACTTTTCTTTGGAATGGATACAAATATGAATTTTTTTCCTAATCATTTGACCAGATAACTCTCTTTCAAATTTCTTGGCGTCAACATGTGAGTGCTTCCAGTGCTTCTTCAGCTTGTTGAAACATTGCCATTGGTATCCCATCGATCCCTATAACCTTGTTTTCTCCTGCTTTTAGTGAGGTCTTGACTTCTTCCTTCGGTATCATTGGGTCTTGAGCAAATGATCCCTCCGCTTGAAATGGTTGAATGTCGACCAGTTCTTTTTGGTACAGTGGCTGTGTATTTTTTTCCCGTGTCTTTTGGTTAATTCCTGCATTATTCATGATTTCAACTTGAGGCCTAAAATTTTCCTCAGTTCTTTCAGCTTGAAGTATCTGAGTGTGTTCTGCCTGCTTGATGTTTAATTGCAAGTCTTGCACACTTTGTTATAATACTTTGTCTTCTCAAGTTGCCCCTTTGAAAATGTCTGTGCAGTTTTTTCACTTCATCATTGCTTCCCTTTGCTTTAACCTACATTATAGAGCAGACCGATGGAAGGACAGAGAGGGCAATCTTGCCCAAGGTCACACAGTGGGTAAAGTGGTGCCTTCAGCTCCACAGCTTGGTTTGACAGACAACTCTTTTTTTTTTTTTTTTAATAATTTTATTAAAAAACTCTTATCGCAATCCATACATGCATCAATGTGTAAAACACATTTGTACATTCATAGCTCTCATCATTCTCAAAACATTTGCTCTCCACTTAAGCCCCTGGCATCATCTCC
Organism: Echinops telfairi; assembly: GCF_000313985.2. Lineage (NCBI taxonomy): Eukaryota > Metazoa > Chordata > Mammalia > Afrosoricida > Tenrecidae > Echinops > Echinops telfairi. The sequence continues at coordinate 63,619,788 of NW_022104341.1, read as the reverse complement.
TCATTTCCCCCCCCCACTCTCTCCCCGCTCCCCCCTCCCTCATGAACCCTTGATAATTTATAAGTTATTATTTTGTCATATCTTACACTGTCCGACATCTCCCCTCACCCACTTTTCTGTTGTCTGCCCCCCAGGGAGGAGGTTATATGTAGATCCTTGTAATTGTTTTCCCCTTTCCACCCCACCCTCCTGGTATTACCACTCTCACTACTGGTCCTAAAGGGATCATCCATCCTGGATTCCCTGTGTTTCCAGTTCCTATCTGTACCAGTGTACATCCTCTTGTCTAGCCAGATTTGTAAGGTAGAATTGGGATCATGATAGGGAGGGGGATGGAGGAAGCATTTAGGAACTAGAGGAAAGTTGTATGTTTCATCGTTGCTACACTGCACCCTGAACTGGCTCGTCTCCTCCCCGAGACCCTTCTGTAAGGGGATGTCCAGTGGCCTACAGATGGGCTTTGGGTCTCCACTCTGCACTCCCACTCATTCACAATAATATGATTTTTTGTTCTGATGTTGCCTGATACCTGATCCCTTCAACACCTCGTGATCGCACAAGCTGGCGTGCTTCTTCCATGTGGGTTTTGTTGCTTCTCAGCTAGATGGTCGCTTGTTTATCTTCAAGCCTTTAAGACCCCAGACGCTATTGCTTTTGATAGCCGGGCATCCTCAGCTTTCTTCACCACATTTGCTTATGCACCTGCTTTGTCTTCAGTGATTGTGTCGAGAAGGTGAGCATCATGGAATGCCAGGTTAATAAAACAAAGGATTCTTGCATTGAGGGAGTACTTGAATGGAGGCCCAATGTCCATCTGCTACCTTAATACTAAACCTATACGTATATGCACATAGACCTCACATCCTCATATATAAATATATTTACATATGTACATGCCTTTATTTAGACCTCTATATTTATTTAGACCCTTTGCCTCCTAGCTCCTTCCTCTATTTCCTTTTACTTTCCTCTTGTCGACAGAAAACTCTTATGAGTGGTTGATATTTCGTTCTGCGAAAGAGAGGAAATGGTACAAAATGATGAATGTCTTAATAGCGATCGTCCCTGGATGCTCAGCAACATGCAAGATGAGTTCCTAACTGAAGATAGAGCATCTGACCATGTTTCTTGTTAGAGGGGCATGGAAACAGAACATGGGAAGAAGCACGCACAAAACCAAATGTGGTGGCATCAAGTCTGTTCTGAGTCCTAGCAACCCTCTCGGCTAGAGTCGAACTGCCCACCGGGTATCCAAGGTTGGGTTTCTTTGTGAAATCAGCCTCCCACATCTTTCTCCCCTGGAGCAACTGGTGTCTTTGAACCACTAATCCTTCTGTTCACAGACAAACAAACGCTTAACTCCTGTGCCACCAGGGCTCCTTATCCACAAATACAGATGTGAGGATTTATTACACATATTTTGGGAAGACAGAATTCAATCCATAACAGGTGTCAGCCCAGTAATTAAACTTGGAGCAGGAACCATCTGTTCTCTTGACAGCCAGACAAACCCGAGGAGCAGCGCAGACTAAAGAATAAGTTGATGCCGGGCAAGAACCAGCCACGAGGCTCGGTCCCTTGGCAAGAGCCTGGATGGCAGCTTGTCCGCCTCTGAGCCCATTCCCTAGGGTCATCCCTAGGGACGATTGTTGCTCCAGCACAGGCCATAATTAAACTTCTGGAAACGATGAGTTCTGCTTTGGTTTGCATTTCCTTGACTAATACAATTGAGGATCTATCCAATTGTTTACAACCCATTCCCATTTCTGTGTTTGTAAAAACGGGTGCAATTTTGGCAACTTTTTCTCTTTTTAATATATCAAGGACATCCTATTGTGGTGGTTGCTGGTAGTTACCCTGGAACTGATTTTGATTCATGGGGACCAGGTCTCTAACGAAGGCCTATGTCTCTAAATGCTTTCTAATAACAGCTTATAAGTCTATCGTGTGCGTATCTCTTATTGGATTCAGCTCCTCTCTCTCTCCAGGGGTTCTTCTGGCTTTTGGACCCTCCGCACTGCGCACACACTGGCCGTGCATCCTGAAGTCCAGGCCGGCTTTGTCCTGGCAGCAGAGTCCTAAGGGAAAGGAATATGCATTAGTTCTGATTTTAACAGGTTCTCCACCCCCTCCAATTTCCTGAAAGATTTTAGCTATTCTTAGTCCAGATAAATAAAAGCCACCTCATTAAAAAAAAAACTCCAAGAAGCGATGCCCTCAGGTTCTAGAGGTGGTGACTTTTCATGCACGGAGTATTGATTTTTGCCTCTTCTTCTGGAGGAAATTTTCTGTTTATTTTAGCTGACCAATTTATTTCCACTCTGAACTGTTAGCCTTTTTGGTGTGGTTGTTTTAGAACTTATTTGTAGCCCCTCTTCAATGAACGGCCTACTGATTTAGCATTTTCCCCTCTGTACTTCAAAGGTGCTTCCTGAGGATTGTCTGTTTTGTACGGTTAAGCAAAACCCTCTGGACCTGGCCCTTAAAAATGCTACACATCAACTCGATGTTTCTTTAGAAGGCTGATCTAATAAGATTATTTTAAAATTATTTTTTGAACCAGTATTTGGCTACTTAAAAATTTGGCCAGGATATGATTTATTTCATTGAAATTTTCCTCTTTATCGCTGTGCAACTTTAACCATCTTTAAAAATCGTTCTGTAGGGTCTTTCACATGTTTAACTTTGCACATTTGCTCCTATGTTCCCCCGCCCCCCTTTGAGGAAAACGCTCAACTTGGCTCTTGATTTTATACTTCATATTTTCTTTTAAGCTTCTGCTTTTCTCCTAGCCTTTAAAAAAAAATTTGGCTAAACCATTTAGGCATTAAGAGTCCTTTTATTTGTGGATTATTCAAATTTAACTATTCTCTTTGCTTCATTGTATACTTATGGCCATGAATTGATTGTGCTCTAGGTGGTCAGTATCGCCATCATTTCTTCCCTTTTGTTTGCATTTGTTTGGTGCAACTTTACTCGTATTTCCGTTTTCCTTAGCAGTTGCTTAAACCGTGCCTTTTGCAAATCAGGTCCAAGTCTGGATGGTTTTATTGACCGAGCTTGCTAGGGTTGCTGAACTGCTTGCAATGTGAAGTGCATGTAAAACACACACAAAAGAATGAGCCCTCAGAGCCATCACCCAGATTCAAGAATATCCCCATTTGCCTCATCTACACCCCGTTTGTTTGGTTTTATTGCTTGCTATGAGCATAGATTAAAAATGAGACATTACTGGACTTTGAGTTTAAAAAAGGCAGCTAAGTCATAACCCAGGCACCCCTAAGGTGGAGACGAAAACACTCACAATATCACCCAGAGCAGGCATACATGTTAGGAAGGACATACTGATAAAATAGATTTAGGAGCAGCAGAGCAAGGGGACAGGACATCGCTCTCTCCGCTCGAGCCGATCATCCTTGTACTTGGTGCCCGTTGAGTTCCAGAGGCCTAGAAGCAGACTAGCAGTGTGCCCTTGCTGAAGGACGTGCCACTGACCACAGCCCCAGAACCATTGACTTTTCTGGCAAGATGCCGATCCTCCTTGAAAGACACAAACACAGCATCCACCCCAGTCGAGTAACACTGATTCTTTTATTTAATATTTCCTTTCTTATTTATGAGATTTGAAGGTGTGGCTCTTTCTTCTGGGAACTTAGTGGAGCCCTCCTGTATGAGGTATCTCCACTAATAGCCTGTGGGGAGAGCGAATGAAGGGTTTATGTTTTAACCTTTGTCCCTATATCTGTGTATAGCTATTGATTACAGTGGAAGTGAGGAGGACATGAAGCATTTGCTGATGAAGATCACGGACTGCAGCCTTCAGTATGGCTTGCAGCTCAATGTAAAGAAGACCCAAATCCTCACAACTGAACCAAGAGGGAACATCATGATGAATGGAGAGAAGATTGACCTCTTTACTGTGTTGAAAAGCAAGGATGATATTTTGAAGACTAAGGTGTATGGTATTTTCCATTGCCTTGTTTGCGTATGAAAGTTGGGAAGTGAATAAAGGAGACTTGGAAAGAATCGGTGCATTGGAATTGTGGTGCTGGGGAAGATTATTGAGAGCACCATGGACCGCTAAAAGGACAAATCAATCAGTATTGGAAGAAGTAAGGCCAGAGTGCTCCTTAGAGGCAAGGATGGCAAGCCTTCATCTTACGTACTTTGTACAGGAGAGGACAATCCTTGGAGAAGGACATCATGTTTTGTCAAGTGGAGGGGTGGTGAACAAGAGGAAGGCCCTGGAGGAGCTGGATTGACCCAGTGGCTGTATCAATGGGCTCTGGCTTAGGAAAACTGGTGAGATGGCGCAGGACTGCGCAGTGTTTTGTTCTGCTGCGCACTGGCCCTGCGTGAGTTGTAGCTGACCCAATGGCACCTCACAACAATGCACTCGGAGCAAGGCCAAAGCTGTTCACGTCCCTGGTCAACGATCAGAGGAATGCAGCATGGGGACTCTGCAAATGGATTGCAGGCTTTCATTGTTAGCCATTGCCTTTCGCAAACCAGGTGCTTAGAGTTTAAGCTCTAATCCAACACTGACCAGGTCAGGAGAGAAACAGGCCTGCTCTACTCAGCAAACCTCCAACATGGGTGCATTGACACAATGCCACGACTCCTTCTTTCATCGTGTTGTGGACCTAGAAGCTATAACAAAGCTGGGTTCTCCATGCCACCCCCGGCTGCACTGAGGGTAAGAGAATCTCCAGTGCCGACAGTGGAGTCGACGACGGTCTTCTATCCCTGCCACGCGCATCCTGTCTGCGCCTGGCCCTCTCTTATGGTCCTACTTTGTTCTCTGTCCTCCTCCTTCCACTCTTGTATGTGTCATGTGTGTCCTTGGATATGTGAATTTCCTCTAAAATCTGCCATTTGGAGGCAGACAGTGCTCCTAATTCATGTAAGTAGGATTATACTTTAGACTGAACACTGATCTGGCGAGGTTGCTAGGCACTTGTAATTCCTAACTGCTACCAAGAATTTCACAGTACATCCTCCACACTTACCAGTTTGCCTAGTGGTGGACGCCCAGCTGCCTCCAAATTTCCACTGCCCCAAACAATACTGCTTCTAACTATCCTTTTCCTGTCCCCTGAAGGATCTCTGAGGTCTACCTTCAAAAGATACACGGTCGGTGGTGACAGCAAACAAAAGCATCTCTATTCCACGGAACCCTTCCCGCTTGTCCTCCAGCGAGCCCGTTGCTGTGGATGGTGTCCACAAGTTGGTTTCAGTTCACCGTGCCCCTGTGTACAACAGAAGGAAACCCTGTCCCTTGCTGCCCCATCCGAACAATGGCTGTGCTTGAGCCCATCCTTGCAGCCAGAGCAATGATGTCTTTTTCTGGGGACAGGTCTCTCCTGGGAACATGACCAAAGGAGCCTTCCGGTGGTACTGCCTCCAAGGCAGACTCGCTTGTGCTTCTGGTAGTCTACATTGCTTTGCGTATGCTTCATCAACAGCGAGATTCAAGTGCGTGCATTCTTTTTGCTCTGCTTTATTCATTTTGCAGCTTTCGCCTCCCTATGTTGTGGTTGTGAGGGGCCCCGAGTTGGTTTCCATTCAGAGTGTCCCAGTGTAAAACAGAAGCGAACACTGCCCGGTCCGGGCCTCCTCACAGCTGAGGTATTTGAGCCCACTGTTGCCGTCACAGGGTCAATCCATCTTGGGGAGGGCCTTTCTTCTTTTCACTGCCCCTCTGCTTTACCAAGCGCCAGGCCCTTCTGCTGGGACTGGTCTCTCCTGACAACACGTCCTGAGTACACGAGACCAGTCTCCCCATCCTGGCCTCTGAAGAACCTTTGGGCTGTACTTCTTCCAAGATAATTGGTTGATTCTGTTGACAGCGCATGGTACTTTCCAGTCCCACAATTCAAATGAATCGATTCTTCGTAGTGTTCAAGTTGCACATCCACGTGAAGTGGTTGCAAAGACCATGGCTTGGGTCCGGCACACCTCAGTCCTCAGAGCGACATCTTTGCTCTTTAACCATTTGAAGAGGCCTTTTGCAGCGCTTGCTACAGGGAGGGAGTCAGCCCCTCCCTTGCTGTTGGCGGAGACTCAAAGGCAGTCACGGGAATGGGAAAGGCATCCAGGGTGCTCGATTGCACGCTGTTGGCCTGGGGAATCTCCGAAGGGGCTGATTGGAAGCAGGTGCCTTGTATGTTTGATTTGGGGAGCAGATTGGATTCCCTCCGGTTGGTCTTGGAATGGAGGTGGTGGCAGAACAAAGGAGCTTGCAGTTGACGACCAAGGACGACTGGTCTGGGACCAGTGGCTTGGAGTCCAGGCTGGTTGCTCCTGAGCTTGTGGTTTTTAATCATTTTATTGGGGGCTCATACAACTCTTATCACAATCCATGCATACATCCATTGTATAAAGCATAGGTGTACATCCGTTCCTCTCATCGTTCTCAAAACATTTGCTCTCGACGTAAGCCCCTGGCATCAGTTCCGCATTTTCCCCGTCCCTCCCTGCTCCCCCCTCCCTCATGAACCCTTGATAATTTATAAATTATTATTTTGTCATATCTT
>NW_022104341.1:63606524-63612737 GCF_000313985.2 Echinops telfairi | reverse complement strand
TGCTTCTTCTATGTGGGCTTTGTTGCTTCTGAGCTAGATGGCCGCTTGTTTACCTTCAAGCCTTTAAGACCCCAGATGCTATATCTTTTGATAGCTGGGTACCATCAGCTTTCTTCACCACATTTGCTTATGCAGCCTCTGTCCTGATTTTATTATTTCTTTTCTTTCTTTTTTATTTTTTTTGCTATTGGAGGAGTTATTGTGTTGAGTCTATTCTAGTTGCTGGAGGTTTTGTGATAGCATATCAGTCAAAAGTCTCTCTTCCTTTTTCATATATGCATCTATTGCTATCAAGCTACCTCTGATAACTGCTTTCACTGAATCACATACATTTTGATACGTTGTGTTCTCATTCTCATTAGTTTCTAGAAATTTCCTCAATGCCCCTTTAATCTTGGCCTGTACCCATTTATGTCACAGAAGATCAGTATTCATCCTCCAAATTTTGCCCTTGTTTGTCTAGTTGTCTGAGTTAGTTAATTGTGCCAACCCGGCCAATAATCACATGTGGGGCTAATCGAAAGGTGGAGGGATAAATGGGTGGTGAGCCTCGCCTTTCTAGTTCTCAGGTCTCTTGCTTTGTGATGGTTGCACCAGGGTGCAGCTGCCTTAGCAGGTCCCTGCTTCAGCTTGCATGATTGACTTCCTACAAGACATCCCCAAGGAGAAGCTACATGGACCTATCCCGATGCACCCTGGGTGCTGGAGCAGCCGTGTGGAGACCCCTGCTAGTGCTGAGATGCTTATTCATTCACTGACTCAGCTTTGCTCCTGCAGTCGGCATCATTGCCTCTGTTTTGTGAGGTGGAGGTCTTTGTGGACTGGGGTTGGGTTAATGGGTTAATGTTGGACTTGTGGGCTTGGGCAGCATTGGGTTGGGATGTTTTCATGATGCACACTTTCTTTACATAAAACTCTCTTATACATGAGTTGCTGTGGATTTGTTTCTCTAAAGTACCTAGACTAATACATCGTCCTTTTATTAATTTCCCGTTTTATGGGATGGTGTTTCAAGAAGGACGTCTGAGTAATCTCAATGTGTTTGAATTTACTCAGGCTCAACTTGTGTTCCAGCATGTGATCTATTTTCGAAAACGAGACATGAGTGTTTGAAAATAATGTGAATTTTTTTTTTGCATTTGGATGGAGAACTCTATATTTGTCAGATCCAGTTGCCTAATTTTGGTGTTTAGCTCTGTAGTCTCCTTGCTTAGCTTCTTTCCCAGTGATCTATTTTTACCCAATAGCTGTGTAATAGTCTTCTACTATGATTGCTAACTCTGTGATTTCTGTTTTCATCTTTTGAATAGTTTGTTTGATGAATTTTGTGGGTCTCTCGTTAGGGGCATATATATTTATTATGCTCACTGGTTCCTGGCTTACTGATCCTTTGAGCATTATATAGTGCCTCTCCTTGTCTCTTTATGGTTTGAATCTTGAGATCAATTTTGTCAGCAATTAGGATTGTGACCCCTGCTTTTTTAAGGTTGACATTTGCCTGTTATATTTTCTGTCAGCCTTTTATTCTTAGTTGATTTTTGTCTGTGAATTTAAGATGTGTCTCTTGCAGGCAACAAATTGATGGGCTATGTTTTCTGAGCCAGTCTGCTAGCCTTTTTCCTTTTAGTGTATGAATTAAAATCATTGACATTCAGAGTTATTACCATGATTTGTGGATTCATTGCTGTCATCTCTTGCCTTTTGTGTTGGCTGTCTTCCTGTCTCCCTGCATCGCTGTGTTTGTGTGCGGGGATTCATTATTGCCTTCTTTTCCCTCTGAGGCCCTGTTATCTTGGTCATGCTTATTGGCACGTTGACTTCTGGGTGGTTGGGCTATATGGTGGTCTCCTGCTTGTGCTTGGTGGATTTTAGTATTCTGACCATCGTGAGTCAGCAAAGCTCATCCACAGGATTGGGTGTCTTGTGGTGCATTCTTTGAGTTTTTCCTTGTCCTGGCCTTGATTTCTCCTTCTATCTTAATAGATCATTTGGCAGGGTAGAGGATTCTTGGGCAGGGTTTTTTCTTTCAGATTTTGGAATATGTTACTCCACTCTTCCCTCTTCTTCATGGTTTCTGCTGATAGGCCTGAGCACATTCTTACCTGAGAACCATTGTATGTGGCTGTCTTCCTTTATCTTGCTACGCTTGAGATTTTCTCTTTTTCGTCAAAGTTGGATAGTTTAACAATTACATGTCTCGGTGAATTCTTCCTGGGGTTTAGTCTATTTGGTGTCCTCTCTGCTTCCTGTGTGAGTGTCTGATTCTCATTCATTAAGGTGGGAATGTTTGCTTCTAGAAATTCCCTCGCTAAGTTAGCTGTTGGCTTCTTTGTTGTGTCTTGTTCAGGTAGACATTTTATTCAAATAGTGTTCCTTTTCATCGCATCTGTCATTGATCTCAGGCTTCCTTCCACCTCTTTTATTATCTTGTTTGACGATTTTCCTCATTTGTTGAATTCTGCCTGATTGTCTTTGCGATCACTAATATGGTTCTCTGCCTCCTCTAGTCTGTTTGTGAGATCCGTTATCTTGTGTGTAGCTTCTGTTACCTCATCCATTAGCTCCTGTATTGCCCTTTGGTGCATGAACTTCATCCCCTCTATAGAGGATTTCATCCTCTGTATTGTGGACTTCATCTGCTCTATCATTGCATCCTTATTCTGTGTTGCTTCCCTCATTTCCTGTATTACTCCCAGCAGCCTCTGAAATTTTTTTGGTGGCAGATCCACAGCTGATTTCTCTTTGAGCATCATGAGCTCTGCTGTTGTGTTTTGTCTTTCGAGTTTTTTTGTTGAGTTTGCAGCATGCTGCTGTTTACATGACGATTTTGTAGAGGTGGGCACCATGATTCTGGGAGACCAAGGGGCCCTGAGCTCTTTCTCTGTGGTACTGGTTGGCATGTTTTTGAGGACTTCCTGTGGCCTACTATGGTGGTGGGTTGGACTGCTGTGTAGGCAGGGTTCCATGGTGACTCAATGGCCAACGGTGAAGAGGGGCCTCAGAGACTGGAGTGAGACTGGTGACTCTATGTATGCCCCTGGGCTAAGTTGGTCTGGGCTGTCAGACCATGATTTGCAGCTTTATTTACTTTTATTTTTTAAAGGCACCTGACAGAAGACAACAGTGGGGAGGCCTTGCTACCATGGGAGGGGTTGCTGAGCAAAGGTGGGAACAACCCCACTGCCTTGGTGCAGGTGTCGGGGAAACCCTCCACAGGGTGGTGATGCCTGACACCACTGGGGGCAGCTATTGTTGTCACACGTGGGCATGAGATAGGCTGCTGCTCTTGTGGGTGGTGGGTGGGGAGGAACTCCAGGTGTAGCGGTAGGCAGAGGGGGACCACTTGGCAGGTGGTGACCAAATTATGGAGTGAGGTAGTTTAGCCTGCATGGGCCAGGTAGCCCCCGGGGCTGGGTCACTGATCCCCTGGGTTCTGGAGCTAGGCTAGAAGTCGGGGAGGAGTGCCTTCTGGACCAAGAATATATTCTCTGCTGCTTCTTGCAGGCCAGGAGGGACTGGGGAAGTGCTGAGGAACCATGCACCACACCCCGAAGCCATGGGCCGAGCCACATGCCACTTTGTCAGGTTGCGCTGGGCCACAGACTGGGTTTCTGCTTTTAAAGTCTCATATTATTTATTTACTTATTTTAAGGCTTATTTTAAGAAATTTTTCCCTACAGTAAAACAAATGTTCTACAACCAAACAAATATTTTATTTTTCCCCCTTGACCTTCCAGTGCTATATTATTATCATTCTTTCTTGGTTAAGGCATAGCGTACCCACAATAAAACTCATCTATTTATCTATAGTCCTATGAGTTTCGACAGATCTATAGTGATGTTTAACTTTGGTAACCGGCAAGGAGGTGGACATATCTGGCCTCCTCTGACTTCCTTACTGCCAGGAGGCAGTGGTCAGGCATGCTCCACCTTCCATCCTTCTTTATCTATTCTGAGACCAACTGATCCTCCCATGGCACTCTCCATCTACGCTGGGCTTGATTGTTTGTTGCAACGGCCACAAAGAACCCACACACAATACTCACAATTACAGGGACGTTTATTTTTTATTGAGGAAGTTAAGATCAAGTCAAGATCAGCAAACAATAAGGACACAGTTATTGGCCCACAGAAACACCTCTCCTCAGCCAACAGCCAAGTCTCTCTCGTCCTTAGTCTCTTAGCCATGTAGTGTCTTGGTCTTTGCTTCAAAGACGACGCAGCCTTACAGCCCGGAGGGTGGTAATGAAAACTGACCAATTCCCTCTTACTGGAGTCGTGCATGTCTTATTTGAAAAGTCCCACCCATTCACTGGGTGGGAGTCACAGAAACTTGGGTAGAAGAGCCATGCTAAGAAATTTCACTCCACCATTATAATCACCCCCACAATGAACATATAAACAGTTCCATGATATTTCTCCATACTCCTTTGTGGTTAATTAGTTCCCAAATCTCCAGCCTCTGACATCCACAGATCTGTTTTCTGTGCATGTAGTTTTGCCTTTTCTAGACTATTATATAAGTGAGTTCATATAATATCTAAATATTTTGAATTGGCTTCTTTTATTAGACCTAATGAATTTGAGATTCATCCATGTTATTGCTTGTATCAATAGGTCACTCTCTTCTTATTAATGAGAAGTATCCACTTGTATGACTGAATCACAGTTTGTTTATCCATTTCCATATTGAGGGACAAATTTTGGTGATTTCAAATAAAGCTTCCATACACATTTGGATATAGGCTTTTGTATGACTTATCAATTTACACTGCACTGGATGTTATGGATCAAATTGTGTCCCCTCAAAATACATATTAAAGTTGTAACCCCCTAGGACCTGTGAAAGCAAGGAAATAGGGTCTTTACAGATGTTATTAGTTAACACGAGATCATACTAAAGCAGGTTGGGCTCTAATCTTATTTTACCTTAATGTAAACATACTCAGAGAGACATACCTGGCAAAGATGGTTGTGCAAAGATGCCAGGAACACCAGGGGCTGTAAGCAGACTCACTAAGAGAGAGGCATGGTAAATATTTTTCTCTCAGAGATCTCTGAAGGAACCTGCAGAACGATGAAACAATACATTCCTATTGTTTCCAGACACCCAGTGTGTGATGTTTTGTTGTGGAAGTCCTACGAAACTAAGAGACTTGGGTATGTACCTAGAGTGGAATTGCTGGGTCACCTGTGCTATGATTATATGTACAATGTTTTAAGAAACTACCAAGGTGTTCTTCCAAAGTAAAGTACAAGCATGTTTTGTTGTCGCTATACAGTGCCATGGAGCTCCAACTCCTAGCAGTCTTATGCCCAACGGAACGGAACACTGCCTGGTCCTTTGGGGCTTGGACTAAATCCTATCTCCTACTTAAGCTCAATTAGCTCTCACATCATGACACTGCTTGATACTGCCCCTCAGGACGGGAACACAGAAGCTATGGGTGCAATAACAAAATGTGGTGAAGAAATTAGATGGTGCCCAGTTATCAGATAAAATAGCATCTGAGATCTTAAAGGCTTGTCTCCAAACAAGCATTCATTTAAGTGAGATGTCAAATAAGTCTACATGGAAGAAATACACCAACATCAGTCACCAAAGGATTGTAAATTATATAATCTGAAATTGAAGGAGGGAAGAGTATCAGAGCTTAAATTGTGAGAATCCAGTGTGCAGAAGACTATGAGTGACAGTGGAAGCCCAAGATACATTTGTGGGAACTACATAGGAAATAAGCCTCTGTTGATCTTCTTCTATTCGTAATAGAGGGATGGGAGGAAAGTGGTTACTAAACAGAGTACATTGGAAAGATGACTATAGATCAAAGGGATAAACCTGACTTGAATGGTTAAAACCCTGTCAGTTGATCCCCCTTCTGATGCACGATGGACCTGATATGTTTTTCAACATTTTCTGTGTGTTTTTTGTTTGTTCATATTAAGGCTTATCTCAGGTGTGTTGGGTCATTGGGGGGGTCACTCTCTAGAATTTGTTTTTTGGGGGGCTTCTTGTTGTTGTTATATGAAACCCAGCATGGATGAATCTATAGCAACAGCAAGTAGAATAAGGGTTTTTTTGGGGGGTCTTGGTGGTGGTGGTGCTGGTGGTTGATAAAAGAGAGACGATGTCAAGGTGTCTAGGAAGGAAAAGAATGGTTGGAAACTGATTGTGGTAGCAATTGTACAATACTGCTTGATGTGATTGAACTA
>NW_022104341.1:63531507-63606424 GCF_000313985.2 Echinops telfairi | reverse complement strand
CCAATAAAAAAATAAAAAAGAAACATTGCTTGGTCCTGCCCCATTCTCATGATTGTTCCTATGCCTGAGCTTATTGATGCAGTAACAGTGTCAATCCATCTTGTCCAGGGTCTTCCTCTTTCACTGCCCCTTGACCTTACCAAACATCATGTCCTTCTCCAGGGACTGGCCTCTCCCGACAACATGTCCAAAGTATGTAAAACAAAGTCTTGTACTTTCAAATACTGAAAACCTAAACAAATATGTTTTAAGAAAGCAATAATTTGGGAGCATCCAAGAAGTGAATCTAGAATGTAATATAGTTAATTATTAGTGATAACACTTGTTGAAAGTATATTGTTAATCTATGCTTCCTCAGGAAATCCAAACAATTTGCTTCTGAAATAGTGTCACCAGGAAGTTCAATAAACTGGTCTTGGCACAAAGTAAAAAGGAGCTGTAACATTTTGCAATCCACAAGCAGTGGATGGGAGTTCCAGGAGCCCCATACCCTCATTAGTACTGACTTACATTGAAAAATTTTCACATTCTCCCTCTCTCATTCACCTAAAATCCATTTTTATATACAGATTTGAAGTGATATTGAAATGCAATTTAATTTATTGCCAAACAGCAAGTCAGTTTTTCAAATTCTATCTACTAAACTCCCTAGGAGCATTTTTCTGATTTTTAGTGTCATTTATTATAAAGTTCTCACATATTTTTGTATTTCTAAGTTCTCTATTCTGGCCTCTCTATTTTGACCTCTTTAAAAACAGACAACAAACCCCACATTATTTTATGGTCTCCATTGTTGGAGCTTTGATAAAGCCCAAGCTTTCATTTGCTTGAAGAGCCCTGGTGGCATGGCGGGTCCTCATTGGGTTGTGATTCACGTGATGGGCAGTTTGCCGCCACCAGTAGCTCTGTGGGGGAAGGACCGGGCTTTCCACTCCCACACATAGTGATAGCCCGAGAAACCCATGCGAGCCACTGTGAGTCAGCACTGACCCATGGCAGTGAATGTGTTTTGTTTCGTTTTGTTTTTGTTTCTTATCCACATAGTTTGTTAGCTGGTCCTAAAGAATTAGAAGCAAGTCTTCAAATACAATAGTACGTCACATTATTTGTGTAACCAATGGACTATTATTGGACATTTAGCTTCTTCACTGGAGTCGGGTGAGTCCATGGTAGAGCCTGGTATGGGTCAGGGTTCAAAGATGGCATGATGGCGGTTCCAGATGACAACTGAGCCTTTACTGTATGTTAGACACCAGGTAATTTCCCGACACACAGACTCTTGGTAAGTGGCATGCTGCCATTGAAAGCCTTTGCACCAATGCGTCATCCTTAAAATGAATGTACTACAAATTATTAAACCTCTCACTTACCTTTGGACATTGAGCTTATTCTTAATTCCTCATCAGCAAAGTAGGGCGCTCTGATGGTGTAGTGGGCTAGCTGTTGGGTTGTTAACCATAAGGTCAATGGTTCAGGAGAAATAGGAGGCTATCTATTCTGGTAGAGATTTGCAGTCTTGGAAATCCTAGACAGATTCGCTATGAGTCCAAATTGACTTGATGGTAGTGGGTGAGTAATCAGCATAAGGAGCTCTGGTGGCAGGCATTAAGCACTCAGCTGCAAATAGAAAAATTGGCGGTGTGACCCCATCAGTTGCTACTGGAAAGAAAGGCATGGTAGTCTACATCTGTAAAGATTTACAGCCTTGGAAACTCTATGGGCCAGTTCTATAGGATCACTATGAATGGGAATGGACTGAAAGACAATGAGCTTGGCTTTTTGTTTGTTTGTGGAAGATCAGCTGAAGTACGGGGATTAAACGTCTATGGATGTGCATGTCCCCTTGCTTAGGCCTTCTTTGTTTTCTCCTTTCTCCCCAAAGACAGGTGGACTGAATGGGAATGAATGGATCAAAAAACGACCATTTTATGGCATTTGTTAAATAGTATCATATTGCTTTTCAAAAATAGCATTACTGATTTATTCTGCCTCAGCTGAGAGGTCTGGCTTCTTGCTCCCACTGTCAGCAAAGAGTACAATTAAATACACATTTTAGTGACCGCCTTTAATAAAACACCACCACCCAGGGACTCTAGCAGAATTTAGGGCTGACATAAAAATGGAAGACTTATATATAATAGCATAAGGGAGAGTAGACAGTAATGACATGACTTACCTAAATGCTAGTAAAAAAGAGTCCTGGTGGCGGAGTGGGCTACTCATTTGGCAGATAACCACAAGTTCAGCAGTTCAAAACCACCTGCTGCTCTGAGAGAGAAAGATGAAGCTTTCTACTGCCATAAAAAGTTATAGTCCAGGAAACCCACAGAGACCATTACACTCTGTTCAATACGGTGAATTGGAATCGACTTGATGGCAGTGAGTGAGTGCAATATCTCAGGAGCTATGCAAGGTACACCGGCTTTGGAAATGAGTTCGATCATCCTTGGTGTGTTGTTGTGGAGGATTAAGAGCTAGCGAACAAGAGCTAACTGATACAGGTCTGCAATGAGTGCTTGAAAGAGCCAGTACGTCATCTTGCCAGCTGCCCTCCCTAGCGCCATAGCTATCCCCATAATAGTCATAATAGTTTATAATTTATCAGGGATCCAATGAGAGTGAGAGGGTGGGGGAGGGAGGGGAAAAAAGAGGAACCGATACCAAGGGCTCAAACAGAAAGAAAATATTTTGAGAATGATGATGACAACATATGTACAAATGTGCTTGATACAATTGATGTATGGATTGTTATAAGAGCTGTAAGAGCCCCCAATAAAATGATTTTACAATAAATAAATAATTTGTAGTTCGTACCTGAAAAAAAGAAAAAGAGGAAGATTGCAGCAATTGGCTCAAACATAACAATTGTGAAGATGGCAACAGACTGGTCAGATTTAGTTTTGTGGTACACGGGGTTGCTAGGAGCCACAATTGGCATCTCACAACAATACCTCCCAAAGAATTGTTCAAGGATAGAGAGTATCTTAGTGTCATAGTGTGGCTGTAGCCAAAATACCACATGTGCATACGTTTAAAGAACAGAAATGAATGTCTCCCAGTTTGATAGTCTAGAAGTTCAAATTCAGGACACCAGCACCAGAGGAAGATCTTCCTACATGTGCTCTAAGGAAAGGTACTCCAGCCTTTGTAGACCCAAGAAGCCCTTGATTCTTTGGCAGCCTCCTTGAGACATGTATCTCCCCCTCCATTTGTACCTTCGTCTCTGAGCCTAACCTGCTCCTTTTATTTAAAACAAAACCCCCAAACCACCAAGTTCGTTCCAACTCACAGCAACCTTATATCGGGTTTCTGAGGCTGTAAATCTTCACAGGAACAGATGGCTTCGTCTTTCTCCCTTGGAGGGGCTGTTGGGTTTGAACCTCAGACTTTGCCCAGGCAAGTAGCAGTCATTAACACAACAAAGAAAACTCTGTTCCCTAATGAGATAATATACTCAGGTATAGGAATGAGGATTCCAAAGCATATACCAGGGTGCTTGCAGTCAAGCCATTATTAGGCAGTTCTCAAAAACAAAAAACTAACAAACAAACAAAATACAGCTGAATTTGAAGGATGAAAAAGTGTGAGTAGCTCTTTGTGGGGCTATGTGGCACTTACATAATCTCCTGTCAACCTGAACGAAGGGGTAGAGTCTAGCCTGTCAATCAGGTTGTAGCTTGATGACTTCATTTGGAGACATGATGGAGATAAATAGCTCACTGGAGGCCAGACCCCCTCTCTCTGCCTTCCCTTTCCTGTTGTGGAGACACTCAGAGAACTGGAGGAGACACGAAGAAACTCGTGCCAATGTTAAGATGCTTTCACTGCCACTGGATCCACAAGACCTTCCACCCACTGGCCTGTGATCTTCCTGCATTCGACATCATTGCATGTACTGCGTGAGTCTAAGGAGGAATTATGGACTAGTATCAGGCATATGGGCTAATATCAGACTTATGGACTTGATCTGGACTGGCCTGGGATGTTTTCTCAATATACAATTGCTCTTTGATATAAAGCTCTCTCTTACACACACATTTGTCCCTAGATCTGTTTCTCTAGTCAAAACCCAGACTAACACACAGACTGGCACAGGCTAGTTTTTGCATCTCCAGGGGTCTGGCTTCAAGAGAATCACGGGCCTCTGGCCATTCACTCCTATACCCCTCAGAGCAGCCTCTCCTGGGAGGGTCCACATGAACACATAAATCACATAGCGACCTCCAGAGTCCTTTTTCACTCTTGGAAAGCATGCTGTCTCAAACCAAGGGAGAGGCAAAGTTCAAAACACATGTGAAAATAAAACAAAGCTAAACCAAACCCTCTCCATTTCTTGTGATCTCTCCAGAGTGTGAGATGAGGTGGAATAGAGGTAATTTTCAGAGCATTTATAAGAATAATCTCATCCAAGAGTCGCACACCACCATGAAGACATTGCTTTGCTGGGGCACCCTCCGTTGTACAGGAGTATTGAGAGATTCCTTTGTGCTGGGTTTCATTTGCCCAATCTCGGGGACTCTGTCTATCTGCCAATTCCCCACTGACTGTTTCCTGCCCAAAGAGCTGCCCCACGACAAATCCACACAGTGATTCTTGGAGGGCTTGTTCCCCGGGGGTGGATTTTCCAAAGCAGCCTTACTTCGAGGGTCTTCCGTTTGAAGGCAGAGACAAACATTCTTAGCTCATGTTGATGGTTTCCAGGTCCAGAGCCACCTGGTGAGGAACCACATAATTTACTGCACCCGTCATTTCAAGGTGGGGGAGCCCTGGTGACATCGTGGTTATGTCTCGCACTGAGGTCTACATGGTCGGCCGTTGGAAACCACCAGCAACTTCTAGAAGAAACACAACAGTTACAGTCTCAGAAACCCACAAGAGACTGATACGAGTCAGCATTGCCTCGGAAGTGAGTTTTGAGTGAGTCATTTCAAGGCAGAGAAAAGAATAAAGATAGTTTGTAGGGCTTTGAACTGGTTCATTGCAGTTCCACCCCTGTTGAGAATTGCATTTCTACCCTTACCCACCCACAAAGCTAAACCCTAGGCCATTAAGTTGATTCCAGCTCATAGATCCTTTATGGGGCAGAGTAGAACTGTCCTACTGAGTGAACCAGGCTGTAAGCCTTTACATAGTAGATTGTCACATCTTTCTCTGATAGAATGGCTGGTGGGTTTGAACGGCAGACTTTTGGGGCAGGGATTGGGTGCTTCCACCACTATGGCACTGGAGTGCCTAATTTCACCCCAGATATTCTGAATTAAAATCTACGGTTTTAGATTCTCATTCAACATACCTAGGATGGAAATGCTAATTCTCTGCAAGGGTCAAACTGGAATGAACTGGTTTGAAACTCTGATATTTGGTCCACAATATTAAAGTTTAAGTTCTTCAAATGAAACACAAAACATTGCATCTTTGAACGGGCCTTTGATTCCCCGTGTTTCCCAAGTTTGAAATCAAGTAATGACTTTCTTCTCTGTCTTTAAAAAAAAAGTTAAGTAGAGTTGCTTTTTAATCACTGAAGTTAATGACATAGCAAGAAAATAATTGCATCATCCCTTACATCTTGTTGCAGTCTACAGTGCAGCAGCTGATCTTGACATTCTCAAATGAATTCCAGCAGACCACCTAAAGCATTCATCCATCGACCTCCGGAACACGTAGGAGAAAGCAGGAATACAGCAGCTGTCCGAAACAAATGCAGTGGGTGTCCTTACTCAAGCTTGCCAGATAACAAAACAGCCCAGAAGTGAGAATCCTTAGGAAGTTTTCTCTTCGTTCACCAGCATGACTTCGAACAGGCCAACTTCTCTGTAAGCAACACTACGTGGCTCCCCTGCAGTTCACCCATCAGCACTGCTGGGGGCCGTGGACTTGATTTCCACTCGAGGGGACCCCAGGGATGGGGGAGTAGAACTGTTCTCTCTCTAGGGTTTCCAGCAGCAGATTTTTTTGAGGACGTCCTGGTGGCACAGCGGTTAAGTGCTTGGCTGCTCACTCAAAAGCTGCGCATCAGAAACCCAGCAGCTGCTCCGAGGAGAAAGGTGGGGCCCTCCGCCTGGGGCAATGGTCCTCTGCCCTGCCTTATAGGATCTCTGTGAGTCACCGTTGGCTCCACGGAGCTGTAGGTTAGCGTGCCAGGCCTTTCTTTTAAGGTGCCCTGGGTATACGCCAATATCCAGCCTTTCGCCTTTCATTTACAGCCAAGTGCATTAACCATTCACAAGCTGTTTGCAGTAAGGGGCCGGAAAAAAATTTAGGATTAACATGTTTACACGATGAGCATTCACATGGATGCTATAAAAATAGCCACTGTGTATCATAACTCTGTTGACATTCATTGCCTTCTGATGGGCACCCTGGTGGCACATTGGCTTGCTAACTGCCAGGTCAGCAATTCAAAGTCGCCAGTCATTCTGTAGGAGAAAGATGAGGCTTTCTATTCTTGGAAAGAGTAGAAACCCCACAGGGGCAGTTCTGCTCTGCGTGATAGGGCTGCTCTGAGTCAGAAATGACTCCACACGGGTGAGGGTTTTTGGTTGTTTAGGTTTTGATTATGGATTAATCGTGTCCCCACAACATATTCTGGAATGCTCACCCTTCTATCTGTGGGTGTGATGTCACTTGGAAGTATGGCTTGCTTCTTATTAATGAGAAATTAACGATTGTCAGTTTTGGGAGTGACCTACCTCTCAACATTCAAAATTATAAGGCGCCGCAGAGACCCTCTGCCATCAAGTGGACTCTGACTCACCTTGGTCCTCCCTGCAGGACAGGGCAGAACTGTGAACTGTGACAGTAAACTGCCAACCTCATCTTTCTCCCACAGTGGGGTTGGTGGTTCGCAGCCCAGAGCTCACACTACAGCACCACCAAGGATCCAGCAGGAGAGAAGCAAAGCGGGGAAGACAGAGCCGCATAAGATCGCCAAGGGACTGAGGAGTCTGGGGAGACGAGGAGTGGGTCCCAAGTGACACAGATGAGTCAAGCAATGACCCAGAGTTGGCTGGGCGCGGAGGTGGGGCACCCTGTGGCCATAGCACCTGCAGCTTCTTTGATCATCTTGGAGATTTGCCTGACTTTTTTTAAAAAATCATTTTATTGGGGGCTCATACAACTCTTATCACACAATCCATCCATCCATCCATGTGCCAAGCACATTTGTACATTTGTTGACATCATCATTCTCAAAACATTTGCTTTCTACTTGAGCCTTTGGTATCAGCTCATTTTTTCCCTCCCTCCCTTGCCTGACTTTTTAAAAAGGGGTTAAAAAAAAGCATTAAGATGACCTTTTGTTATAAAACTACTAGTAACAGCTTTGTGCATACTTAAACTCCTGGAACATAAAGCTCTTTCATACCTATAAAACTGAAATACATTTATAGCTGAACTACAAATAAAATGGCAAGGCTAATGAAATTAAAACCATTAATATAACCTTACGGACTTTGCTGCTTTGCTGGAATGTAATAGTTACTCGCAGGGGGGTTGGGGCTCTAGCCACTCCAGAACAGGCGCTTTTGAGTTTTATGTGTCTTTCAGGAACGGAATTCTTCTATTTTCCTCCCCTCAAACCAACAGGAATCCCCAGGCAGAAGTAGCTCTGACCCAGGGGGGAAGAACTCCCACAAGGGGATTATTTAAATGACCTATAAGATGCTGACAGCATGATTTCTCACCCACACCAAATTCCAGCACCCAATGAAATTCTTCCTGAGCCCCAGTGAATTTCCGCCAGCATCCATCGTTTGAAGGTGTGTGTGTGTGTGTGTGTGTGTGTGTGTGTGTGTGTGTGTGTTTTCAAGCATGGCTATCAAATTCTCAGGAAATTCTTAACACACCGACAACTGAAGACCACCTGCTTCAACAGCAAGGTCCCTTGCCAATAGGGATGGGTTAGTGGTGGAATTCTCACCTTCCACATGGGAGACCCTGGTTCAATTCCTGGCAATTGCACACCAAGTGCAGCCACCCCTCACCTGTCAGTTGTGTGTTTCTGTGATGCTGAACAGGTTTTAGAACAGCGTCCAGAAGAACAGAGACTAAGAAGAGAGGCCTGGCGGTCTACTTACAAATCCTGGCACAAAATGAAAACCCCGAGGAGCGGCAACCTATCATGCGGATGGTGTTCTATTGTGCGTGGGCTGGGGGCACACGGAGTGGTAACTAACCACCATGAGCCAATCACGTGGGGCCCCTGACGGCGAGCGGGTAGAGGCTTGCCCCAGTACCTCCTTCAGGCCCCAGAGTCCCTGTCACACCTTTGACCAGTGTATGTATGGATTGTGATGAGTTGTACGAGCCCCCAATAAAATGATTTTAAAAAAATACAAAGCAAAAAAAAGAAAAATTAAGTTCAAGCAGCCAAGAGTTTTAATGAGACGCTCACCAGTTTCCCACCTCTGTGATGCTCCCCTTTCCCGACTGCTCCCAATGGCTCAGATTTCTTCCTTCTGCCTACTCTACCCCTTAGGGTAGGGTCGCTGTGGGTCGGCATTGACTGGATGGCAGAGAGTTTGAGTTCAGGGCTAGCTCCATGCCGCTGGACGTTGCTGAGAGGCAGGTAGATGTCAGTTGACCTCCACCTCAAAAGGCTGGGTGCTAAGTTGGGTCTGAGAGTGCCAAGCTCTCACTGACCTAGACCTGAGCAAAGCTTGCTGCTATCAAGTTCATTTGATTCACAGAGCTCCTTTAGGGCAGAGTGGAACTGCTCCATCCGGGTTCTCAGACAGCAAACTTTTCTGGGAGCCGATAACCTCATTTTTTTCCTGCAGATTGCCTGGTGGGTTTTTAAACCACCAACCTCGTAGTTGGTGGCCCAATGCCTAACTCACAACACCACCCCATTCTTGCACCCCCAAATTCCCACAGAAGCCCCCCCAAAATTTCAAAGTCCAAAGTCTTGCCTACACTTGCAACTGGATGTCTCCAAATTCCATATGAAAATAATAAAGAATGAAATCTAAAGGTGTATGGTGTTTGGGGAGCACGCACACCTTCTTGGGCAATGACCTTGCTACTGACCCATGAGACAATGTAGTCCTCTTTCTCCTTCCTGTCTTCTGGCACTTTTCCTTCCATCTCCTTACCTAGCCCTGATTCCATCTCACAGAGTAGAACAAGGAGCCCTGGTGTCATCGTGGCTCATACATTGAGGTGCTACCCACACCAGGTGCTCCATGGGAGTTAGTCTCAGAAACCCTATGGGGTCATGTGAGTCAGAATCCACTTAGTGACAATGAGATAGGGCCAAATGAGACAATGAGATAGGGCCAAAAAAACCAACAAACCACTAAGTGTTCCTGGGGGGTATGGTGGCGGAGGGCGGGACAAAAGGGAGCTGATATCAAGGAATGCGGGAAGAAAGAAAATGTTTTGAAACTGATTGTGGTAACAGTTGTACAACACTGCTTGATGCGATTGAACTATGGAATGTTATGATATCTGTAAGAGTCCCCAGTAAAACGATTAAAAAAAAAAGAGTTTGGAGTTTGGGGAGAGCTGAATGAGAAACTGAAATCAGATGGGTTGGAAGTGCCACAGCAGAGAGTGTCGCTGTACTCAAAAGTTTGCCTGAGTAGGCTGATGTAGGCAAGGACAGCGGGAACCTTTCCTAAGACTGATGCTTGTCAGAAAAGCCAAGCCCACCCGCAGGGTGCTTCTAAATGGGCACAGGGAAGGTCTGGCAGGCCCCCTGGCACACACACTTGATTGGGGCGCTGGACAATTGGCTGAAGCCACTAGATGGTTTTCCTTTTTCAAAAAAGATGGTAGATGTAGTTAGATTAAAATGTAATATCTTATCATGTGATCTCCCTTTGACTTATTTTAAAGTTGTTTCAGTTTAAAAAAAAAATGGAAGGAAATACATGTGGATTAAGCCTCCCATGAATCCCCTCTCATCACAGACCAGGATGTGAGTGGCCTTGCTCTCATACAGAGTGCACTGGGAGGTGGATTCTTGCAGATGCAGTTAGGCTGAAATTGAACACATTCTCAGTTGATCTCCCTTTTTACCCATTTTAAATATGTTCTAGTTTTTAATACTTTCTGCTTCCTTTTTAATTGAGGCTTTCCTGTTTTCCTGTGCTATTTTTGTTGGGTGTTGTGTTGTTTGTATATGGTTTTTCTGTATATAGGCAAAGCTATAAATATAGTAGTTGGACTAATGCTTTCTTGGAGATCTGGCAGAGGAGGTGGGAGGAAATGGGGAGCTAATAACAATGAGTAAAGGAAAGGAGAAAATGTTCTAAAGCTGATTGTGGTAATGACTGTACAACTCCTTTTAATATGATTATACTACTGAATAGTATGATAAGTGGATTATATGCCAATAAAACAGTTTAAAACCTTTTTATTATGAATTAGGTGGAGGTTTACAGAGCAGATAATCAGTTTTCCACTCAGCAGTTCATACACATTTTGCTTCAACTCATCCATTACAATCCTCTTAATGTAACAGTGTTCTCCCGCTCCCTCTCTATGCCTTCTGCGTCCACTCCTCCTACTTGCCTAGCCCCCGATCTTTGTTCTTGAGTAACTACTGCCCTTGTGACCCATGGGGATCAGTTCAGCTGCAGCCCTGAATGGTGAGCTGAAGGCCATAAGTATTCTTGGGAGCCCCATTAGTCTTCCTATGACTTCTTGCCTGCTGCTTCCATGGGTGTTGGTTGTGTGTTCAAACTAAACAGAATCCTTAAAACATCAGTATGTTCTCCTTTTAGCACAAGGTTGCTTATTGGTCCAGTTATGAGGGGGTTTGTTTTCTTTATGATGATGTGCGATCATATAATCTGTAAACAAAGACAATTTTGCAACCTTCCCTCTAATCTGCATACATTCAGCCCTTGTCAAATTGACTTGTCCAGAATTTCTAGAACAATATTCAATATCAGACACTTTCTTGTCTCTGACTTCATTGAAAATACATCTAGAGTTTTAGCATCCTGTCTTCAGATTTGAGAAATATGTTTTCATTAAGATAAAGGATAAACCTCTTGAAAGGTTTATCAGGAGTGGGTATAGGAATTTTATTAAATGTATGTTCAACATTAATAAAGGTAACTACATGGTCCCCCTATATTGACTTATTTAATACTTTAAACTTTGAAATTTCCAATATAGAATCATTCTTGATCCATCCTTACGGCCAAGTAAACTTTATCAGGTTTTGTATTGATGCTTCCACTTGAGATGCACAAAAACAAACATGCACAGATGCAAAATTTTAAGCTCTCCCCTCTTTCATCTCTATACACAAGAAAAATTAGTCTTCAGCTTGCTCTTTATACCTTTTTATCAAATTGGAGGTTTTTAATAACTGTAAAAGAAATCCATAGAGAATGATTAATTAGCAGAATGTACCAGCATATTGTCTAAGTAGAACTTGTGTTTATGGCCAGAATAAAGTGACTATAGTAAATATATTATACACACACACACACACACACACACACAGCTTTTTATCACATTAAAGTAAACATACTTTGCATATATACAGTAAATATACTAAACAAACTAGAGAATTCAAAGTAACTATATATTTTTAAAGCAGCACGTGCACATGTAACAACTCTGTGCATATTTTTATTGTTGTTGTTAAAAATGACCTTGGGTATCATAGAAATGCTGCCTTTTCCCCCGCCAAGATCAAGGTTCAAGGCTCAAGAGTGAAAGGAGAGAAAACAAAGGTAGTCTTAAGAGACTCATTTTCTTTGTTTTTTTAAAAGGCAAAGTTTATCAAAGTTAGTTTACAAACCAAGAACAAACGTGGTATACATGTATTATGTGTAAGCATCTTTAAAACGTTGACATTTTCGAATGTACAGCCCCAAAGAACAGAAAACAGTCACCAAGGTTTGCAAAACAAGCCAACGCAAACCCTCCTCCAAATCGCACCACTGCATTCTTCTGGGAGATCATACAATGTGAAACCCACCTAATTTACAATCACTTGCTCAAATCATTTTGTGATACAGTATTTAGATGTGCACAGAAGCTATAAAAACTTGGTAACACACAGTGAGAATGAGCCAAGAATGAACAACCTTCTCCGGGTCAGGCGTTTCTGCTGGTTAGTATGTCTGTGGTGACATGATCGATTCCCAGAGCCCCGAGCCCCACACCAGCCTCATGCTTCGGTGTCCTTCCCTCAGAAAAGTGTGCTTTCATTGACAGTAATTGTCTTCACTTGACCAAAAAGGGAAAGAGAGAGAGAGAGAGAGTTGTAAATCCCCTTTGGGGTACATTCAGTTAAAGCACCACACTGGTGTATGTTCCATGCACATTTAAAAAAATGTGTACATACTACCTCATACATAATAAAGTGTGTGTAGCAGACCAGGATCATCATAGAGCTTAAAGCAATGTACTTTGGAAAGAATAGAACTCAAACACACCCTACGTACTGACTGGTATTTTAATGGATATCAGTAAGTGAAGTTAGCAGTGACTATAATAAGGTACCAATGATACTGAAGGAAGAAGTTCAAGTTGCACTGAAAGCATTAGCCAAAAATAAGCTCCAGGAACAGATGAAATACCATTTGAATGCTTCAACAAGCGGAGGAAGCACTGGATGGTCTCTCTCCTCTATGCCAAGAAATCTAGGAGACAGCCTTGGCCAACTGACAAGAAGAGATCTATGTTTGTACCCATTCCCAAGAAAGATGACTCAACAGAGTGCAGAAATTATCTAACAATACCATTGGTATCACGTGTCAATAAAATATTGCTGGTGATCAGCCAATAGTGGTTGCAGCAGTACATTGACAAGGCCAGATTCAGAAGAGGAGATGGAACAAGGGATCAAGAGATATCATTTCTGATGTCCAATACTTCGCTGAAAGCATAGAAGAGCAGGAAGATGTTTACCTGTGTTTCATTGAGTATACCAAGGTATTCGACTGTGTGGATCATGGCAAACTATGGATAGTCTTGAGAAGAATGGGAATTCCAGAGCACTTCATTGTGCTCATGAGGGACCTGTACATGGATCAAAAGGCAGTTGTGCAAACAGAACAAGGGAACACTGCCGGGTTTAAAATCAGGAAAGGTGTTCATCAGGGTTATCCTTTTACCATACTTGCTCAGTCTCTATGATGAGCACATTATCAGAGAACTGGATTATATGAAGAAGAATGCAGTATTACAATTGAAGGAAGGCTTATTAACAACCTTCGACATGCAGATGACAACCTTATTTGCTGAAAGTGAGGAGGACTTGAAGCACTTGGTGATGAAGATCAAGGATTACACCATTCAATATGGATTACGAGCCAATGTAAAGAAAATTAAAATCCTCACAATGGACCAAGAGGTAACATCATGATAAACAGAGCAAAGATTGACGTTGTCAGGGATTTCATCTTGCTTGGACTCACCATCAATGCTCACGGAAGCGGCAGTCAAGCGATCAAACGACATGTTACATAGCTGCACGTGTACATGTACATGTACATGTACATCTGCTGTACATCTGTACATCTGCTGTACATCTGCTGCACATCTGTACATCTGCTGTACATCTGCTGCACAAGACCTCTTTAAAGTTTGAAAAGCAAGGCTGCTCCTAAAGTAGACCTGACCCAAGCTGTGGTATTTTCCGTGGGCTCACATACATGTGCAAAATGGACTTTGAATAAGGAAGACCAAAGGAAGGATGCATTTGCGTTGAAGTGCTGATAAAGAATATTGAAAATATCATGGATGGGCCAAAGAACCCACAGATCTATCTTGGAAGAAGTACAGCCAGATTTATTTTTTTTAAGAGGTAAGGCGCTGAGACTTGATCTCACGTACTTTGGACTTGTTGTCAGAAGGGACCAATCCCTAGAGAAGGACATCATCCTTGGTAAATGGGAGGGGCAGCAAACGAAGAGGAAGGCCCTCACTGAGATGGATTAATGCGGTGGCTGCAGCAATGGGCTCGGCACGGGAACAATGTGAGGATGATGCGGGAGAGAGCAGTGCATGATTCTGTTGTGCATCGGGTCACGAAGGGTCAGAACAAACTCAATGCACCTAGCAACAACCACAAGCGCAACAAGAAACGGCAGCATCAATTCCAGGGGGAAAATATACAACTTGATAAAGCTCCATACAGATTTAGTAACTTTAACTCAGTTTTGCACTATTTGATAAAGTTATTATATTTTAAGAATTAAAAGTCATCAAGCAGGACAGAAACACCGTTTGCTCCAACAAGATAATTAGACTCTCCAGGAAGCCACTTATTTTACCAGGGTTTTGGCTCACCTGATGAGGAGTTAAATGATTTTAGAGCAAAAGACTGACCAGTGTCATGGATGCACACTTGCACACTGTCGTAAGCCGGCTCCCCGGTTTTAGAGACGTAAGGCCACGGTCCGCACATCACGAAAGCAGGGTCTCCGTTTCCTTTTTCTCTAAAGGCGGGAGGATTGTAATAAAGACAGGACATACAAGAGAACCGCATCCTCCCGCCTTTAATTCCCAATTAATAATACATTTTTAAAAGGAAAAAGGAAAGGTCCTTCAAAAGCTCCAGTCCCAGATCATTTCACATGTGAATCATCAGATCTTAAAAAACAGACATAGAGGCTGCTGTGTCCCACGCTGACACATGGGAACGCCTGAAAAAGCTGACGGTGATCTAGGAAAGCTCAAACTACCAGAATTGGATGAACGAGAGATAAAAAGCCAAAATAAAGTAATAACGTGGAGTAAATTAAGAAAAGGTCCAGAAACTGATGGTGGTAGCAATTGTACATTCTGTTTGGCATGACCGAACTAGGGCAGCAGTTCTCAACCTGTGGGTCGCAACCCCCGTGGGGGTCGAACGACCCTTCCACAGGGGTCACCTGATTCACAACAGTAGTAAAATGACAGTTATGAAATAGCAACAAAAATAATCTTATGGTTGGGGGGTCACCACAACATGAGGAACTGTATTAAAGGGTTGTGGCATTAGGAAAGTTGAGAACCACTGTGGAATGATATATGTATTAATTCCTGGTTTTGTAAAATGAATGAAAATAATTCTTCTACTTTTCTGTGCCCCTGAACAATGTAAACAGCATTTGAAATGTCTGTTTTTCTGCCTCCTAGAAATGGATGAGTCTTCCCGTGTTTATTTTCTATAATGGCAAGTCAAAAAAACCAACCGTGTAACCAAGTCCACTCTGACTCATGGGAGCCCCCCCACCACCACCACCACTTTGTGAGAGAACAGGGCTGTGCCGCACAGGGTTTCAAGGCTGGTTTTGCAGAAGTTAGAACTGGTCTGTGGGAAACGAACAAATGTCATTCCCACAGATTCTCACCCAACAGCTATGCTGCCTTAAAGAGAGTTCGTGGTTGATTCTGTCTGCCTGTAGAGGCAGACATGCTTTGATGATCTCCTCCCACCGAGGCACCCATCCCCCACGATGCCTTCCCCTTATGCGTGTATCAGGTTTCCTCACCTGTGAGCTCAGGGACTTTACTGTGATTCCCACCCATCTTGTGACCTATGTAACTCCTGAACATGCATGTTTTATGACTACCTCCAAAGAGCCCCCAAACAATACAGACACTCTCCTCTGGCCCTCTCCCCTCTCCTTCATTCCCTCTCTCCCCCACCTTCCCCATCCTCATGTGGACCACCAAGCAGGGCTGAGTGAGCATGCTACCATGGGATGTGTCTGACTCCTTCATTTCACTCTCTCCCCTAGCTCTCTTATTCTCCATGACTTTACTGTAATCTTTACATATTATCGCCGTGCAGTTGCGCCGGCCGGGCCTGTGATGATTTGTGAGGGGCTGGCTCCCCTGACAAGGTCTTTTTTCGGAGGTGCCTTTGGCTGGCTTGACCCACCAGCTCTCCAGGCTGCAGATGAAGGCAAATGTCGTCCTGTGCACCTGGCATTGACAGAACTCTTTCCCTGAAGGACTGAGTATGGCTACCATTGTGCCCTCTGTTGGCTGTCTAAGAGATCACACCCAGGGAGATGGCCTTTGGGGGCTTACTTTCCAAGACAGTATGATACTTTAGCTCAGATCTGACTCAATGGCAACTAACAACAACAATAATCCCAAAGGACTCGGCACTGGGTGGGATCTGAACTCCCTAGTGGCATAAAACAAAACAAAACCAACATAGTAGGCAGAGGAAACATGGTAAGCAAGTTTGCAGCGGTGGGAAAGCAGAGGTGTTGTCTTTGGAAAGGGCGTTAGTGGTGGCTGCTGGCGAGGGGAGGGTGGATCAGACCACAATGGATCTTAAAGTCAAGGCTAGTATTTCGGCACTTTTCTGTCACAGTGCAGTCACTGGTGGCTTTGTGTATGGCAGGACACACTGAGCTCAGAAGGAGTTGGAGGAGACAGCAGGAGCGGGGTGGTCAATGCAATGGGCAGAGCGGGACAGGAGGAGCTCCTGCTTGGTCAGCATTCAGAGCCAGATTGTTCCACACGGAGCTGAAGTGAAGAGAACAGAGATGGGGGCAGGGGGTTGTGTGATTGAATGGAATTACAGAAATCCTAGGGCTCTAGAGAAAGGAGAGATGAGAATAAGAGTCAAGAAAAATGTTTTGGAAAGCGTCAAGGAGGAGTCTGAATAGAGACCCAGATGAGGTGAATCAGGCTATGAAGGGTCACATGAGTAGGGTCAGAGCCACTCAGATTTATGGGAGATCATCAGGGCAAAACTGCTCACGGGTGGACAGAGAAAAGGAAGATGAGGAAGTGAGATATTAATGACAACTTTTCTTCTAGAGAGTTCCCTCATGCCCAATAGTCACCAAATACATTTAATGTTGTTGAGCAGAATGGCAGCCTTGATAGAAGATGGCGTTCTGGAGAGAATAGGCTCTTCACCCTTACAGATCTTATTAAAATTGTATTCACAATAAACACATGAAATACTAGAGAATGTTTATTGCTGTTAGCGAAGCAAACAAACAAGTTGCTGGTGAGTTGGGTCCCACTGTGGCACCCTCGCATGTGTAAGAACAGCACTGTGCTCCATCGGGTCTCGGCGGCGGAGTTTGTGCAAGATCCCAGGCCTTTCTGCTGAGGCGCTTCTGGGTGAACTCAAACCTTCAACCTTTGGGTTAGGAACTGAGAATGGCAACCATCTGTACCACTCGGGGACTCCCCTGGAGGACTGGGCAGTCCCATTTGACCTTAGCGAGGTCAGTAGCACGCATTCACCGCAGAATATTGATGGTGGCTGCTTTTGGACAATGGGTTTCACCAAAGAGGGATCAACTAGGTGACAGAAGCAGAACCAGGGGATGTGTCTTCCTTTCAGAAGAGGTTCGCCGCTGAAGGCAAACAAATGTCTCTTCTCTGGTATGGAAAATAGTATCCCATTTACAGAGGTTGTGGGATATGGGGAGCTTTCCCATGAAATAACAAAAACAAAACACAACAAAAATCCAGGCAGACTCTTTGCACATGTTACTCATCGCCCCATCTCCCACTCCCAATAGTTCCTGGGCAAATTAGGCCGTGTTCCATTCCTGCTTAGCAATTAGATTAGTTCCTCGTGTCGGGGCCAGCATGCCTCGACTCTCCCATCCGCAGTCTGTGAGCTCCTGCTTGCTCGCCAGCAGAGATGGTTTGACCTTTCCACTTCCGATCAGCTTTCTGCCCCGCTAGGCCTGCTCGTTCTGTCTGCTGGCCACAACAGGATCCTCACTTTGGTGACGACACAGCTGGGCACCTGCTTCCGGCTGCACAGACACCGGGAGAGCTGTGGAAAGGTCACTGGCGGACTCCTCTGTAACGTGTCCACCAGCAAATACCCTATTTGCTGGGTGTTGTTTTGCTTGTTTCCAAATGTTTATTGTGAATTGGGTGATGGCGTCATACACAAGTTGGTCCGTCTCATCCACTGCAGTCCCCTCTATGCAACATCACGTACCCTTCTTCCTGCTGGTGCGCCCTGTTTCCATGCCTCCTTCCTTCGTAACTCTGCCCTTGGTGAAGGGCCCTTGGTTCCGTTCAGAACTTTGCCCTTGGGTCAATGCTGCCCTCCGATCTCAAACGCTTGGGATGGGGCATCAAACCTGTTCCATAGGGTCACTATGAGTCAACTCAAGGGCAGTGAGTTTGGTTTTAGTTTTTAACCCCCCAAATATGTCACAGACGAATATGTTTGTAAAATAAAATACAAATGAATGAATAGGAAAATGAAATTCAAAATAGAGGAAATCCAAGCTCACTGAGCAGAGGTGTGATGGAAACATTGCTGGCTGTACTTTGAGCAGCACTGGTGTGGAAGTGATGCGGGAGGTTACTGCTGAGCTGTATCTATGATAGAGAGAGATCCTAGGAAGCTTCCCAGAGGAGGTCCCACTGTGAGGAAATTTCAAGAAAAAAGCATGCATTGGCTCCAGGGGAGAGCCTTTTAGGAAGAGAGAAACGCCAGCATATGTGGGAACCTGCATGGTCGTGCAAAGGACCACAAGCGGAGCTGCATCTAGGGCTAGTGAGGGGCAAATCTATACGGAACTAGACAGGCAGGCAGAGGCAGACCCTGGAGGTACTTGGTGGTGTGATGGTTAATTTGAGCGGCACCTTGGCTAGCTCATGGTGCCCAAGTATTTGGTCACACACTAGTCTAAATGTTGCTATGAAGTACTTACATGGAATTAACATGTAAATCAGTTGGCCTTAAGGAATGTGGATTAGGATCTTGGGTCATGCAAGCCCTTGCAATAGGCTACTAATCTAAATAGACTCCCAACCATAGATAACTAAGGTAAGGTGACCAAATGTTAACATTGGTAAAGTGGGACACCATTGATAAAACTCACATCCTAGCGAAATAGCCACATGGCAGCCTAAAACTGTATACCCTAGCTTGTCATGCAGTCTTTCCGAAAATTGGGACTTTTTTAAAACGCCGCAGGATGCAGGACAAATTGTTAAAAATCGGGGCTGTCCCGCCAAAAGCGGGGCGTCTGGTCACCTTAATTAAGGGCATCTAACAACAAGCTAACCTCGAAGGCTGGCCTCTCTCACCGACCGTTGGCTCCTTTGAAGAAAGGCCTGGTGAGCTGCTTCTGTAAAGATTCCAACCAAGACAGCCCGCGGAGCAGCTCTCTCTGTAACATGTGGTGCTGCCTTGAGTCGCGGGCCAACTGAGCTCCAGCGAATGAGAACAAAGCAAATTACCCTGCAGAATGTGGACAGGCTTCATCAATCAAGTGAAGGCCCAGAGGGGGGAAGCCCCACAGACTTCCTGGCGAGGATAAAAATATAATAATACTTTTTTAAAAACCCCGGTTTCCTGGGGAGGATATAAATATAATAATATAAACAAAACAAAACATGTTTCCTGGGGGAGGATGTAAATTTAATAAACAGGTTTCCTGGGGGAGGATAAAGATTTCCAGGCTATAAATAGACATTCTACCAGAATACCCCTCTCCTTCATCCCCTGATCTACTGTTTTTCAGTTTGTCACCCGACCTTTTGAACATTCCAGTCTCCGTAGCACATGAGCTGATTCTTCAAAATAACTTTCTTTTTCTTGGCATATATCTATAGGGAGCAATAGTGATGTAGTGGTTATGAGTTAGGCTGCTAGCTGCAAGGTCAGCAGTTTGAAACCACGAGCTGATCCTCGGGGATAAGATGGGGCTTTCTACTCCTATGAAGAGTTAAGAGTCTTGAAAACTCCCAGGGGCAGGTTCCCCCTGTCCTCTAGGGTGGCCAGGAGACACAATGGCCGTGAGGTTTTGTTGGTGGTACGTATGCATGTGTGCATATCTATCTATAAACAGTGAAAGGAGCCCTAGTGGCACTGTGACTAAGTGTTGGACTGTTGACTTACCTCGTTCAAACCTACCAGCTGCTGAGGGAGAAAGAAGTTATCGGCCCCTGTAAAGACTTATAGCCTCAGAAACACTACTTAGGGACACTATGAGTTGGACTAAACCTGATGGCAGGTTTAGTAACATTAAACAGTAACATTTTATGTGTGTGTGTAAACATATAGCAACCCTATAAGACAGATTAGAATTGCTCTTTCCAGGTGTGGTAGATATATAATCGCTTGTCAATTTGAGGATTAAGAGTGTAGGGGTGGAGTCTAGCTTATCAATCAGATCATAGCCAATGAGGCCTCTCAGAAATAGTAATGGGAGTAATGATTCTCTGAGGGTACAGGAAAAGTGGGGCAGGGGGCAAGAGGGAACTGATAGCAAGGATGACTGTATAACCCCACTTGAGGGGATTGCATAACAGGTTTGCAGGTGAACAGATACAATAATTGGTGTAAGATATGGCAGATAAACAGGGAGGGTAGAGGGAGAGTGGGTAGGAAAGAGGGAACCGATCACAAGGAACTATATGTGACCTCCTCCCTGGGGGACGGACAACCGAAAAGTGGGTGAAGGGAGACGTCGGACAGGGCAAGATATGACAAAATACCAATTTATAAACTATCAAGGGCTCATGAGGGAGGGGGGAGCGGGGAGGGAGGGGAAAAATGAGGACCTAATGTCGGGGGTTAAGTGGAGAGAAAATGTTTTGAGAATGATGTACAAATGCGCTTTACACAATTGATGTGTGTATGGATTGGGATAACAGTTGTATGAGCCCCTAATAAAATGTTTAAAAAAAAAAAAGAAACAGTTTAAAAAAAAAAGGAAAACACTACATAAAGAAAATGTAAAGGCTGGCTGCCTGAGGAGTTTAATGACTGAAAAAAAAAAGATATGGCAGATAATAATAATGTAGAATATAAATTAAGGTTTTGGGGGAGAGGGGGAGGGAGGGGATAAAGGGGAGCTGATATCAAAGAGATCAAGAGGAAAATATTTTGAAACTGATGGTGGTAGCAGTTGTAAAATTATGCTTGATCTAACTGAATTATGGATTGTTATAATATCGGTAAAAACTCCCAAGAAAATGATTAATCATAAATAAATAAAACACTTATGCACATTGAAAGACTTTATTAAAAGAGTGAAAGGAGAGTCCACAGACTGGAAAAAGATATTTAGTAACAACATAACAGACAAAGGACTAATTACTAAGATGTATAGAACGTTACAAGCCTATAACAAGAAAAAAACTATTACCCCTCTAAAAAGGTGAGCAAAAGACCTGAACAGTCGATTCACAAAGGAAGACACCAGGAGGCTAATAAACCCAGGAGGAAAGGCTCCAGGTCGTTAGTCATCCGGGAAATGCAAGTCAAAACAACCATGAGACACCACCTAAGGCCCATTACTGTAGCCCAATTGAAAAAACCGAGAACAGCAAATGCGGGAGAGGGTGTAGTGAGATAGGAACTCTTATCCACTGCTGGTGGACTTGTCAATACGGACAGCCACTGTGGAAGACGATATGGCGATACCTAAACCAGAAGGAAATTGAACTACCAGATGACCCAGCAACACCATGACCGAGCATAGCCCCCAAAGAAATCAGAAACAGATCACGAGCAGGTGTTTGTTCCCTCGTGGTCATCACAGCACTGGTCACAATAGCAAAAAATTGGAAACAGCCTAAATTCCCATCAATAGATGAGTGGATAAAAAACCTCTAGTACATACACACAATGGAATACTACACATCCCTAAAAAAACAATGCAACACCTCAACTCGTGGAGGGATCTAGGAGACATTAAGCAAAGGGAAGTTAGTCAGGTGCAAAAGAACAACCCCTGCATGCGTCCGCTACGGCAGGAAGCCGCAGCAGAACAGGCAGAATCTCAAGGTTGCAGGCCAGCCCGTCTTCTGGGGGGAGACCAGAGAGCCTGGTAACAAGGGGGACCAGTGCCAATGAACCACGCCATCTGCTGCAGCCAAGGATAGCGTCTTCCTTGCTTTTTGGATTTTATTGGGGATCTTTTCCTTCTTACACATTATTTGTATTTTTTTCTGCATACTATTATATTGTTGCCCTTACCACCTTAGTGCAATTTTGTTTGTTACTGTTTTCTGTTGGCTCTCCCAGCTGTGAAGTGCAGGAGGCGTGGGTGCATATGATAATAATTGATATAAGGGGATATAGGGAAAACAGTGGTGGTGGTGGTGGGGTGATAAGAAGGGAAAGGGGGTTTGGGGAGTAAATAAAGAAAGTTGGACGGGGGAGGGAGCACTAGAATGGATTGTGATTGCACAACTCATTTTAAAGGCAATTTAACCATGGCGGTGGGGAGGGGATTGATGTGGTAGCAATTGTACAATTCTCCTTGATATGAGCGAATGATTCAACTATTAAAAAAAAAAATGCAAAAACCTCCTTCTCTTATTTGTTCCATGACAGAAATTGCTTTTCTGGCTTTTTGAACGTTGATGTGGTGAGGGTGGGGGGTCTTCTCCTTCTATGCACCATTTATATTTTTATCTTTATAGTAATGAGATCTTATCCTTACTACCTTAGTGCGATTTGTTTTGTATTGTTTTCTGTTGATTCTCCCAGCTGTGGAGCACAGGAGTGGGTGCATAATGATAATAATTGATACAAGGGGTGCTATAGGAATGCAGAGGGTGGGGGTGCTAGGGAGGAAAGGGGGTCTTGAGAGTAAATAATGAAGGTGGGAGTGGTGAGGCAGCACTAGAACTGATTGTGATTGCACAGCTCATTTTTTTTTTCAGTTTCCAAATATTCTTTTTCTTTCTTTTTTTAAAAAAAATAATCATTTTATTAGGGGCTCATACAACTCATCACAATCTGTACATACATCATCTGTGTCCAGCACTTTAGTACATATGTTGACTTCATCATTCTTACAACACCCGCTTTCCACTTGAACCCCTGGTGTCAGCTCATTTTCCTCCCTCCCTCCCCGCTCCCCCCTCCCCCCTGATAATTTATAATATATTATTATTTTTGCACAGCTCATTTTAAAGGCAATTTAACCATGCTTGTGTGTGTGTGTGTGTGTAAATGCTTTAAGATTTATGTGGTGGTGATTGCACAATTCCCCTTGGTATTACTGAATGATTGACCTATTATGTGCCAATCAAGTGCCAATAAAATAGTTGGGGGGGGGTTCCTCTCATCCTTCCTCCCCACCTTCTCAGACACAACTGCTTTTTCTAGCTGTGTCTGCACGTGGCTTCTCAGCAAGTATCCACATCCCTGGGAACGTGTTGGAAGATGCAGAATTGCAACCACCATTCCAGACCCACTCAATCAGAATCTGCATTTTAACAAGATCCCTTGGCAATCTAGATGCTTGATGAACATTGAGAAGCCTGTTAACACTGATTTAGAGACAGTCAGCTGGCTGGTAGATCTTGGCATTAGGGTCACCCATGGCACTAACAGAAAAGATAGCTATTTTATCCAGGCATTCTGCATTCAACAGACTCTCATCTGTTGTTTCAAGATCCTCAGATGAAGAGTTTCCGAAGCTGCTCTGGCTCTTTCGGACACTCGGACTTAGACATGATGGCAGTGGGGGTGGGGTGGGGAGTGGGATCACCCTAATGATGCTTCCTCTTCGGCCTCCACAGACAGAAAGCCAGTGTTCTTGATTTCTTCCCACAGTTCATCGGGTCTTCTGCTCTTAGTGTCCAACGAGTGAAACCTATTCTTGAGTTGTTCTCAAAATTCAGGTGGAATATTCTCAAGGTCATATTTTGGCTCTCTCGAACTAGTTTCAATTTCCTTCAGCTTCAGCCTGAACTTATAGATGAGCAATAATTGACAGTCTGCTCCCCACTCAGCCCCTGGCCTCGTTTTAGCTGCTGGTAGTGAACTTCTGAGCATCCCTCCCACAGATGTCGTCAGTTTGATTTCTGTGTGTTCCGTCTAGAGAAGTCCACTTCTAGAATCACCATTTGTGTTGTTGAATAAAAGGTATTTGTG
The DNA here is from genome assembly GCF_000313985.2 of Echinops telfairi. Taxonomy (NCBI): domain Eukaryota; kingdom Metazoa; phylum Chordata; class Mammalia; order Afrosoricida; family Tenrecidae; genus Echinops; species Echinops telfairi. The sequence continues at coordinate 63,582,624 of NW_022104341.1, read as the reverse complement.
ATGAAGACATTGTTTGTCTTGCACAATTCTGTCATATGATCGACAGCTTCATTTCAATCACCAAGACCATATTTTCCAACTACTGTTGCTTCTTCTTTGTTTCCAGTTTTTACCTTGCAATTGCCAGGAATTATCAATGTAGCTTGGTAGCATATTTGATGGATTTCAGACTGATGATACTCGTCGGATTCTTCGATGTATTCATTATTAGTTTTAGTAATTGGCACATAAATTTGAATAATAGTTCTACTGCTTGGATTTTCTTGTATGCAGAGAACAGATAGATATCATCCTATCACAGACAGCATTGAACTTCCAGATTGAGCTTGAAGTGTCCTTTTTGACAATGTGATGCCATTCCTCTTGAATTTGCCGTTCTTCCCACAGTAAACCGTGTAAGTGTCTAATCCAAAATGACCAAGACGAGCCCACTGTAGCTTACTAATGCCTAAGATACTGATCTTTATTGATTCCATTTCATTTTTGACAACTTGTAATTTTCATAGATTCCTATTGTGTGAATCCCAAGTTCCAAATTATCAGTAGATGCTTGCAACTGGTTCTTTTTATTTAATTTGTACCCCATCAGAAAATGAAGGTCCTGAAGACTTTACTCATCCGTGCTCCTACAGTCAACTTTACTTTGAGAAGGTGATTCTTCTTTAATCCTGTTTTGCGCGTCTTCTAACCTAAGGCGCCCATCTTCTGGCACTATCTCTGACGATATTCTGCTTCTGTTCGCTAGGTTTTCAGTAGCTGATAATATTTCACTGCTCTTCATAAGGTTGTCAGTGGCTAATTCCTCTGACGCGGATAGCCTACTCCTTCTTTGTAGTCTGTTCTTAGTCTGGAAACTCTGCCGGAAGCGGCTCACTTTGGGTGATCCTGATGGTATATGAAATACCAGGGCCATAGCATCCAGCACCACAACAACACACTGAATTATTGATTTTAGTTTGGCATATGCTAAGTTTAAGTTTCCTGGGTGTGAGTCAGCCAATTGGAGAAGTTCAAAACAAAATTAGCCTGAAGTGGTAAAAGATGGTGATAATGGAACAGATGAGATGATTCCCAGATATAAGTATAGCTCAGTTCTGAAAATCGCAGCTAAAAAGCACTTACTAGTTGTATGGCTTTATGCCGCATAGGATTGTAGTGAGACAATATTTGTGCAGCATGATAATGAGTGGGTCTTTTCCTGTTGTTGTTGTTGTTAAGTATCACCGAGCCAACTTTGACTCAGTGATTCAGTAGCAGAGTGGAACTGCCCCATAAAGCTTTCTAGGCTGTAATCTTTACAGGTGGGAGTTCCAGAACACTTAATTGTGCTCACCAGGTAGAGTACTGGGTTAGGCATTGGGATGTTAGCCATAAGGTCAGCAGTTTGAAACCACCAGCTACTGTGAGGGAAAAGATGAGGTTTTCTACTCCTGAAAAGATAACGGTCTCTGAAACCCAGAGGGGGAGTTCTACTCTGTCCCACAGAGTCGTGAAGAAGAGGAGGTGAGTGTGGGTTTACCCTGACATAGGCTAAGAGGCAGCTGTACAAACAGAACAAGCGAACGCTGCATGGCTTAAAATCAGGAAAGGTGCATGTCAGGGTTCTAGCCTTCCATCACAATTATTCAATCTGTATGCTCAGTAAATCATCAGAAAAGCTGGCTTATGTGAAGAAGATCGTGGCATCAGGACTGTAGGACGGCGTAATAACAACCCGAGACGTAGATGACACAGCCTTGTTTCTGGAAACTGGAGAGGAGTGGAAGCGCTTGCTATTGAAAAGAAAAGCCTGCACCCTTCAGTACGGCATGCAACTCAATGTGAAGAAAGCAAACATCCCCACAATTGGACCAAAAGATACCATCGTGTTCAATAGCATGATTTGTGCTCATGGAAGCAGCAGTCAAGAAATCAAATCACGTTTTCATTGGGCAAATTTCCTGCACAGTTGAAGTGCAAGGGTGTCACCTTAAGGAATAAGGTATGTCTGACCCAAGCCACAACATTGTCAGTCATCTCAGACATATGAAAATTGGAACAAGAAGAAGGAAGACCACAGAAGAACCAATGCATCTGATTTATGATGTTGCCAAAGAATGTTGACAGTAGTGTTAGTTGTCAGAGGAACAAACAAATCTGTCTTGGTAGAAGTACAGCCAGAATGCTCCTTAAAAGTGAGGATGGCAAGACTTCAGCTCATGTTCTTTGAACATGCTATCAGGAGAGACCAGTCCCTCGAGAAGGACATCATGCTTGGTAAAAGAGAGGGTCAATAGGGAAAAAAGGGGAAGATCTTCAACAGGATTGATTTACTCAGTGCCTGCAACAACGAGCTCCAACAAAACCATTGTGAAGCTAGTGCGAACCAGGGCAGTGCTTGTTGTGTAGGATGTAGGGTCGCTGTGAGCTGGAACCTATTCGATGGCACCCACCAACAGCAATCTTTACAGGAGATACCATCAGGACTTGTTCTCAGTGGGGCTGCTGGGCGGGTCTGAGTGCCAACCTTGCCTGAATCCTTAGCCATAGCACCGCCAGGGCTCCTTATTGCCTTGGGATTTGCCTGAAGCTGCCCAAGACATACCCACCGCACCACCAGGGATCTTTGGCCCCACAGGCAAAAGAGTCACTTGACATCACCTTTCAGAGGCAAGACCACTAGTGCCATCCCCATCAGCCTCCTTCTCCTCCTTCCCTAGCCTACCCAAGGGAAGGCTTGAGGAATTCAAGGAGGAGGATGGGATTCTCAGGTGGCAGGCCTAGCCTGCCCAGTTCAGTTCCTTCAATGAAATCAGCATCTACGTCCAGGGCTTAATACAATCGGGTATGAATACTCCCACACAGTGGAATCCTCAGGAATTTCAACCTGCCGTTCACCTGCTGAATTCCTATTCATCCTTCAAGACTCAAGTCAACACAGGCTGAGCTGACCCCTTGGGGTTCTGAGTCTCTCTCTCTCCCCTGCTGGGCTGTGAGTACTTCAAAGCCTAGATCCCATCTGACTGGGTGCTTCCTAGTAGTTCTGACTTGAGTTGTTGTTCCACTTGCTCCTTGGTCCCCAGCTCCAGCCCCAGACCTGTGACTCTCTCATTGATTGCTGGATCAAATCATGGAGGGCAAATCCTGCCCCTGATACGGCCTTGCCTGCATCACAATCCACCTGCCTGCCTTCCCAGACCTCTGTACCTCAAGGCTTGGACACCCTAGCTGTGAGGCTCTGTCCTATGCACACAAGCACCCAGGACACCCATGGTACAACTGAAGGGAGGACCGTTGTGTTTTCCATGAACAACAACTCCCAGAGAACAAACCCAGAAGACACGGTTCACGAGAACACAATGGGCTAGTGCCTCCTTCAGTTGTACCACAGCGGTAGCCTTGCCAATATTGTCACTGTCAACAACAGCTGGCCCAGACATCTTTCAGGTCTGGCAATGGTCCCCTGAGACACTCTTCCTTCTCTGACTTTTCCACCCTCTACTCCCAGCTGGAAAAGCCCTGGTGAGTTCAGAAGTTAGAACCCACCAGCCAGCTTATCGGAGGGAGAAAGTTGTGGCAGTCTACCTTCCTAAAGATTACCACCTTGGAAACCCTATGAGACAGTTCCCCCTGTTCTATAGGGTGACTCTGGGCTGGAATCAAATAGACACAGCAGGTGTTTTTTGTTTGTTTTCATCTTAGTGGGACCGGAAGGAGCACTGGGGGTGTGGTGGGGAATGCCTTGGACGGCTCACTGTTAGGTCAGCAGTCGGAAACCACCGTCACTCTACAGGAGAAAGATGATGCTTCTACTCCGTAAAGATTTAGTGTCAGAACCCAGCAGGGGCAGTTTTAGACTGTGGGCCAGAATCAACTCGATGGCAGTGGGTTTGGTTTTTTTTTGAGTTGGGACAAAAGGGCCCCGTGATTCCGTAACTAAAGCACCCAGTTCCCAACCAAAGCTGATGCTGGAACCTACCAGCTGCCTGCTGGGAGAGAGACGTGGCAAGAATACAAGAGGGCTTTCCTTAAGGCTACCCAGAAAGCTCATTAGAAATCTGTGTCTCTGAAACCCAGGGTTCATGAACCAAAGAGACAGCAAGTAGAAGAAGGGTTCCTGGGGACACAGGAGGCGGGGGAGGGTAACGGGGAGCTGATATCAAGGAGTTCGGGAAGAGAATGTTTTGAAACTGATTGTGGTAGCCAATGTAGAATACTGCTTGATGTGATTGTACTGTGGAATGATATACCAATAAAAAGGTTTTGGGGGAGGAAAAAAAAAGGAAATCTCTGCTCTCTTATCTCTCTTATTTTAAAAAGACAAACCAATCCCAAACCACTGCTATCGATTCAATGCTGACTCCTGCAGAGCAGCTGGTGGTTTTGAACTGTGGACCTTGCAGCTGGGGATGGTGTTTGATAGAGCTAACATTCTTGGCAGTTTTTCCTAATTTTTATGAAATCTTGAGGCAAATGACTTGAGTCTCAAGTGTATGTTATTCTCAATCATGAAAGAAAGTTTATTTATTCTTTTTTTTAAGAGGGCTTTAAAAGTTCTTGAAAATCTCCCCATATCTTTTTCCCCCCCTTATCTTTTATTCCATTTTTCCAGGGTCTTTGTGAAGCCATCCATAAAAGACCTTTATGAGTTAGAATAAGGCACTCTGGGGGCGTTGTATGATATTAGGCTTTTAACCACAAAATTGGCGGTTCAAACCCACCATTGGCTCTGAGAGAGAAAGTAGAGGCTTTCTATTCCCTTACAGATTTACAGCCTTGGGAACGTGACACGGGGTCACTAAGAGTTGGGATGGACTTGGTGGCAGGAGGGAGGCTTATGAGTCTGACTTGGCGATGGATTTGTTTTTTTCCTGCTGAACCCAACCAGCCTAGGCCTCATCCAGAAGCCAGTGTGCAGAGCAGACACCGTGGGGCTTGAGGGTGGTCCACAGTGGGGGCAGAGGGAGGGAACTCATAAAGAACATCTCTTTTGGCTTCTCACAGGCTGGGAACCCTTCGAAAGACAAGACACCAGACAGCTTTATTAGCCAACTTCATGAGCGGTGACAGAGTGAAAGGAGGGCGGCTTAGATACATGCAAAACCCTAACCCTTGGCCCGGATTCATGGTTTCTCGGCCATGGGCAGAGCCTCCAATGGCCAGGCCTGCGTTGCCGAGTCAGCAAGCAAAGACGAGCCGAGTCCCCTCAGCTGTCAGTAGAGCAGACACAGGGCTGGAGCCTGCTCCTCCGGCTTCGTTCCTCACCCCTGGAAGCCTGGGGTCCGTCCACCCCACCCCTGAGGTGGGGGAGAATCTGAGGAGTGTTGTCTCCACCTAGTTTTCCCTCCTGGGGAGGGATATTCCCTCATTCTAAGGTACCATGAGGTCTGGGAAATGCAGTCCCCCCCCACCCCAAGACATAATGAACCAGTTCGGTTTGTTTCAACACCAAACGCAGGGCTCACAGAGCACAGGAGTGCGGTGGGGTGAGCCTGGGCAGAGTGGAAGTCACAAGGGACACTCCCTTCAGACAGTGACTGGGCACCGGTGGCCGGCCCCTATCTCCATACTAGGAAGAAGTGAAGGAAACGTTGGAGCCATAGGGGATTTCCTCCTGAGGACAAACGGAGAGTAGGGGTCAGACCACCTGTGTCCTGGAAAGAAGGTACCTTTCTTCTCCAGGGAGTTTGAGATGTGGACGTCCCAACCCTTCAGCTGTCTGGTCCCTAACACTCTGCCTGTTATCTCCTCTTGCCTGTGTCTGGACAGCAGGACCTGACAGTCACCTGATGAGTTAATGCGGGGTCCCTGAAACATCCTTGATTGCTCAGCAGCGTGTGGCTCCTGCTCCAGACACTGCCCTGCCAGTCAAGGTGATGGGCAGGAGAGAACGAAGAGCTCTGGGCAGGCCCTGGGACAGGACCTGATTGGCCAGGATGGTGGCCAGTGCCCATCCTTTGGTGACCAGGGGCCAAGGTTTCTTGTAGGAATATGGCAGTTCCTTCTGCGATCACATGGTGGGGATAGAATGGGAAATCCAGAAGATGGGCAAACTGGAAAGATGGTCCCATAGGTGTCAACCACCAAGGCTTATTTTCATATTTATTTTCCATCTGTTGTCTCCCTTATAGCTGCTTCTTGCTTATACATTTACCCTATCATGACCTCTATACACCCAAATTCTTCCCTTTTTTTCATTCTATAATCCACTGATATTGCCTCAAACTCTGTCCCTCCAATAATCCCATGATTTCTACCCAAGGCCACTTCAGAAGCACTGATTGGCTTGGGAACTAGCTACTTCGTGGTGTAAAACCCATGCTGAGGAATCTGCTAGGGTAGCATTGGCTGTACCTTCTGCAGAGCTGTGGGCTGTAAACAGGAGAAACCCATTTTACCGAGACCTGGTGATGCTGTGGGCAGTGTCAAGGTCAGTGGTTCAAAACCACCAGCTCATCAAAGGGAAAAAGATGAGACTGCCTGTTCCCTTAAAGATGTACAGCTTCAGCAACCCTGAATCAGAATCAACTCAACGGCAGTGGGGTTTGCAGGGAAAGTGATTGAAAGGCTGCTCCCAGGCTTTCCCACCAAGCCTGTCTTCCACCCACTCCCCCGAGACCGTCACGGATGCTGTGTTGTGTGTCCAACTCCTGCTGAAACAGCTCCAAATGCACATGGCTTACACAATTAGAAGATGTGTTCTTGCTCACACAGCAGGTGGGAAACAAGCAGTCCACAGTAGATATGATGGCCTCCCTAAGTTCCTCCCCTAAGGGTGTTGGCCTTAGTTTTATGGTTCGAAAGGACCATCCCCTTGTTCCAGCCAGTGGGAAAGGAGAAGTGCACCCCCTGCCCTTGAGAGGCAGGAACTGGATTCTGCACGCATCCCTTCCTCTCACAGCCCTCAAGTTGGAGCGTATTGACGTGGTCACAGCAAGCTTCAAGGGGAGCTGGAAAGTGGAATCTCTCCTCTCATCACCAGCCCTGTGTACCACTAAAAGTTGGGGGTTCCGTTACTGAGGAGAAATGGAGGAACAGATGTTGAGGACAACCATATTTGACCCCTCTCCACCGTCCAGTTAGGCACTGCATCTTGGCACATCCCTATGTCGGATGCCTTTCTCATGGGCCTTCTCCATTACCCCCACTGTGGCCCCTGCAGACTGGGCTCCTATCTGTTTATGCTCGGTGTCTCGTGAGAATTGCCCATCTCATCCCCTTGCCTCAACTCTCAACCTCTCCAGTGCCCCGCAAGTTGTTTCAGCGATCATTCTAAAATGCAAAATCTGGGTCCACTGTTAAACATTTCTCAATGGCTCCCTACCTCCCATAGCACAGAGATTTTAACCACAGATTTCTAATAGCCCCCACAAAAACCAGATGTAAATTCTGCACTTTTCTGAAGTGAGCTTCAGATTCTCAAAGGGGTCTGTGATCCCACCTCGAAGTTAAACATAATCCCAAATTCCCAGTCTTGACAGACCATGCTCCTTAGGATGTCATGACTCCCAGCTCTCAAATCTCCTCTCCTGCACAAACCGGAGTCATTCTGAATTTCTCTCCATTCCCTGGACATGCCACATAGTTATGCCTACTGTTCCATCTGCATGGAAAAAGATCTTCCATTAAGAGTTCATCTTGGGGACTCTGTGGAGTAGATCCCGGTCTGATGGGGCTTCCTTCCATGAGTCAGATCGAGTTAGGGGCAGTGGGTTTGGTTCTATCTGGAATGCGCTGGCAAACTCCTTCATGGTGAAGGGGTAGCTCAAGAGCCACTTTCTCTGAGACGTCCCTGACTCTTCCCGGTCAAGTCCGTCTCCACAGCACTGTTCAGACCGATGTCACTCACCGCATTACAGACCATCCTAGCCTTTCCTCTCTTCTCCACCAAACCACACACTCTGGGACTCAGACCAGAGTGAATAGACATCCGCAAATGCTTGTTGGGTAGATGTCAGCATGCTCACAAACTCTGGAGTGCTCTTCGTAAAGAGTATGTCCGAGTATGGCTTTCCGTGTTCTTACTTCCACCAAGTCCAAACTTGTGACTGCGACTCTCTCTCTGGCATATACTCCTGCAAACTCCCCTTTCCTGCTCCAGGCGGCTGAACTTGTTGATACTCCAAATTAATGCTGTTTCTTGTCTGAGGGTTTTTTGTTTGGTTTTCCCTGAAGTTTTCTTTATATATATTTTTAACAAATCATTTTGTGGTGGGGGGCTCTTACAGCTCTTATAACAATCCATACAGCAATCGAGGGTTTTGCACATGCTCCTCCCTCTGCCTGGAAGATTCTACTCCTTCCTATTGCCTAGTCACTCCTATGTTTACTCCACAGATAGCCTAAATATCATTGCAGGAAGCTGAGGCCAAGTGCCCCACCTGTGCATCCCCATAGCTTCTGTATTGCCCCATTCCCCACATGCACCTCACTAGTCTTCTCTGCTCAACTGCTGACCTGACCCATCAGGACACACCGAATCCACAGCACAACACTTGGGAGTAAGCAAAAGCTCACTGCGATCATTCCCGCTCAAAGTGACCAGACAGGGCAGGTTAGAACCCGCCCCTTTGGGTTTCTGAGGCTTTTACATCTTTATAGGAATAGGCAGACTCGTCTTTCTCCCAGTGAGCAGCTAGTGGGCTTGAACCACTGACAATGAGGTTCGCAGCTCAATACGGACCCCACTATGCTGCAGGAGCTCCTTTTGGAAGTAAAGAAGTACCTAATAAATATGTGCTAAAAGAATGTTAGATAAATAAATTTCCCAACCTTAAATCTGATTTCCAATAGTTTTCCTTTGCTTTTAGACTAAAATGAACTTTCCTTATGTCTCCATTTCCTGGGGCTGCCATAGCAAAACAGCACCCAAGTGGCTTCTAAGAACAGAAGTGGATCATCTTACAGTCAGGAAGCTAGACAGTGAAAGCAAGGATTAGCCAGCAGACTCCTTCTGTGGGCTGAGACAGAGTGCTTCCCTGCCTCTCTCCCGCCTTCTGGTGGTTCCTCACAGAAACCCTCGGTGTGACTTGCCCCCCACACCTCCATCTGATTCCATCCTTACATGGATGCTCCTCCTCTGTGTGTATTTTCTTTTATCTAAGGACCCCAGTCATGTAGTACTAGAACCCACCCTACTCCAGCACAACCTTGTGTACTGATAATAACTTCAAAGACCCCAATTCTAACCAAGGTCACATCTACAACTACATGAGTATGGCTTCAACTGATCTTTTAGCGGGACACAATTTAATCCACTATCCCTTAGGATGGCTTCCAGGGCACCAAATGATATTGCCTCCATGGCTTTTCCGTTTTCTATCTTCCAGAGCCACCCTGTGATCTCAATGTCCTGTTCAAACCCTACACACCACTTGGAAGAAGGTTCCAACCTACCTGCTCTCCTGCCAGGACTGTTCTCTTTGCTTGGCACAGTCCTACCACCTCTCCTCATCTGTCACCCCTTTCTTTTCCTAACAAATATCCACTAATCTTTCCGATTTCAGTTCTGCTGCTGCTGCTTCCAGGAAACCTCCACTGACTTCTTAAGATCTGCACACGTAGAAAGAAAATGTTTTGAAAATGATGGCAACACATGCACAAATGAGTTTGATGTTTGGATTGTTATACGAGCTGGAAAAGCCTCCAATAAAATGATTTTTCAAAAGAAAAAAAGATCTGCTCGTGTCCCTTGGATGCCCCTCTTGTGCCTCTCTCTTCTGCCTTCCCAAGGTGGTGGTGAGGTCAGAGGCAGTACTGTGCGCATGATGTCTCCAGGGACCCATCACTTGTACACAGTGGGGACCCCATAAATGTGTGTGGGATGAACAATGGAGACTAGATGGATTCTTCGCCCTCATCCATGAATTCTATCTCTGTGAAGCACCGTGAAGGCAGGGAGGGGGACCAAACAGCTGAGGTCTCGTGCAAGGTCTGAGCTCAGTCCTAGAGCCCAGGAAGGCTACCTGGCATTGTCTGAAGGCTCTGCTTTGCCAGTCAGAGGGGTGTTGGTGGACGGTCCTAGAAGATGGGATTTGGGATCATGGTAACGCTAGATGTTGTTTTTGTAGAAGGGGCCAACGCTGTTTTCTAAAAGCTGGTGATGGGAGGGTATTAGGGCATCTGGCAGGAGCTCAACAGATAGCTGTTGAATTACTTTTAGAGCTGAGAGACAGCACTGGAAGTAGGTTGGGGAACGGTATGATGTGCTTGTTCATCTCGAGTCAGAGTTCAGACATCTCAATGGAACGGCACGGCCAAACAGGACGAGATATATGTGTTCATATCCCAAATCCAAGATTAAAAGAAACGTATTAATAATCATAGAAAGAAAATGGACAAGGAAAACCAGTTTGCCTTCTCTGGTAAATAAGCTGTTTGTAGTAGCTGGACTCAAATGAGAGGTGCTTGTTTGTTTTTAAGTAAAGCAACCTAATGAAAGGTTCCACTCTCTTGTGAGATGCAGAACCAGACCCTTTATTGGCAACATAAGTCATGGACCCCCATCCTGTTGTCTAGAAGCCTGACAGCCAACCAGATTTGTACTGCAAACACCCTAGGCCCAAGAGCAGAAAAAAAAAATGCAAGAAAATGTGGAGGCAGATGACCAAGAGACAGTATTTTAATAGACAAACAGTAAGGATAAGTCAGAGCCTTGCTACTCAGTATGTGGTCCTGGCCCAGCAGCCCGGCAGGTGAGAAATGCAAAACCAGATCCCCACCAGCACTGCTGACTTCTAATAGGACCCCACAGGAGCAGTTGAGAAGCGCGGGGCTAGAGCATTTATTAATGTAGCGGTTTGCTCTTCCTTGGGGTTGGGGGCCAAAATGAAGCCGCTGAAAGCACTTCCAGCTCAATGCGTGCTTCGTGGTCTGCACCCCCACCCCACCCCACCCCACCCCCTCCCGGCAGCATCGCACGTGTCAGGGCTGGAGCCTTCAGGCTCACGGGGCATCAAGATTTCCGGGACGGCCGGCCTGTCGGGATTACAGCAGCTCCTCCTTGGGCACCAGCCCCAGCAGGTAGTCGTGGGATGATTTCTGTTCTCAGACGTGCCGGCATCTCAGCCAACGAAGAGGACTCAAGCTTTGGTCTCCAAACTTGCTTCTAGACGGGGCCTCCCACAGGCGAGCTGAAGAACAGATTCCTACATGCTGTGGGGGCTACTGATATGAGCCATGCCCAGCAGGACCCCAGGGAAGACGGACGTTTAAGGAAGACTTTCCAATGGGGCCAGATATAAGCCCAAGGCAAGCCCTTCCCTTCCCTGTCTAGTCCCAGACTCCCACTGCGGCCAGGCGGGCCAGAAAGCTAGTATTCAGACACCGGGCATGGGATCTATGTGCCCCTAACACACCGCCGTTGAGCCGACGCCGACTCGTGGGGACCCAAGAGGACAGGGCAGACTGACTGCCCCCTGCGGGTTTGAGACTGGAACTCTTTACAGGAGTAGAAAGCCCAGTCTTTCTCCTGAGGAGCCCCTGGTGGTTTCGAACTGCAGACCTTGTAGATAGTTGCTCCAGGGTGCTGTGGAAGGTGACGACCAGGGACTGCCATGAGGGTGTGGCGGTGGCTTCAGGTGACAGTTCCTCAGCCCTAGAAAGCAGCTCACGGCTTCATTTGTTTTGCGGGCCACGTTGGAACAGCAGATAGAACCGGACTCTGCGTCCAGGCCTTGCGGCGTGCTTCACTGGCCTGGATTTCTCAAAGGAACACGTCCACGTGGCACTTTCTCCAAATGGTCAAGACTGTACAGTTGGCCCTAACGCCAGTGCGCTTTTCTGAACTCAAGATTTCTCTAGCAACCCCATCTAACCAAGCCCCCCAGGGGGCTTGTTCCGTTTCACCACCATGGGATTTTTTTCGCAGGGTCTACTAGAAAATGATTTCTTCTACCCCTCCTCCATCCTTTCTAGACATGCATATTCAATGTCACATACTTGTATATAATGGATGAAAAAGACAAACAAAAGAGGACGGTGCACTTTAAAATTCCAGGTAAAAAGTATTGCTTTCTAACCCGCTCCTGCCTGCCCAGCTTGCTACTTGGTACGACAGAGGGTACAGTCTGGAGGAATTCAAGTCTGAAGATGTCCGGGCGCTGCAGATGACACCGATGCACGCCGCACCTTGTTCCCAGCTCTGCAGCCCCTGTCGGTTCAGGGCTCGGCCTTGGGCAACACTACAAAGCCTCCTAATAAGCGAAAGTATACAACAGGAATGGAGGTGCATATTTGACATAGTTCCTGCTCTGGAGGGGCGGCCCTCTGGCTACGATCCCTGCCCTCTCCAGGGGGGTCAGAGGAGCCCACATGAAGGGGCCTTTTGTTTCCTGGAGCCCCTAGGGCCCGAGTGACCTGTCCTGCTCCGCGTGGGCCTGCAGCAGCCCTGCAATTTCCACATGGGCGGGGGCCTCCAGGACGATGGACAAAGCTGTGCGGCCCGCCTACGGGAGAAAAAGAGAATGAGACATCAGGTTTACCCCATCCACCTCGAAAACCCAATCCTGGCTACTGGGTTGGGGGGCATTCGTGAGAAGGAGACAGAAGGAAGCAGGGGTCACGGGGCTATTTCCCAGACTCCCAGAGAGCTTAAAAAACAAGAAGGTGCAAGTGGCAGGAAGATCATGGGAGATGAGGGCCCCCTCCACAGCCTTCTCCTGGGAAATGTGTGTCATTTTGCTTTTAAAATCCCTTAAGAAACAAACAAACAAACTAGAAAGCAGAATAAATAAAATAAATCTTCCATTACATAAAACTAAAAGTGGAAGCATGTTGATGTGCTTCTCTCTGGTCTTCTTCCTGTGCAACGTTACTGCTGTTTTTAAACAGAAGAACGAGAGTATTTATCATTTTGAATCTGTTTCTTTTTAAGGGACCATAATATGCTGTGAGACTTTCCCTTTTGTTTCTGTAACAGTCGGTACAACACATGGCGTGTAAACAATGGCCACATAAACCAGTTGTCAGTTGTCATTGAGTGGCTCCTGACTCACGGTGACCTCTGTGTGTCAGGGTGGAACTGCACTGCACTGCACTGCGTTGTCAAAGGCTGGTCTTGTTTCTTTCTTTCAGCAGTGGATCACCAGGCTTTTCTTCTGAGGCACCTCTGGTGAACTCAACCCTCCACTCTGTTCCTTAACAGCACCATTCAGAGACCCCATTGACGCTATAATATCCCCAAATTTACCGAGCTGCTTCCCTTCTGTTGTGAAGGCAGAGACTTACAAATAAATTGTTTCCATAAAAATTGGTGCAATAGTATTTTCCCATTTTTAATTATTTCCTAAGGACCCACTCTCAGAACAGGGATCTGAAGGTAACTCATATTGTTGCTTCCAAACTAGAGTGTCAAACCTGTTTGGAGAGTTACGGCTGATAAAGCAAACTTGGACGAGACCTGAATTCCAGGGCTGCACCTGTAACCTTCCCCATTCCAGCTCTTACCCCCAACTCACTGCCATTGAGCTAATTCTGACTCAGAGTGACACGACAGGACAGAGAGAACTGCCCCTGTGGGTTTCTGAGGCTACATTTCTATGGAGTAGAAAGCGGAGCTGCGGGTGGTTTTGAAATGCACACGTTGTGGTCAGCAGACCATCCTGTAATTCACTACACCACCAGCGCAGTTTACCCCGAATTTAAAAAGTCACGTCTGTTCCATTGTTGCTTGCTCTATATCGGTCTCCAGCTCTGTTCTGGATGCTGGGTGCCATTAAAAAAATCAAACTCGCCAAGTCAATTTTCACAGGAGCAGAAAACCTCATCCTCTTCCTGCGCAGCGGCTGGGGATTTTGAACCGCAGACCTGAGGCTAACGTGCCCAATTGTAACCCGCTGTGCACCTCCCTTGAAACCATACAAACCCTCGGACCGTGGCAGCAGTGCAGGGGCCACCCTCCAGCTGCCGAAAAAGCTGCGCTCCAAAGGGCTGTCCACATTAGCCACTCTCTGTTCAGAGGTGGGGGCAGGCCCACCTGAGACCAGAGGACGCACCTGTGAACGCTGACCTCCATGAGGGCAGTGCAGGCTCTTAAGCAGGGGTCCTCACACTTTTTAAACAGGGGGCCAGTTCACTGTCCCTCAGACCGCTGGAGGGCCGGACTATACGTTAAAAAACTATGAACAAATTCCTATGCACACTGGACAAGTCAGCTGCTAAGCAGGACAGGCAGCGGCGACAAAAGCACCCGGCGGGCCGGATAAATGTCCTCAGCGGGCCGCAGTTTGAGAATGCCTGCTCTTAAGTCTCAAGAGTTCTGATACCTAAATAGCTCAGAAACCCAGACTTTTCTGCTAACTCATTGGAGGGAAAAATCCAACCAGAAGGGATCTAGCCATGCAACTTGAGCGATGATTCTGCTGCAGCAGTGTTAGTGGGGTGACTGGGGAGGCACCCAGGATCCCATTAGATTGCTCTCTACAGATTACAAGCAAACTCGCGGTCCCAAAATGTGAAATGTTCTTTCACACGAGCCAGTGGGAAGGATTAGCAAACCCAAACCAGAAAACAAACCCTCGGTGCCATTGTGTCAATCACGACTCTCCACGGCCCTACAGGACAGGGCAAACTGCAGCTGTGGGTTTCAGAGACTGCAGCTCTTTATAGGAGTACAAAGCCTCCGCTTTCTCCCACTGGGCAGCTGTTGGTTTCAAACTGCTGGCCTTGGGGTTAGCAGCCCAACGGGTAAGCCATTCATTGGAGGGAAGTGTTAGCACACAGCTTCAGCCTGTTCTCTGTGCACCAGGGCAGAACCCAGCTACCTCGGAGTTCCCTCCGCATGACCATTCTGTCAGTCACCATGACGCTGGGTGCTGAAGCGTCCAGCTCACGGGGACCCTGTGTGTGATGAACACACAGAACGGCTCCACTGGGTCTCCCTGGTGGTAATCTTTGTGGGAGCAGGAGTCGCTGGGTGGGTTCAATCCATCAACCTTTTGGTTCGCAGTCCAGTACTTACCCATTGAGCCCCCGGGGCTCCTGTAACTATAGCACATGATAAAAAGCCACATGAGCAGGGAGCGAGGGCTCCACGCTCGGTGCTGGCAGGGAGTGGAGAAGGAAGGGGAGAGTCGGAAGCTGGGCTGGGTACCAGGAAGCACGGGCAACAGAGGCTCGCCAGGCTCCCAGTCAGAAACAGCACAGTTGAAAAGACTTGGCTTCTCTGGGATGGTGCTTTGGGATTGGGACAGAAAAGATGCCAGCCAGGTTTAGAAGCAGAGTCTTTGCTGTGGTGGGAGCGGGGAAAAAGTGCAACTTTTCCCTATGGATTGGTAAGTAAGCACAAGCAAGCCCCTGGGGACTCGCTGGTTAGGTAATGTGACACTGCCCTGGAGAACGCCCAGGGTTCTTTCTCTGAAAAGTCCTCATGCCATGGCCTCCTTTGCTATGACCACCGTGTATAACTGGCTACTCGTGGGCTTGTCCGCAGAAGACGGGGCTCCCAGAGGGCAGGAGCTCCAGCTGAGCTCCGGAGAACTCCCAGCCCCGGCCGCTGCCCAGCCTGCGGACCCCATTCAGAAAGCATGGTGGAGAGAGAGAAGGCAGGAGTGAGAGATAAGAGTATTCATTTCAATTTGATGAAGAAATTGAGCAACCTACGTCTTAAGGAGGACTTTCCTAGCCGGGGCCAGCCTGGAACCAACCGGAGGCTTGAAGCAGGCCATTTAGTAAGAGCCCCCGCCCGCAGAGGAGAGCCCAGCACTTCCGGCCTGTGCTCCCCCACTGCATTCCAGGGCAGGGCAGGGTTTTGTCAGCTCTGAGGTACTAGGTCAACATGCAGTGTGTGGTCACCCTCTGGACGGTAAGGAGCCTCAGGCCTGGCCCTGTGGACTCATGAGTCTTTTTACAGGGCCCAGAAGGACACAAGAGCCAGCATCTGTGTGCTCCTCGGCTGCACACAAGAGCCAGCCAGGGACCCCACCCAGCTCAGGAAGTGTGACCAGAGAGACCACCTGGGGTGGGTGGGTAAGCACAGGTGCCTCTCCCAGAGCCCTGGGAACAAGCAAGTGCCAAGTAGGTCCAGGGGAGCCAGGCACTTTATGTCGCTGGGTAAAGGGACCTTAATTTTGTGAGCAGTGAAGTGTGTGTGTGTGTGTGTGTGTGTGTGTAGGAGGGATGTGTTTCAATTCAACTATAACTAATCAAGAACCCACTATGTATCGTGCAAAAGCATAGTCTGCCTTCAAAGGGCCAGTTCCCGGTGGAAAGGCTGGAGTTCCCATGTGGTCCAGTTAACGAACACAAAGCAGCCTAGCAAAAGGTTGGCAGTTCAAGTCTACACAGAGGCACCTCAGAAGACAGGCCTGGTGATCTAATTCTAAAAACTCAGCCACTGGAAGCCTTAGAGAGCACAGCTCCATTCTGACATCCAATGGAGTGCCAGGAGTTGGGATTGCTTCAACGACAGCTAGTCTATTTCGGCTGGAGAAAGTGCCAACATGAGTCTGTTCCCACTACTACCTCCCTGTCCCACTTGCTCTGGCCGCCCCAAAGTGCTGGGTGGCCAACTTCCTTGGACTGCTTTCTTAAACGTCAGGGAAAAGCTTGGCTGGTTGGCCTGGGCCTTCTGTATCCACTACTCTATCGAGCTTTAAATGTTGGTACAAGAGAAACAAGTTTCAGGACCTAAATTCTCAGTCTTTCTAGGGAATTCCCAAATTCCCTAACATCTCACACTCATTGCCATTGAGTGGATTCTGAGTCACAGCCCTCTTGTAGGACGGGGTGGAATTGCCTCTGTGGGTGTCCAAGATTGACTCTTTACAGGAATACAAAGCCTCATCTTTCTCCCGTGGCGTGGCCGGTGGTTTCAAACTATTGACCTTTTGGTTAGCAACCCAATGGATGACCACTGCCACCAGGACTCCAGTTTTCTCCTCTAGCCCACTAAAGCGGCTCACCTCATGGATAGAGACTGGGCTCACTCAAGTCACCTTCTCCCCAGTGATAAAGGAGGCTTTCAAATCCTGAATCAACCACAGCCCAGGAAGAGAGCGTGTGATTGGGCCATAGGTGGAGTCTGGGGCTCACCTACGCTGTTGCCCACATTTCCTGAATAGCCCGTGCTCACAATTTCAACAGACAGGAATGTCTCCAGACATAGTCAGCTGGGGCCCAGGACCATGCAGCCTTAGTAGTGCAACCAGGGATTAAGCACTTGGGTGTTAACCAAAAGGTTGGCGGTTCAAATCCACTCAGAGGCTCTGCAGAAGAAAGACCTGGTGATCCACTTCCATAAGGATTGTAGCCAAGGAAACCCTATGGGACAGTTCTACTCTGTTGCATGAGGTCACGAGGTGTTGGGATGGACTCAGTAGCACCCAACAATCCACCACTGGGGCGGGGGGCAGAATTGCCTCTGGTGAGAGCCACTGGACTAAGCCGAGGATGCCAGCCAGTTGGCGTCTCAGAATATGTGTCGCCACTAACTCCATCCAGACACTACCAACAAAGTCTCAGTGCTGTGGGAGGGGGGGTGTAGCTATCACTGTTCAAGTATTCATATAAATATCAGTCACCATCGATTGAATACCTCCTAGAGCTCAAGCAAGACCATTTGGAAGATACTACCGTATTCCCATGTTTAACTGCGCCCATTTTACAGATGGGCCTACAGAGGCTCAGAGGGGTTCGCTGACCAGCCCAAGGGCACACAGTGATTGAGCCCAGATTCAAACTCGAGTGTTTAATTTTGAAGTCCATGCTTCCAACAATCACGTTTGCATTGTCCAAAGGGAAACAGGGGACTCTCCCATGGTTCTTTCGTCGGTTCCTCAAAGACGCCGCCTAGCTCTCTCACATCCAAGAACAAGCCTCCAAGAGGCACCCAGGAGATGCTCTCTGACTAAGGTGACCAGATTTTAACATTGGTAAAGTAGGACACCATTGATAAAACTCATATCCTGGCGAAAAAGCCACACGGCAGCCGAAAACCGTATACCCTAGCTTGTCGTGCATTCTTTCCAAAAATTGGGACTTCTTTAAAACGCTGTGGGATGCGGGAAAATTTGTTAAAAATTGGGACTGTCGTGCCAAAAGCGGGTAGTCTGGCCACCTTATCTCTGATTTTTGTGATTACCCCAGCTAACCAGGGACTTTCCCAAGCTGGATCCCCTCCCTGCCCACCCCGGCCCCTGCCAGGCCTTCCAGGGTGCCTTTGAAGCTCAGGCCTGTTCCAGATTACAAGCTGCCCCTCCCCGCAGGGCACTCATTAAGAGATCCTTTGCTTGGCATTTGTTTGCGGAAAGGAAGGCCCTGATTTCCTGCAGCCCACCACCATTCCCATATGAATTTCAAGGGGTCTGAGTGCTCTAATTACCCCAGAAAGGGCTCTGGGGCAGAGCTGGGATGCATGGGACCTGAAGACATCAGTCCGGGATGCCTGGTTTCCGGGCTGTGGAGGACCCAGTAGCGTGAAGCACTGATTGAAAAAGGCTCGGGCTGGTCAGATGTGGCTTGGAAGAGGGGCTCTCCCTGGGCAGGCTGGGGGTTCTCTTCTCCCCAGGCTTGTGTTTCCTTTGAACTATGGATGTCAAAAGAGAATAGAGAAGACTGCTGAAAACACTGAATTACTGCGCCAGTGGTAAGGACCCTGGAGTCAGACCAGCTATGAAGTCCTGAACATGAGGCTCACAGGGGCTCGTCCCTGAGTACTGGGAAGGTTGAGGGAGTCCACTGTAACGATGGGAGCAGAGCCCCGGTGGTGTGATGAGTTAAGTACTGGGCTGCCAACCACAAGTTGGACGGTCTGAACCCCCTGGCTGCTCCTAGGGGGGAAAATGGGGCTGCCATTGTACTCACCATTGTAATCATCACTGTGAGCTGACCAGGACAGTTACTGAAGAAGCTCACAGAAGTAATGCAACTGCCAGCAGGCTCACTTCAGGCACCAGGGGCCACTCTGTAAAGTGGATCACCAATGGCAAGGGGACAGAATTCGCCCCTGGTTCCCTTCTCTGGTTTTCCAGGAGCCCCCACCAGCCAGCAAAGATCCCCCTGCCCAAGATGTTGCCTCAGAGCTGCATGGCAATACCAGGGGCCCTCAAACTTTTTAAACAGGGGGCCAGTTCACTGTCCCTCTGACCCGTTGGAGGGCCGGACTATAGTTTAAAAAAAAACCAACTATGAACAAATTCCTATGCACACTGCACATATCTTATTTTGAAGTCAAAAAATCACACGGGGCAAAAACACCGGGTGGGCCAGATAAATGTCCTTGGTGGGCCGCATGTGACCCGCGGGCCGTGGTTTGAGGACCCCTGCAATAAGCTGTGGCAGAGGAGGCTCTGGGTTCTGGCCAGGATGGAGGTGTCAAAGGCTAGGAGCTGGGGCTCTCCAGCTCTACGGCTTCCAGAGCTTACTGTGCACCATCTCGTGAAACACACCGAACAACCTCAGGAGGCTGATTCTGTTGCCACTAATTCTGGCGGTTCCCTGAATTCTGGCAAGTACCGGAAGTTCAGTGCCTACTTGGTAATTGTCTCTTAAGTCTCACCTTGTCCGTCAGGCTGCTGTTGCAAGCTGGATGTGCCAGAAGCAGCCGCACCATGTCTGCGTTGCTGTGGTGACAGGCCAGCATGAGGGCCGAGGATCCTTCTTGGTCCTGCAGGTTGATGTCTGCCTGGCAGCTGAGCAGTGCCTGGACCATGTCCTCTCTGTCATGGCTCACGCCCAGCATCAGCGCCGTCTGGCCTCCCTGCATACAGACCCCAGAGGTGAAACCTGCTCCCACCAGCGAAGAAGTCCCAAGAAAATGGCCTTTGATCTGAATTCCCCTGTGAGCCTGGCTGAGGGTGTATCCCTCTCTGCCTGCAAACTTCTAGTCTCCCATCAAGTCCCGGGGCAACCTCCTCTAAAGCCTTCCCTAACTGCCTGGCACAGGGTTCTTACCTCAGCCCAGCGCTTGCCAGTTGGCCCTGCAACCTGCCGCTGGCTCTCCTTCTGTGAACTGTGAACTTTTTGATGGACCGGAGCTGTCTGTTTCATCTGTGGCCCCGAGTGGCCCAGCCCGGAGTAGGAGTACATGCTGCTAAGAACTGCAGGATGGAACAGCCGGAGGACTGAGGGCTCCAGCGCCTGTCTCTTTCTCAGGCCGAAGTCCTGCTCAGTGAATCAGCAGCTGCGTCCTTAGGGCAGATATGGAGCCTCTGCGGTCCTAGGTTTCCGTATCAGTAAAATGGGGCTCACCGTATCCACTGATTCTTGTGCTCCACCAGGGCCGGCCTGCTCTGAATGCCTCTGGGATATTCACAGCTCATCATCTTATCTTTTTACAATTGTGGAGACTGTTTAATGAGACCCAATGGGCTCTTGTCTCAACAAGATGGCTGTTTGCATTTCCTTGTGGTCATTTCTAATTTGTCTCCATCAGCAGAGCCATGGAGTAGAGTTACAAAGCTAGGCCCAGGTTCTAGTTCAAGTTCTGCTGTGCCTTCCCTGAATGGTGATGTTGTTTTTCTTAGTCTATAATTAGCTTAATTTAATACTAATGATCGGTCTTGTGGACCTCACAAAGCTTGGGGACTCACTGCCACCAAGTCGTTTCTGACTCAGAGGGACCTTATAGGACAGGGTGGAACTGCCGGCGGGGTTCCCAAGACTGGGACTTTTTACAGAATAGAAAGCCTCATCTTTCTTCCAAGTAGCAGCTGGTAGTTTTGTACTCCTGACCCTGAGATGAGCAGCCCAGTGCGTGACTGTTATGCCAGCAGGGTTTCCAGAACTTTGGTAGGAATCAAAGGAAGTCTGTCGCGATGTCCAGCAGTAATTTTCCTGAGTACAAACTGAGCATCTCTTCTCGTTTCTCGTGGATTGTTCCCGTATGTGTACGCAGCGCTCCCATAGGACTCTCTGCGTGCTGTCCTCGGGCGTCGCTTGGTCCCAGGCAAGCCAAGCGTCTCTCTGACTGGACAAGAGGCTCTGGTCGGTTTTAAGAACAAGGTCTGAGCTCGCCTTCCTTCTTTCAGACCCCCGTGGCTCCGAGCACAATGTCCTAGGCACACAAAAGTGCTGGGGACCTGTTTGCTGGTGTGTTAACTGCTTAGAGCTCCACTCCACAGTCACCAAAGGATTAAGTTTCCTGGCCCAGAATACGGAGCCTTAGAGAAGAGAAAGGGTGTCGAGATCAGAAACATCCTGCCTTTCCCACTTCCTAGCTTTGTAAATGTGGGCAAGTCAGCCTCCCTGTGACTTTTCCTGATTGGGTAAAATAGGAAGGCTTGAGGAGATGACCTATCTCATAGGGTTGTGTGAGAATTGGATGAATTAACAGACACCGAAGAGCTTGCCAGTGCTAGGCAAGTGTGCGTATGATGATCAGGATGATTAGAGATACTACATGACACACGCTGGGCTCATCGGCGGTGCTCGTTCCTACATGGGACTGTGCTCATAGTAGTAGCTGTCCTTAACTCTCCATTTCTCTGGGACCCTGACAGCTCTTTCCAGAGACGCTTGTTTACTTTTTAGCCTGCTCTTACTCGGCTCAGAAAGAATGGTTGTTTACTGGACTAACCAGAGAAGTAGGTTTCCATCCAGGCCCCGCATTGCAAGTGTTATTAAGGCCAGATGATGCATCCAGATTGTGCTCAGTGTCTGCCCTTCTGCCGGACTCCACGCCCCTTCCTCCCTTGCCTCCCTCCTGGTTCGGTTCAATACAATTTAATTCAATGATCACAGACAGCGAGCTGCCGTATGCCCAGTCCTTCACTAGCCCTGGAGACAGAGCACAAAGTACCCAATCCCCAGAAGTCTCCCAGATTCCTATTCACCCCCCGGTTAAGTTGGTACCCTGACTTCTCATAGTACAAGGCCCCTGAGGGTAGCTGAAGGGAGCAGCTACAGCTACATAGTTCTACTTCTCCCTCGGGGATCAGGGACAAGCCCCTTACCCTCTTACTGTATCAGTTTCCTCCTTTGGAAAAGGAAAGAGGGGGCTGCTTTTCATCGCTAGTGAGCATCTTCTCTTATAAGGAGTCAACTTTAGGAAAAAAATGAACATATTTATAGGAACACATATGAAAATAAAATCAACCAGATATGGGATGTGGATAGGTGAGAATACTCCATACTCTGATAACTAGTGGGTGATCTATAAATGTCTGTTTCTCACGACCAGTAGATTGTTACTAGCTGGAGCAAAAAGTGACGCTGTCATCATCCGTCATCGTTTTGGGTTGGGGGAGGCATGAGGGGTGGGGAGTGGCATGGATAATAACATATCTTCCATGGGTCTCTTGCCTTCTCCATGTCCTATGAGGGAGGCATGCTTGTTCCAGTCTCTTTACAAGGATGCTTGTACAGGGAATAGCCTTGGAGGAGGGAGCTAGTGTTTCCCTCCAGAACAGCAGGCAGGTATGCTTCTCGTCCATCATAAAAGATCCAGGTTCCTTCGACTCCGTGCTCCTCTCCTGGAACAATATCCACTTCGTGTGGGGTCTCATCTGGTCCACTTCACACTGCCCTGTGTGAACCCGAGTCTGGGAAGCTGGTACGAAGGCGGTCGCAGAGACTGCTGCTACTGCTATTGCTGTGAAGAATAACCCAGCCTTTGTCCTCTATTTCACATCTCTGCCAACATCCAGGCTACCTCAGGAGCTTGAAGGTAAAGTAAATGTTCACCCCTCCACAGATGCGGAAAGTGTGGCAACCAGGAGAAGGAGAGCTAGGTCTTGTGTTGGTCACAGCTAGTCGGCGCCCTTGAAGGAGTTGCTTTGGTTCCACACGGAGCCTTGTCTAACTCGGTCAGACTAGGCAAAGACCACAACCCTGCTCGCTGTGTTCGTGAGGAGAAGAATCCAGAAGTTCAACAGGGACATCCTAACCCTCTGAGGTTCCTCTTATGCCTTTCCTGTTTGCATGATATATCTCGGAGTGAACCCCAAAATGATTTCTCCTACTTACTCTATACCAGGTTCAAAATAGCAGGTTTGAGCCAGGTTAAAAAATTATCAAAGCCACCCAGAGTGAAAAAAAAAAAAAAGATCATCTTGATAGAAAGTAAATCCCCTATCATTTGAGGTCCATATGGAAGCTGGAGACCATTTGCTAGGGTTTTGAGAAAGAACTGGGGGTAGACTTACATGACCTATCAAGACCCTGGACCCAAGGTAGCCCCATGTCCTGACTCCCTGCTGCTACTTTTGTTAAAAGCTCTACTGGCTGGTTCTACCAACTACTTTTCTCAGCCTGGCCCATAGCACCAGCAGTGTGTGCCTGGAACAGTGTCGGTCACACTGGTTGGTGGACAAGTAAGAAGGTAGTAGTATTTGGAGGCCTATCCATTGAAAGGCCTTTGTAAACCCTTCAGTCATCAACAGACCTGGCCAATGGCTCTAGGCTAAAGCTACAAGAAGTGGGGACTCTTATAATCTCTGGTACTATCCAGCAGAAGCTTCTCTCTCTCTCTCTCTCTCTCTCTCTCAGCTATGCTGGGAACTCATGATTTTGCTCAAGGGCTTTGGGGGAGACGAGAAGGCCTTCTTTAAAGGACCAGATCTCCAGAGAGCTTCCAGTAGGATGCCCTGGGCATCTTCAGGGGACTCCCTAGACCAGCCAGACAGCAACTGCCTTCTCATGATGCTAACGGTGGGAATGTTTGGTGAGAGGCTGAGTCCAGATGGAATCTGCCATTTAGTCTGTGACATCCAGTAGATGCTGACTGACCTCTGCCCCGTCCTGTCTGGGTCTCAGGAACCTTTGAGGAAAACCAAATGTTCAGGCTTTGGACAGATGTCATCTGGGGGCGTCCAGCCTTCTTTGTGGGTTAAAAAAATCTGCATGGAATGTCTCACCCTAGTGGGACACTAAAGCAGGTCCATATGGAATGGTCCCTGCATTTATTAAAGAGGAGACTGTGGCCACACTTCCTACCTGAGAAGCTTGGATGTTCACATTTCCTTCTCTTAAGAGCTTCCAGACAACAGCCATGTCTTCACTGGTCTCGGCAGCAGCCAAGGGGGTGATCATCACGGCAGTGTAGCCAGCCTGGTTCTGATGGTCCACATCGCAGAGGCCTGCAAGAGTAGCAGAGTGCTATCGGAAGGGTGCCCAAGGTACCAGGGGCCAGTTCACAGGACACTGCCTGCTGGTCTAAAGGCCACTCGCAAAGTAGAGGGAGTCCTTCCCACAGGAGTGGAGTTAGTGTTTGATGGTTCAGCAGCCTTTACAACGGGCTTTAGGATACCAGAGTTGATGGCAGCACTAGTCACAAGAGGCAATGGCTGGAAACAGCCCAAGTGGGCCATCAGCGGATGCACGCTAAAGTGCAGCGCATCCACCAATGGGATGTTATCCAGCCACTGAGAGAGGGAAGTACCCGGACATGCCACCACCTGGGGGAACCCCGAAGGCAGGATGCTGACTGAAATCCCTCAGCCACCAAAGGAAGGCTCCATGGGATGTGGTCCCACTTACAGGAAATCCCTAGCGGGGCAGATGCCTAGAGGTTAAAAGCAGTTCCCAGCGGTTGGGAGATGGGGGTGGGTGGGAATTATTGCTAACGGGGTACTGTGTTTTTGCTTGAGGCAATGTAATGTTGTTTGAAAATGGATAGGGGTGATGGTGGCACAACATGGTAAGTAAAATTCAGGCCCTGGATTATACACTTAAAATGACTATGATGGCAGGCTTTCTGGAAAAAGGGGGAAACCACTGGCTTCCTTTCTTTGTAACCTTTATGAAAAACAAAAAAACAAACAACCACACACACAGAAAAGAAAGCCCACCACCCAATCTGACACCACCACACTGAGGCAAAACCCTAAGGGGGTGCAACAGAACAGTGAGGGGAACAGAGCAAGAAGTCCCGAGGGAGTACCAAAAATAGACTTTGGGGCTAGGGCGTGGCACCCCATCAGACTCTACTGGAAAACACTCTGGAAGGTCAACAAACAGACCTTGAACTATTTACAGGCTTTTCTTTTTTTGTCATTGGGTTTTTGCTGTTGT
This sequence comes from Echinops telfairi, assembly GCF_000313985.2. Taxonomy (NCBI): domain Eukaryota; kingdom Metazoa; phylum Chordata; class Mammalia; order Afrosoricida; family Tenrecidae; genus Echinops; species Echinops telfairi. The sequence goes on along the minus strand of NW_022104341.1, from coordinate 63,557,697 downwards.
TATTTTGTTTTCTTTTGTCGCTTTGTTTTGCTCTGTCTTGTTTTTGTGCATATTATTATCTCTGCATGTTTATCTAGATAAGATAGGCTGGATAAACAATCTGGAGGAGAAAACAACAGGACTAACCGGGGTGGGGGGAATATGGGAGAGGGGAAGGTGGGGGAAAGGATATGATGTTAACAAACTCAAGGACAAGGAAACAGCAAGTGATCCAAAATCCGTGGTGAGGAGGGTATAAGAGGCCTGGTAGGACTTGATCAAGGGCAATGTAACTGAGAGGAATTACTGAAACCCACATGAAGGCTGAGCATCATAGTGGGACAAGAGGAAAGTAAAAGGAAATAAAGGCAAGAACTAGGAGGCAAAGCACATTTATAGAGGTTTAAATACAGGCATGTACATATATAAATATATTTTTATATGATGATGGGGAAATAGATCTATGTGCATATATTTATAGGTTTAGTATTAAGGTAGCAGATGGACATTGGGCCTCCACTCAAGTAGTCCCTCAATGTGAAAACACTTTGTTCTATTTAAACTGGCATTCCATGATGCTCACCTTCCCGACACAATTGTTGAAGACAAAGAGGGTTCATAAGCAAATGTGGTGAAGAAAGCTGATGGTGCCTGGCTATCAAAAGGGTTCTTAAAGGTTTGGTTGATAAACAAGCGGCCATCCAGCTGATAAGCAACAAATCCCACATGGAAGAAGCACACCAGCCTGGGTGATCACGGGGTGTCGAAGGGATCAAGTACCAGGCATCAAAGAACAAAAAAAATCATATCATTGTGAATGAGGGGGAGTGCAGAGGGGGGACCCTAAGCCCATCTGTAGGCCACTGGACAGCCCCTTACAGAAGGGTTGTAGGGAGGAGATGAGCCAGTCAGTGGGCAGTGTAGCAATGAAGAAACATACAACTTTCCTCTAGCTCTTTAATGATTCCTCTGCTCCCCCCTGCCCCATCATGATCCCAATTCTACCTTACAAGTCTGGCTAGACCAGAGGATGTACACTGGTTTAGATAGGAACTGGAAACACAGAGAATCCAGGACAGATGATCCCCTCAGGACCAGTGGTGAGAGTGGCAATACCGGGAGGGTGGAGGGAGGGTGGGGTAGAAAGGGGGAACTGATTACAAGGATCTATCTATAACCCCCTCCCTGGGGGATGGACAACAGAAAAGTGGGTGAAGGGAGACGTCGGACAGTGTAAGACACGACAAAATAATAATAAATTACAAATTACCAAGGGTTCATGAGGGAGGGGGGACTGGGGAGGGGGGGGGAAAGAGGAGCTGATACCAAGGGCTCAAGCAGAAAGCAAATGTTTTGAGAATGATGAGGGCAACAAATGTACAAATGTGCTTGACACAATGGATGGATGGATGGATTGTGATAAGAGTTGGACGAGCCCCCGGTAAAATGATTTTTAAAAAATCAATTAGTGACAGCCACGAGGTTCAATGACTACGTTTTCCGAGCGCATAAGGCATTATTCTCATGTTGCAGATAAGGAACTGATGCTCAGGGAAGTGACAAGAACTGCCTGGATGAAGGTGAGGTGTCAACTGGACCCACATCTGTCCAGTCCTAAAACACTTACTCATCTTACCACGCCCACAGAAGTGTGCCGGAGGGACACACTCTCGCTGTCTAGAATCCCTAGCTGGCCCAATGAAGGCTGGCAGCTCGAGTCACCCAGAGGCACGTCAGAACAAAGGCCTGGCAATCTACTTCGAGAAAAATGGTCATGGAACACCCTAATATCAATAATATTAATACCAATATTACCAGTATCACAAGAGTACTGTAAAGAATAAATGACATAAGAAAGCAAAATGGTCTAGGCCAGTGCCTGGAACACATGAGAACTTCAGAACATGGAAGAACATCCCTGGTTGGAAAAAAGTATAATACCACATTTGCCCTTCACAGAAGGGTCCTGGCTGAGCAGATGGAGATGGAACCATTTCTGACCTGTGTCCAGCAGCAGCTTCACGACGGGGAAGTTGGAATGGGACACGCTATAGTGAAGGGCCGTGTTCCCGTTGCCATCAGCCAAGTTGACCAGCAGCTTTAGGAAGTGGGGAGAGTGGGGCTGGATCCCGTGGAGGTAGGCGGCCACCATAGCAGGGCTAGATGACTTCCGGCTGGAGACGCGGAACCACTCTTGACTGATGGTATTCAAGCTTTGCTTCTGAAACACCAGAAGGTTTCAATGTCAAGAGGTTACCTGGCCTGGAAGACGCTGGCTAGGATGCTGGTTTACATTCGGAAGAGTCATCTTGGGATGCACCTGTCTTTATTTCTTCTGCTCCTTCCAACTCTCCATGTGATTTATTCTTGCCAAGTTCAGAGCTGATGGGACTGAATATGTAACAACTCACTTTATACCTATGTGATCAACCCCCGGCCCCAGGTAAAGTAGAAAGAGATGAAGGAGGACTAAGAGGGCAACACAAGTATTAAGAACTCCACTAGCTGTCAGTGTGAGACGACTACAGGCTCAGATGGCATCCCGATGTGCACAGGATGGCCTCCTGTGCACAAGACCTCCTCTTTCATGATCATAGTGCCAGCCCATCTTTGTCTTGCCCCAGACGCTTGTGTATTTTTAAGACATAGCTGGAAAGTCACAGCATTTAACCAATGGGGAAAATGCAAGCTCAAAGCCAAGACAAGGAATATCCCCAATGCATATTTAAATTATTTTCGACTTTCAAGGTTTGCTAGGGCCATCAGAGTAAATGGTTAAACAAACTGGAACAGGAGACCACCGGTGCTCCCCCTCCTCCCACTGCCAATCATTTCCTACAGGAACCATGCACGAGGATAATACCAGAGCCAGTGACATCATATTGTGGGTGATATGGCCTAAGTGCTTAAAAGAGTGTGGGTCTGGATTAAAAGCAGTGACGGGGTATGCTAGGAAGATGGGCACACCCCTTTGGATGGGAGGAAACCTGTTTTTATACTGGAAAGAGCACTGGATTTGGAGTCACAAAACCAACGTGGCCAGGGTTGGAGTCTGGCTCTTCTGTGTGACCGTTGAAGTCGAGTCAGCTTTCTGCACCTTGCTGTGTCATCTATAAGATGAGGCTAGAAGCCATAGAAGGCTTCCTTGCTCCTATCACTCTGCAGAGTAAGCGCCTTCTGCAAGAACACTTTATCCCCGAGGGAAGTACTCGGGGATCCTGTGCTCTGGTCTTAACAAGGGTGCGGTACAAGCCTTCTGCTACATGTAGTCTGACTATTTTTCTGAGGGCAGGGAATGATCTTTTGTGGCTGAAACACTTTTACCATGAACATTTCAAAAATTCAAAAGATTCTGGAAAGAAGATGCTAATATGAAGGAACATATTGGTGATTTTCAGACGATGCGCTGAGAACTAAGTTCTGCAATTCGTTTCAGAACCAGTAACGGGAGTTTCAGTCAACATCTATATTGTGTAGTGTTTCTTTAACAATCTGGGGTCAAATTATTTGCCAACTCAGCCAAGATGTTGATAAAGAAGTGAAAATGGGTTGGGCATTCAATAAACCCTAATAAACTGATTTAGGGGCTGGGGGTAGCTCCTGGGACCCTCCAGTAAGCAGAGAATATGGGTTTCAAGACCAAAGGGTGTTACACATTGGGCCATACCAGCCACTCTCACAACTTGGGACACTGTGTCAGAGCCAGTATTTCTTGATTAAAAGTCCAGCCCGATGGTATGAGGCACAAGTCCCTCAGAGCATGGAGGTGCTAAGGAGCCAACAACTGTATTTCCTTGTTTCTAGTCCCTTGACCCCAGGCACACCACAAGAACATGAGTGAGGACCACAGAATGAAACAGGCCGGAGAGACAGCCTGCCCGCCCTTTCATGTTCTCTAAGGGGGACACAGAGGTCCTCAGAGGTGAACCAGCTTGTCCACTGCCTCCCAGACGCTGGTTGTGAGACTGGAAGCCACATCTCCTTTGCCGCCTGCGCTTTCCACACGACTCAGAGTTCTCTGGAGCCATGAGGCCATTCTGAGCTTCAGCCACAAACAGCATTTTACGACAAGACCTTCAGGGGTGCGATGCCAAGGAATCCTCAGGAAGTGTCTCTCTGCACCTGGTCGGTTCAGCAGAATCAATCACCTCAGGCAGCAGCTTGTAAGGCAGACACACACACACACAGACACACACACACACACCCCAGAGGACGAACTGTTTAAACAGGACCGAGATCTCACATGACAGTGAAAACTCAGAATACCAAGAGTCTGTCGGTGGTGGCCCCAATTTCTGGCAAATGTTGGCTCAGTGCCCGGCAGGCCTTCAGGAATTCTTCAGAGGGTTTATATCTAGAGAAAAACAAAAAGCATACATATGTAAACACGCGCCAGTCTCCGCGTGGAGGAAAAGATTTTTCTTCTTCTCTCCCTCTCTCCCTGTGTTGCATTTCACTTTCCTCTTTTATTCCCCAGAAGCAAGGGCTCTAACTGGTCATCTGTCCAACAGCAGGGCCCTTCCTTGGACTCGGGGCTGGACACCGGAACGCGACAAGACGTGGCTTCTGAACTCTTCCGGAGCGTGAGTGAAATACATTGTTCTCCCACCTGCCGTTTCCTGAGGGTGGGGGCAGATCACTAAACCAGTCTGGGAGACACTGGCCTATGCTGCAATTCAGGACACGCTGGGAGAGGGGACTTTTCGTAATGACTTTGAATTAGAAAGCGTTCTGCATGGGTGACTTGAAAAATCCAAAGGAGCTAGTGCACACCAGGAAATTTATTCAGGCCATTCTCCCATGAAGGGTGCTCCCTGCCCATGCTAACAGAATCAATAAAATGAGAATCGACTGAACTGGGTGCTCGCATGAGACACTCCTTTTGTGCCCGTGTAAGGGCAGAAGTCTCAACATCCAGAGGGAGGCCCGAGCTGGGACGTCATGGGCCCCCGATCCACGCTCCACGTGACGTCTCTCCATGTGGAAGCAGCCCTGCACATCTGCCTGACAATTAGTCAGGACAGGTCATTAAATCAGTGTACAGTGGCTGGCATGTCATGCGGACTCGCGTCAAGGATAAATGAGTGGCCAGATGGAGAAATGAGTGACCGAGAGGGTGAATGAAAGCCCTGGTCCTTTCTCAGAGGAACCCGTGCTTCGTCTGCACCCATCTGACTCACCTCTCCGCCTTGGGGAGGGGGGCGTCTTCCCCAGGCCGACAGTCCTGGTCTGCACCGCAGGTGTGCTCGGGGACGCCCTGCCTGGCCTCGCACCTGGGTTGGGTGTCTTTGGCCCGCCTGTGCTCAGGGCCGTTGGATTTCTTTTCAGCTTCGCTGTCCGACAGGTCTTCGGGGGAGCTGTCCTCACCGCTGGTCTCCTCGCTGGACGTGGTCTCATAGCTGGGGGAGGAGACAAAGGTCACTCACTGTGACCATCAGGCCCAACGCCTGTGTCAACCCTCAGGAGAGCAAGGTGACCGCCAAGAACACTCCCTTGCCTGCCTGTCACATCTGCAGGCTGGGGAGAGGGGTTCCTCCTTGGTGTCAAAGAAGTTTGAAGGCCGTTGATGCTGGAGGCCGTTTGGGGAGAAAAGACGGTGAAATAAACTTTCTAGCAAGCACAGACAACCCAAGGTTCACAGGGAGGCATCTGCTTGGGGGTCCTGATGCTTGGCCCAAGAAGCAGGTCAAAGGTCAGTGAGCACACCCTGCGGCTTTTGCGCCAGCTCTTTGAACCGCCTGACCTTAGGTGACTGGAAAGCCTGCCGTTAGCCCCCTGCTGGAGCCCAGCTTTCACCGACCAGGGAGGAATCCACCTGCCGCTCCTCTCCTCGCAGCAGGGATTCCATATCACAGTGAGTGGTGGAGAGAGCTGAGCACCAGCCTCTGCCTTTATCATGTGGAACAAAATAAGAGCATGGGTCAAACTGTGGGTCTCCACTCCCTTCACTGTTCCACAAACTCAATTAAAAGTGACTACTGGGGTGACACATCAGAAGTCACCAAGAAAATTCTGAATGACGAATCGATCTGTCTGTTGATGGTGAGCAGAAGAAGCCTGCAAAGGGGTGAGGGGTGGTGGTGCTTGTATTAAGATGAGTCTTTCAGTTCTGGGGCTGCCAACCGTGGTTGGCAGTTCGAAACCACCGTGGGTTCCATGAGAAAGATGAGGCTTTGTACTTCAATAAAGTTATAATCTTGGAAACCCACTAGGGCAGTTCTACCCTGTCCTATAGGGTCACTTGGAGTCAGCATCCACTCGAAGGCAGTGAGCCTGCTGTGGGGTTTGGAGGGCCATTGAACACAGCCATGGACGCCAAGGACCATGGCCTCCCCTGAGCCTTCAACAGCCTTTTCTCTGAATGGTGCCCAGTATAAGGCCTTATGCCCACTGGGTTTGCAAATCCCGTCTACTCCCTTGCATGTACGGTCTCGTATCCTCTTGCTTAAGTCCCAGATATGCCTTCCGCCAGTGTGTGGACAATCTGTGACTTTATGAGTAAGTACAAGGTGGAGGGCGCATTATAATTAGCAAGTAATGTTTCTCTTAGAAGTGGGTCAAATACAACTGCACCCGAAAGTTCATTCATTCAACAGACATTGACATAGCACATGCTTCTATGCCAGTACTGTTCTCAATGCTATGCAAGAGGCCCTGCCCCTGTTGCTGCTGTCTGGGGCTAGGAGTCAGTGCTTGACGCACAATAACCCCACGTGACAGAAGGGATCCGCCTCCTAGGCTGTAGTTTCTGGGGAGATCTGTGGGTCTCTTTCCCACGTAACCACCGAGGGGTTCAAACCTCCAACCTTTTGGCTAGCAGTCACCTGAGCACTTACCCACGGTGCCCCAGGGGCTCTTTCCCATGCCCTAATGGAATGTATTTTCTAGCAAGGGCAGGTAGAAAAGAAATATGTAAACAGACAATTATACATATTACCGCGCCAGGAACAGCGATGAGAGCCATAAGGACAGTGAATGAGACGAGAATGGGCAGTGGGATCGTGTGGGAGGAAGCGCTGCCTTAATTAGAGCAGACAGACTCTCTCAACCTGAGCTGCCCCTCAGCATCACCTGGGCTTGCTTAAGACCCCGGTACGTGGACCACACGACAGACTAACTGGCTCCGATTCTCAGGATGGAGGCCCAGCATTAGCATTTTTCAAAGCTCCTCAGGTGTCCCCAGTGCGCAGCTAAGGATGAGAACACTGCGCTCGAGAGACAAATGAGGAGAAATGCCGGAAAACCACAAATCCAAACGCAGAGGCCCTGAAGGCAGGCAGGCAGGAGCCAGACAGAACCCCGATCTGGGCCTTTCCAGTTCGGGGACCCAGTGGGGCCAGGGAGAGGTTTAAGGAGAGGATATGTTGGCGTGAGGTGTTGAGATTGCACATTCTCCCTGAGGGGTGTAAACAGTATCCACTGGGCGACTCACTGAAAGGTTGTTGGCTCAAACCTGCCCAATGGCATCAATAAAGACTCCCAGGGATCTGCTTGTGTACGGATTAGACAACCAAGAACCCAGTGGAGCACGGCTCTCCTTTGTAAGCCATGGGCTCTCCAGCAGTTGATGGCAACCTGCTGGATCTCAAATTTGTTGCTGTTGGTAATGGTTGGTGTGTGAGGTGGTGAAAGGGCAAAAGGACACGGGCCAGCACTGGTGAAAGCAGGGAGATCAACTCTCCTGTGACATGTCACCATTGCCCAGTGTTTTCCTCACTGACTACCTGAGAGTGACGCACGACTTGTCTGTGCCCAGTGTCTTCCCAAACGAGGAGGGGCACCAACCTCCTCCTGTCCAGGCGAGGCGCCCCTCCTTTGGGCTCCGGACAGAACTTATCTCAGCATATTCTCATTTCATCTTTACTTCTCAGCTTATCTCTGCCTGCGTGCAAATGGCGAGCTGGAGACCGGGACACCATGATTTACTTGATTTTTAAAGTTAATTTTTTAAAGCCTCACCATTCTAGCACATTGCCAACATTTAATAAATGTTTGTTGAGTGAATGACTTAGACAAATATTCTGAATCCCAATGTTCACTTGTCTGGAATATATAGAAGGCTCTTCTTCTTCCCAAACACTTTGGTGTTTTGCAGTTAGGGAGAGAAAAGAGAGACATTGAGAGAATTATTTTTAAAAATTCAACAAATGAAGACTTGATATTAGTTTCAACATTGGGGTTCAGGTTAAATCCCTTCCTGAAAGGGCACGTGGGTCCCACAAACTCCCTGAAGTCACCTGGAATCCAGGCCCCTGGGGGGGCGGGGGCGGCAGGGGAACACCAGAGCTAAAACATAGGAAAAGCATAGGTTCCAACAGACCACAAGAGCTGGCCAGGAGCCAAACGCATGCAAACCCAAGACGGAGCTTTATGGCCAGTGAGGTTAGCTTCCCTGAGGAGAAACGAAAGCCAGATGCATCCCCCTGGGAAAGGGGCTAAGGAGACAGGGGGAGGGGAGCAAGGAAGGCGGTCTGAGCGTCACGAGCGATGCTTACCCACCGTTAACCCCAACAAAGTGAAGGTTCTTTTTGGTCCCATTACCTCCTGCACGGAAGCCATAGTCTTTCTTTTTCATTATGGATTTAAGGCTGGCCGACGGGGAGATCTCTAGGCAGACACAATAGGACAGGTTAGAAGGACCCTGGCCAGGCCCCAGAATATGCAGCACGACCCTGGCATCTTGCTTGGAAAGGGTACAGGCTGGAGGTGTGTGAGGAGGCAGAGAGGGGAAAGGAAGTCAGATGGTCTACATCTACCGTGAGCTTGTTGGTTCAAACCCACCAACAACTCCAAGGGAGGAAGACGAGGCTCTCTGCTCCCATAAAGATTTATGAAGGCTCAGAAACCCCATATAGAGTCATGGTGAGTTGGCATCAAATTGATGGCAGGCACTGGGCTTGGTTTTGGTTTGTGGTTTTAGGGGACCCTGCTTTGGGGTCAGTGCTGGGCAAAACTGTCTAGGAATGGCATTACTCTACTACGAATACTCTAGGTGAAGTCCCTGGCTAATGCCAATGATTCACACGCGAGGTTGCTAACTAAGGGGAGGTGGTGTGGGATGCCACTGAGTTGGTTCGAACCCCTGGTAACCACACTGCCAGGCCTGCGCAATCCTCACACCCGTCCCTGTGCTTGAACCCACTGCTGCAGCCCCTGTGCCAGTCCATCTCTTTGAGGGTCTTCCTCTCTCACTGCCCCTCCACTTTACCAGACCTGATGCCCTTGTCCAGGGACTGGCAGGAAGGAGGGGGCTAGAAGGACATGCTGATCCACTGTTGAACAGTCTGCTCCTGTAAACCCTTAGCAGCAGTTCTATCCGGACACAGAGGGCTCGCCACGAGCCAGAGTTCACTGCGTAGCCACTGGAGTTGGTGATGTGTGGCTGGCAGTGTACTCCCACAGATGTACTTGGTAGGGTGGGTACCACAGTTGTCCTCACTGCTGGAACCGTCAGGCTAAGGCGCTCGAGGCCATATGTAAATAGTAGCAGGAGTAGAACGTAAGGCTCCTGATCCTAGCCTAGCACCTTATTTTACTGGAGGGTGCCCAAGGTCCCTCCCCGCGCACATTTGTGATGTGGGGGAGGCACGGCACACAACTGAGGGAAAGCACAGATGTGTTTCGCTGTGCTCTGAAGCGCGGGGAGCGTTTTCCAGGGGGCAGACCTAGAACTAGCAGGGAAGAGGGAGGGCACCGTCGACTTCTGTGCGGAGGCAGGATGCAGACTCGCAAACTGCCTGTTGAGCAAAGCGAAATATGGTTCCACCTTATTCGTGAGTGGAGAGCGTCTGATCCCTTACAAGGGGAAGTACTAGTCACTCAAAGGCAGAGAGCCACATGTGGGGATCCTTCACTTCCACATGCATGCACGCATGCACACACACGTGTATACACACACACATACACACACACACACACACACACACTCTCAAAGGGAAAATCTTCAGATCTCAATATAATGTTCCTTCCAAACTTGGCTAGGGAAAACGTGTGCCGTGTGAGACCACAGAATGCAGGGTCCCAGGAAACAGTGAACGGAAGCCAATGAGAGTGCACAGAGCCGAGGCCATGCTGCCGCGCAGACGCTGCCTGGCGCAAAACTGTGGGTGGGCGTGGCTCAGTGGCTGCGTAGTTTGGTCAGAGGCAGGTGGGCTGGGCTTTGGCACCTAGGGGCCCTCCTCCCTGTCTGGTCTCGGTGTGCCCTTGGCTATCGCTAGGGCTGTGTGTGCTGGCTCTCCTAGTTCGGTCCCAATCCAAGAGCAAGAGCAAGAAAAAGGGGGTTGTCTCCCCTGTTGCCTTGATCGGTTTTAATTCCATGAGGTTCCTGCAGGGACCTGAATCTTTGTTAAAAATATACTCCTACCTTGAAAAAAAAAATTTTTCCCCCCTCCTCTGACTTGGCCTAAGAAGGAAGGAGCAATGGTTCCCTGTTTGGGGCACTAGTATTTACCCCTCGGTGGGGACGCAGGGGAGGGGGCCGGGGCTTCTGGAGCCGGGGCCTGGGCGGAGTAGGCTGACAGCAGCAGGTTGAGGGAGCTCAGCAGCTGGCTCTGGATGCTGCTCAGCTTGGACGCAGGCTGCCTGATGGCGCTGGCCAGCTCCGGGTAGCCGTGCTCCAGGCAATTCCACTGCTCTTGCAGGAGCTCCTGGATCTTCTTAACGTATTGCCCAATGGTGACATCGGTGGGCGAGCTTGGCGGCCTTTCCGGACACTCCTTTCCTGGGGGGCCTGGACTGGCCTCCTCGGTGGCAGCTGGAGGAGCCTGTTTGCTGCTGCTCCATGCACACCCTTCTGCATCACCAACCAGCCCCCGGGCTCCTCCCGGAGGGCCGCCCTCCTGCTCAGAATCTGCTTCTTCGATCCTGAGTTCAGTGGAGAGGCAGCTTTGTGAAGAGGCGGTGAAGTCCACCTCGGGTCCCTGGGGTCGTGACAGTTGGGGTGTTAGCACACATTCTGCTGGGCTCTGATCCCTCTGGTTGAGGCTGCCTTGCCCTAATATACCATTTCCCCCTTCTCTGGCCTCCCAGCTTTCAGATTCTGGCAAGCCCAGAAGACTGACCCCAATGCTCTTGTCACATGACTCCCTCATCAAGAGTCCGTGGAGAGGGTCAGTGTTCACCATGGCGTCGATGTGACCCTGAGTGTCTTTGGCATTCTCTTGGTTCAGCTTCGCTTCTAGTTGGGTTATCGTGCACTCCAGCTCTCGAATCAGCTGCTCCCTGGCCTTGATGTCCTCTTTTTGCTGTTGGAGGGCAGCTCTGGTCTGGGCCAGCTCCTCACTCCTGCCAGACAGTTCACCCTCAAGGGCTGTGACCTGCTGCTTCAGGCTGGAGATAGTACTGGGAGCTGCCCTGGCAAGGCCCAGGCTTTCCTCTGTTACCCGGATGCCAATGCTTCTCACAGCAACCTCTACGGGTGGCGGGGGTGGGATCTCGCTGATGTTGAGCTCAATGTCTTCTAGGGGGAGTTCATGTTCAGGGATGGGGGATGGTAGAGGCGGGGGGCTTGGTGTTGGAGAGTCAGGAGTGACCACCGCCTCTGCTTCTCTGGTTTCATGTTCCCCTTCTGCATCCTCTACAAGTGCATTCTGGGATAATGAAGGGCCTGGGAAAGAGAGGTGATCTGCAGCCTCCTCTTTACCCTCCTGGGGCTTAGCACCCTCCCAGACCCCCTCTGGAATCTGTGGCACCAAGTCTCCAACCTCTCTGACTCTGGGCTGGGCTGGTCCTTGAGGGCTGGAGTTGTGGAGATCTGCAAATCCGCCTGCAGGGCCAAAGGTGCCCTCGCAGAAACTGCCTTCACTGTGCAGTGGCGGGAGCGCAGGAGGGCGGGGCAGAGCTGAAGGGAGGCCGCCCTCCTCACAGGGGGCCTTGCTCTGCGGCAGCGTGGCTGGCATGCTGGACGCTCTCAAAAGCTGGGGCCGGCCACTCCCACAGAGGGGCTCAGCATCCTCAGGGGGAGCGGCCTCTGACGGCCTGGCAGCCTCGGCCAGCAGAATCTTCCTGGGGTAGCTCATCTCACTGCCACGGGCTGGGGCTGGGGACGAAGCGTCGGTGGGCAATGGCTGGGCTGGTTCCTCCACCCCAAACGACACCTTCCTCGGCATGGCCGGGGACCAGATTGGATGGGGAAGAGCAGCATGAGGCCGAGCCCCGCTGTCGGGAAGGCTGAAGTTTCGAGGCAAAGTACTAAACTTGGCCTGCTTGGCCCTTCGGTGGATAGGAATCCTTTTAATGGTGTTTCCTTTCTCGATGTCATCCACATACTTCAGGAAGTCCAGGTCCAGGTGGAAGCCATACGGGGTCTCCACAGAGTAAGGGTGACTCCTGGGTGGGCCCTTCTCTTCATCCGCCTGCGAGGGCTGCTCTTTAGCTGAGAGACAAGAGACATGTGGAAAAGCACAGAGTTAATAAACACTAGATGCAGGGGCCCTCAAACTTTTTAAACAGGGGGCCAGTTCACTGTCCTTCACACTCGTTGGAGGGTCAGACTATAGTTAAAAAAAAAAAAACTATGAACAAATTCCTATGCACACTGCACATATCTTATTTTGAAGTAAAAAAACAAACGGGGCAAAAACACCCGGCGGGCCAGATAAATGTCCTTGGCGGGCCGCATGTGGCCAGCGGGTCGTAGTTTGAGGACTCCTGAACTAGAGGGTAGGCAAGCTGACTAGCTCTGATTTTGAATGATCTCTATTATATAAGTCTTCTCCTAAATGGTACAGCCCCCACATCCTGCTGAGAAGTGGCGCACAGTCTTTTTGGCTCGGCTGAGAAACCACCTTTTCAAATCAATGTGTACTTAGACAAGGTGTGCAAGGAAAGAGGTAGAGCGAACAGCTTCTAATTGACAGTATCTCGTCTCAGTTACTGCTGTGGAATGCCCGCAGACCAGCAAAATAAAATGGATCTCAGGCTGTTCTCCTGGGTCTGAGTCATGTAATTGCTGAAGCGAAGTACCCAGGAATTTGCCAAATCAGGATACTAATTGCCAATTATGGATATGGAAGGTTTCACAGGTTGAGATACACAATTGTCTGAGCATCCTTTGCATTATTTCAACAGGTTCAGATAAATCTCGCTAAAGCCGGTGCTATCAATGAGCTATGCCTTCTCCATGTGAAGCCTCCAGGTTCATGAATAGCAGAGAAAATTGGAACAAGGAATCATGCGCAGCCCATGGTCTTTTCCACCCAACCTTGCCAAGGTAGGAGATAATCGCATTTCTCAAAGACTTGGTTTGATGTGAGAAGCATTGGCATCCAGGTAATGGAGGAAAGCCTGGGCCTTGCCAGGGCAGTAGTATCTCCAGCCCAAAGCAGCAGGTCACAGCCCTTAAGGGTGACATTTCTGGCAGGAGTGAGGAGCTGGCCCAGGCCAGAGCTGCCCTCCAACAGCAGAAGAAGACGTCAAGGCCAGGGAGCAGCTGAGCCTAGAGCACTGTCCAAAAGATGGTGAGGGAAGTGGGCCAATCGATGTGAAGAGGGACAAGGGTGTGCATCCTGCTGGAGATGTGCGGCTCAGGGCTTTTCAGGGGAGCCTGGACTATCTGGGGACATCTCCATGAGAATGCCCACCACTGCCCCAAGGCACCAACAATCTCCTTGCAGGCCCCGTTTGGGGACCCTGCAACGCTGAGAATACATGAATCCACAGAGATGTGTCTCTGAGTAGCTTCTTCTTGGGGTGAAATAGCCTTCACTCCTTCAATGTTTCTATGACAACCCTAATTACCACTGACATGCTGCTAAATAAGCTCTCAAAATGCCATGCACAAGAGAGAGCATTACTGGAGAGCAGAGGCGACGGATATAGAGACTGGAATCTGGTTCTAGCTCTGCCACATACCAGTTCTGTGGCCTTGGGGAAATTATTTAGCCTTACCATTTCTCATCATCTGTAAAATTGGAATAATCATAGGAATCTACCATTTAAAATTTTAAGCACCTAGGACACTACCTAGCATGTGAAGGGCATTCAATGTGTACTCCAAAGCCAAAAGAGGCACTACCATCAAGTCAATTCCAACTCACATTGGCCCTGAAAGATGGTGTAGAACAGCCTCTTTGGGTTCCCCAGACCTGGGCGCCCTGGCGTCAGTCCTGACTCATATCCACCCTATCTCCAAGAGAACAAAACACTGCCTGGTCCTGCACCATCCTCAAAATTATTGTTATGTTTGAGCCCATTTTGCAGCCATCATGTCCATCTATCTTATCGAAGGCCCTTGTCTTCTTCGCTGACCCTTACCAAGCATGACATCCTAGTAGTCTCTCTTGATAACATGTTCCAAATACCTTGAGCCAAATTTTCGTTATCTGTGCTTCTAAGGAACATTCTGGCTGTTACTTCTTCCAAGACACATTTTCTTCTGGCTTTCCATGGTACTTTCAATATTCTTCTCCAGCACCATAATTCAAATGTTTCCATTCTTTTCAGTATTCCTTATTCAATGATCCATGTTCACATGCATACGAGGCAACTGAAAATACCATGGCTTGAGTCAGGCACACCTTAGTCCTCAAAACAACATCCTTGCTTGTCAACACTTTAAAGAGGTCTTATGCATCAGAATTACTCAATGCAATGTGTCATATGATTTCTTGACTGCTGCTTCCATGAGCATTGGTTGTGGATCTACGCGAGACAAAATCCTTGCCAACTTCAATCTTTTCTCTATTTATCAAAATGTTACCTATTGGTCCAGTAGTGAGGATTTGGGGTTTCTTTACATTGAGTTGTAATCTAATTGATTTCAGTGACCAAGGTTGTGTCATCTGCATATCAAAAGTTAATAAGCTTTCCTCCCATCATAATACCACATTCTTTTTCATATAATCCATTTTCTCTGACGTTTGCTCAGCATACAGATCAAATAAGTATGGGGAAAGAACAAAACCCTGACACATCACTTTCCTGATTGTAAATCAGGCAGTATTTCCTTATTTGCTTCACACAATTGCCTCTTGATCCATTTAGAAATTCCACATAAGCATAATGAAGTATTCTGAAATGCCTCCCATTCTTCTCAAGTCTATCTGTAGTTTGTTATGATCCACACAATCAAATGCCTTGCCATAATCAATAAAACACAAATAAGCATTTTTCTGGTATTCTCTGCTTTCAGCCAAGATACACCTGACACTGGAAATGGTATCCCATATTCCATATCCTCTTCTGAATCTGGCCTGAGGCTCTGGCAGTTCCCTGCCAATGTACTGCTGTAACTGTTGTTGGATAATGTCCAGCAAAATTACACTTGCGTGTACTATCCATGATACTGTTCTATAATTTGAGCATTCTGTTGGGTCACCTTTCTTAGGAGTGGGTACAAAGATGGATCTCTTCCAGCCAGTTGGCCAAGCAGCTGTCCTCCAAATTTCCGGGCATAGACGAGTGAGTGCTTCCAGGGCTTCATCAGCTTGTTGAAACACTTCAATTGGTATTCCATCAATTCTTCGCACCTCTTTTTGAGCTAACGCCTTCAGTGCAGCTTGGGCTTTTTTCTTCAGCAGCATTGATTCTTGCTAGGTATTATAATTATTCTTTTCTTGAGAGCTGGACACACAGGGAACTAATGTTCCACGATGGAAATGGCCACCACGTGACTCAGTGCTGGGTACACAGAAGGACTGACGGACGGCTTGCAGAATCCTAGGAGCAAACACTACAAAAAGCATAGCAAAGCAACAATCTTACTCAACCACTGTTTATTGACACTACATGTCAGTTGCTAAGCTAGATCCTAAAGGCTCAGAGATAAAGTGGGGGCATCCACTGTCCTCAGATCATTTATGATCAAGAGGCGAGATGCTAACAGAGAAAGCGTTGTAGGATCAGATGGGAAACAAAAGGACAGTCTTCTTTCCTGTACTCCCCGCCCAGTTTCTTTAGAATTCTTTTCTTAGATTGAGAGGTTACTTCTGCCTTGGGAAGAAATGGAGGATGTCACAGAAGTGACACAGGAGCTGAGCATTAGAAGAATAAATGGGCATCTTCCAGGTGAGCACAGGGTGGAAGACATGGTGGCAATTTATCTCCACGAGGGCCGCCATCAATTCCTCCACACTCTAAATCCTGGCTGGCTTGGGTCTGCTGTGAGCAAAAGAACATGGCAGCAGGGATGCTGAGGATCTTCCAAGGTCAGCTCACAAGAAGCACTTGCTGATGAAGATCGCAGACCGTAGCCTTCAGCGTGGATTTCAATAAAGAAAACAAAAATTCTCAAACTGGACCATCACAAGAATGGAGTAAATACTGAAATTCCCAAGGACATCATTTTACTTGAATCAACACTCATTGAAGTAGCAGTCAAGAAATCAACCAAAATGAAAAAAGAAATCAACCAACATATTGTGTCAGGTAACTCTGCTGCACAAGACCTCTTTAAAGTGTTCGAGTAAATAAGTCACTTTCAAGACTAAGGTACATGTCTAATCCACGCCGTGATCTTTTCCGTTGCATCACATGCATGCGAAAGCTAGATAATGAAGCAGAAGATAGAAGAATTGATGCATTAGAATGAAGATGGAAGTGAAGAATATCGAAGGTACCATGAACTGCAAGAGACCAATCCGATCTGTCTTGGAAGAGGTACAGCCAGAACGCTCCTTAGAAGTGAGGCTGGCAAGACTTTGTCTCATTTACTTTGGACATGTTATCAGGAGAGACCAGTCCCTGGGGGAAGGATATCACGTGTGGAAAGAAAGCAGAGGACATCGAAAAAGAGGCAGACCCTCAGTAAGGCAGATCGATACAAGAGGCATGGATGCGGTGGCTGCCTCCACGGCGCAAACATCACGACAATTGCGAGGAAGGCGCAGGATCTGGCCGCGTTTCCTCTTGCTGCACAGAGGGTGGCTATGAGTTGGAGCAGACTTGATGGTACATAACAACAAGGATCGCTATGGAAAGCAGATCATCACACCTTTCACCTGTGGAGCCACTGGTGGGTTGGACTCACTGCGCTTTCAGTTAAAAGCTGAGCACGTCACCACGGGGCCACCATGGCTCCTTGTTCATGCCCAATACTCAATATAAAGTGGTTGTTTTAGGTGTGAAATTTTGGGTTGGTTTAGAATGCAGCAATAAATCACTACAACAGGAATTTCTGAGAGGTGTCAGAGAACGTACAATGGCCAGGAAGTATGAGATTGCATAATTTCAGGGTTCTCCAAAGGTAATTGATAATGGCTGGGACTTATGGGTGGCAGTATAGGGGGTGGTAAGAGAACGTAAGCTGGGAAATGCAATCAAGAGTTAGATCAAGAAGTAACTTAACTAGTTTGTCGTGCTAACAAGCTTAGGCTTCACTTTCTAGGTAGCAGGAGTCTAGAAGACTTTTGGGCGAGAGAGTGGCTTGGTCAAAGTATGATTTCAAAAGCAGTAGAGGATTAGTGGAAGGACAAATGAGAGGCTCCAAGACTAGTTGGGAAACTGCTGTCCCGCTCAAGGTGAAGGACGCTACAGGCAAGGGAAAGGGAAGGTTCAAATGATGGCACGACCAAACTTGGGCACATTTTCCCCTCAGGGTGGTGACAGACTGGGGTGGAACTCTTCTCACTTGGCTTCCAGGTCTCCTCTTCTTTTGATTGACATCACATGTTTGTCAGGTGCCCGCCCACCCCCCTCCTCCCCACGCTTAGGAATGTGCAAAGATGAACAAATAACTGAAAGAAAGCCAACCAGGCACATGAAGGCCGAATTTATGAACAGGGACCTGGGAGAGTCTATCAGTGAAGCCATGGGGCCTGTGGGCTCTTCTGTTCTAACAAGAGTAAGAAACACAATGAGGTATTAATGCTGACCCAAAGGATGAGCTTGTCAGGTTCCACAGACACCCATTTAGAGCAGACACCTGGGCCTCAGGCAGGCAAGGGGGTAAATACTCCTTACCTCCCCAAAAAACTCCAAAAGGCTCCCATTTGCCCACATTCTTTATCATCCTGGTCTCCGTCTGAGAGTTACACTGGCCACCTAAGTAAGTGGGGGCCATTTCTTTTGCAGCTAGCTGAACGTCAGTTTTCCATGTTGCCCTCTACTATCCTCCTAGGTCCACAGCCTTACACAGACAGGCCGAATCAGAGAGGAGATATTTGTCTAACGTTAAGCAGATTTATGACCTAGAAGGCAAACAATTCTCCTAAAGGAGAGGCTGCATTATTTATCTGCTTATTGCCTCAATTCCGTCGAAATGCACTGATTTACCCAGCGGCCTCTGGGAGCAAGTCCAGAGCACAAATACAATCATAGCATCAAATAAAATACAGCAAATTCAAAGGCAAAATCTTCCATGAGGGAGATGAGGGGAACCAAAGGAGATGGTGAGACTGAGCAGCTATTCAGAGTGACAGGTTTAACAGGGATTTTACTAAGCTAGCACTATGGGGCATGACAAGCACACACATGCGCACACATGTGCACATACACCATCTTGCTGCACTGCTGGCCACCCACCACTCTGCACCTCTTCTCTCCCTTCCAAGTGCATGAGGATAAATGGATCTGAATGCTGGGAGACTCACTCACATTAAGAGCCCTGGTGGCATAATGGTTATGCAATGGGCTGCTAACCACAAGGTCAGCAGTTCAAAACCATCAGCTGCTCTGTATATTCCTGTGAAGCAGCAGTTCTCAACCTGTGGGTCCCCACCCCTTTGGGGATTGAATGACCCTTTCACAGGGGTCGCCCGGTTCATAACAGTAGCAAAATTACAGTTAGGAAGTAGCAATGAAAATAATTTTATGTTGGGGGTCACCACCACATGAGGAACTGTATTAAAGGGTCGCAGCATTAGGAAGGTTGAGAAGCACGGCTCTAAAGAGTTATAGTCTTGGAAACCCACAGGGGCAGTTCTACGCTGTCATACACACTCTCGACAAGCTGGCATCCACTCGATGGCAGTGCATTTGGTTGTTGAGTTTCATTAATTCCATCTGGTGACAGGTATGCCGAAGTTCACAATCCCAGGCATTGGGCCAGGGCAGGCATTATTAGATGATCTGTCTCTGCCCCAAAAGAAGTTTAGATTCAGCAAACCAACACATGGCCAACGGGCTGCATTCGGATTCTGGCTCTGTCCTCTCCTGTGGGTGTGGCCCTGGGGAAAGGACTTGACTGCTGGGCTTCTGTTTACAGTCAAGGAGCCCTGGGGGGCTGTGGGGACAGCTGTGAACTGCAGCGCCCCCAGATCTACACCACTGGTGCGCCGCAGGAGAAAAACAGGGGTTTCTACTCCCATTAAGAATCCGTCTCAGCGCCAGACAGTGTAAGACATGACAAAATAATCATAATTTATAAATTATCAAGGGTTCGTGAGGGAGGGAGCCAGGGAGGGAGGGGAAAATGAGGAGCTGGTACCAAGGGCTCAAGTAGAAAGCAAATGTTTTGAGAATGATGATGGCAACAAATGTACAAATGTGCTTGACACAATGGATGGATGGATGGATTGTGATAAGAGTTGTACGAGCCTCCAATAAAATGATTTTAAAAGAGAATTAGTCTCAGAAACTCACAGCGGCAGTTCTCCCTTGTCCTACGGAGTCCCTATATGTTGGCATCAACTTGATTGCAGGGAGGGTTTTACCTAACTAAGAAAACATAACTTGTAGTGGAAAGAACATGTTTTGGGAATGATGAGGGCAGCAGATGTACACATGTGCTTGACACAACGGAGGTATGTATGGATTGTGATAAAAGTTTTAGAGCCCCCAATAAAATGATGTTTTAAAAACACACCCTAACTTGTGCAGAGTTGGGGTAACATCTAACTGGTGAAGTAGCCGTGGCTGTTATTCACAGTAAGGTTTGTAAAGAGCCTGGCACATAGTGGTTGCTCAGTGAAGTGATCTAATGGCCGGTGGGTCTGAGCTGGGCTGGGTGGGGTCGGGAGGATTGCCCGAGGACATGCTTTGGCCCTAGAATCTTTAACTCCATGTTAGGACTCCAGACTGCAGTGGACACAAGAGTTGACAAGAGAGTCAAGGGGAAGACAGAAATAAGATGTATGCGACTCTGAGGGTCTCGGAATGCTCCCTAGAGCGCTTGACCTCTGGGAAGGACCCACAGAGACCGCAACGTTTAGAAAGAGCTGCACCCAAACATGAGGAGAGACTCAAAGGGAGAGAAGTGTCCCACTCAAGGTCTTAGGAGACAAAACTGAATGTGGCCGATGAGGCAACCAATTAGAGGCACTTAAAGTGGGGCACTTAAGAGAAGTTCAAAAGCCGCTACTCAGTTGCTGAAAGAAATGGGGAAAACAGAAACCAGAGAGAAGTGGCCAACATATAAAGCCAGAAAGAAGCGGAATTAAATGAGTCTCTTGAAAATGCCAAGGCAGCAGAGACCACGGAGAGGGAGGGGTTCCCTGGGGGGCTGAGCAGGGACTGGCGAGGCAGGCAGGCAGGGCTGGCAGGCCCAGGGGGGCAGTAAGGAAATTAGCAGCGTTCTGGGGACCACTTCCTGTAAGGCAGTCAAAAGGCAGCTCCCTGGGGAGCGAGGCTGACTCTTGAAATGTGTGGTAACTGCATTTGGGAAAAGGGAGAGGCAGGGCTAGGAGCCAAAGCCTGGTGCCCCCCTGCCCCCCACCCCCACCCCCGCCCCCTTGTCCTGCACCAGGGCAGGGCCATGCGACTCACGGAGGATTTCAGTTTCCTGACTTGACGAGCTGGAAAGAGCACCTCATCAGAAATCAGGAGACGGGGTGGGGGTGGGGGTGGTCTCATTTATAATGTTCAGCGGGCTTCCTGGGGCAGGGGAAGGGGAACCATTAACCCGTTTATGGGGCTCTGGTTGCTATGCTATTAGTCGCCAAGGGGTCCATTTCTACTCATGGCAGCCATATGGCCAAGTGGAAATACCTCCCAGGGCTTCCTAGACTGTAATCTTTATGGGAGCAGACCACCAGGTCTTTTCTCCCCCGAGAGAGGGGGTTTCCAATCACCAGCCTTTAGTTGACAGCAGTGTTCACCCATGACGTTACCAGGGCTCCACTTACTCATTTCGTTGCCAGAGAACTAGAACTCAACAACGGTACTCCTGTGAGCTCACGGCATCCTTCACCCCCTCCTCAAGGCAGACGTGCCTGTGTAGAGGTGAGGCGAGCCAGAGCTCTGGCCAAAACAGGCGGCGCTCCCCACCCCCACTGGTTTGGGCTTAGCCTTCTGTCTGGCTTTGGCCGTAGGTAACGCAGTGTGGAGAATTGTTTGTACACTGGAGTTTGTTTATTCCTACTACTAATGCAACCTTCATGATACCACATAAATAAGCCCTCGTGGTGGTGCATTGAGCTGCTATAGAGAGGTCAGCAGTTCGAAACCACCAGCCATTCTTTATGTGACAGAGGAGGCTTTCTACTCTCGTAAAGAGTTAGCGT
This sequence comes from Echinops telfairi, assembly GCF_000313985.2. NCBI lineage: Eukaryota > Metazoa > Chordata > Mammalia > Afrosoricida > Tenrecidae > Echinops > Echinops telfairi. The sequence goes on along the minus strand of NW_022104341.1, from coordinate 63,536,341 downwards.
CTCAGAATCCCACAAGGGCAGTTCTACCCTGCCCTATAGGGTCACCAAGAGTTGGAATCAATTTGATGGCAGTGAGTATTTTCTGGCTGAGCTTGCTGCTTGATGAGAGGCATTTAGCCAAGTGATCAGCAATGCCCCAGGTGAGGTGAAGTCCACTGCCACACAGACAAGTATCGTCTTTCTAAACCATGCAGCCCCAGCCAAGCCACCCAAGAGATGCAAGCGTGTGACCAGCAAAGATCAGCCAACCTGACCCACAACTGGAATGAGGGCCCGGCCAATCCCTTCTGGTATGGGCCAACCTACAGAGTCCTTTGAGAAATATTTAATGTCTGTTATTTTAAGCTATTAAACTTGGGGGTACTTTGTTATACAACAGAGTTAACTGATATATGAGGGGATGGAAGCTCCGAGAAGCTCAATGACTTGTAGAGCAGGTAAGAAAAGAGGCTTTTAAAAAAAACAAAAACCATGTTGTGCCTTTTTCTCTAGACCCTGAGTTCTTCATCTATAAACAAGGAAAATGGGTATGTGGTTAGGAGAAAGCACTCGAAAATTTAAGTAAATCTAATATAGGGCTACATTCTCACTTTCTATCACCTTTTAAATTTTATATCTGAAATACTTGGGTTGGGCCTCTACCACCACCTATTTGAGGAATATCTTCTTGTAGTCTTTGCCTAGCCTATTTCCAGGGTTTAGGGTAACTACCCCTTTCCACCCTGAGTGCTCGCGTTAAAGCCAGGGGATAAAACACATACCATCTGTTTTCTCCATCTTAAAGAGAGCTGACCGTTCGTCTCTCGGGCACTTTTCATCCAAGGAGTCCGTGCAACTGGTCTGAAAATTCTGAAAGACAGAAAGATAGAGGAGTAGAGAGACTTATCAGAATTTGAACAAATACTGAGAAACACAGCCCAGGGAAAAGGGTCATCTTCTCTCCCTGTCTGCCAGAGGTGGCCCTCAGAGTGGGAGATTAAAAGCCTGCACACCCTCCTGGTGCCTAATTCTGGGTGTGTCTGCAGGGCATGGTAGACATGGCTGACACTCAAGGAGGCAGATGGTCCATCTCCTTCATTTGGCAGCTGAGGACACTGAGGCTCAGAAGTCCAGGCCTCTCGACAAATGAAACAAGAAAGAGCTGAGAGCGGACAACCATCACGGCGCTCTCTCCATAGGACTTAGAGCTGAAATGCATCTTGGTAGAAACCATGCTGGTAAGAGAATTATAATGTACTTTGTGAAAAGCTGGAATCAGAACTCTGATAACTGACAGGTGTCACTCCAATCAAACGGAAGACTAAGATGAGATCGTTGCCAGGCTTGCTGAGGACCCGATACCAAGAGGCAATTTCTAAGCACGGGCAGAACAAGGGCAAGTTCATCTCAGGTGGCCAGAAGACATCAGGGACGACCTAAGCAGAAAAGCTTCCTTGTTCTGAATCAGTGTACCTTGAGATTTGACTATAAATGTGCCCCACAGTTTTAATCCATTCCCAAGAGTCTTTCTTACAATGGTAAACAACCTAACTCCTGCCCCAATACAATAAATCACCCAGGATATTGGCATTTGATGATTGTATCTCCACACACATCTGAATGATAAATTACCTGTGACATTCCAGCAGGGGATGCAGAGTGGCTTTAGGAATTCCAATGTGCCTGACAATAAACTTCAGAAAAGTGGAAAAGTGACAAAAGGAAAGAATGGAGACAATGCAGGGAGAGGAGGTTGAGGGGTAGCCCCCAGCGAACTAAGATGAAAAAAAGGGAAGCCAATTAGTGAACTAGAGAAAAGGTCTGGAAAACATTAGGCGTGCTAATGAGAGAGAATGTAGAGAGACTGCCAAGCAGAAACTTTAGTATTACCTCTTGCTGTGAGTACAGAGACTGACTCCCAAGCTGTTGCCCTGCCTCCTGCCTGGGCTCCCCAGAACCATTTCCTAGATGTAGGTCTCATGAAGCTCCAAAGGCCAGGTGGAGCTTCATAAGCAGAGACGCTGCATGCAGAAGCCAGGTCAACCTACATCTTGCCCTCTTCTTTGAGGCAGCTTCAACCTAGCACAGCCAAAAACCCAAGCCTGTTGCTGTCCAGCTGATGAACTCATGGGGACTCGGTATGTTACGGAGAATTGCTTGAGCGAGGGGTTTTCTTGGCTGTAATCTCCAAGGATGCAGATCAGCAGGCCTTTCTTCTGTAGTGCCATAGGGGGAATTTTAACCACCAAACTTTTGATGAGTAGTGAGCTGCACATAGCTTGCATCACCGCACCAGGAACCTGGTGCAGAGGCATAGAGAGAAGAAGCGTCCTGCATTCTAAACAGCAAGTTCTTGCATTTGGTGGAGGGCCAGAGTTGCAGGAGAGGAGAAGTTAGGGACAAGGAGGGTGAGAGTATGGATGGTTTGGGAGACTGAATGTGATCCTTAAAGGGGCAGGCAGTGGAGATGCACCGGGTCGAACCCAGGACAAGTAAAGGAGAGTGGCTCTTGATCACAGCAGTGTTGTGAAGAGAAGCTTCCTGGGCTGAGGCTGTCAGGTATATAATGTGAGACAGGTCTTCTGCGGTGTCGAGGTGAGAAGACGCAAAGGGGTTAGGGACATGGCTGCGAGAGCAATTCTTCCTTCTTTCCTGATAATTCAGCTGTTGGCAGCTGGAAAATCAAAAGTCATTTCAAAGGCTCCTTTGAGCTGTGCTGCAATCCAAAGGGTGCGTTACATGCCTCCTGCATTGCATTAGAAATTGGTGCCAGGGTGCAGTCAGGGCCATAGGTCTCTTGCTTCAGGTTCCTGGTTCTTCTTCTCCTGGCTCTCCATCCTTCCTTTTCCTCCTTCTCATGGCCTCTGTCCTCAGCCCCTAGGCATGGTCCCACAGTCTGCATCTCCATCACCACAGCTCTGTCCCTCCATAGCATCCCTGAGCAAAGGGCAGAGCTTGGGGTACTTGAGGAACACAAATCTATCATCCAACCCTCACAACAACCCAAAGAAGATGTTGACTGTCCGCTCTTTTCATATCAGAGAACATTTAGAAGTCCAGCCAAGGTCACATAAAAAAGCAAGTACTGGGTGTGCTCTCGGGTCTAGTAGATGCCAAGTCTGCCCTCTCATTGAGCAAGAAGACTGAAGAAGGGGTCGGAGCAGGAGTTCTGGAGCCAGTATGCCTAGGTCCAAATCTCAGTTCCTCCAATTAACCCCACTATACCTCAATTCACTCATCTGTGAAATGGTGATAATAAGGACAGTATTTGTTTTACTGGGTCCTTGAAGTGATATATGAATATACCCAAAATAAGGCAGCTTGAATGGTTTCCAACACTCTCCGAGTGTCAACTGTTCCTTGGCCACTCATGCAGGCCCTGGCCTATCTGCTCAACATCCCTTCCCCTTCTGGCCTCCAGCTTCCCTGGGCTATTTCACTCATCCCCTAATCCCTACTCTTTCTTATCTTCTCACATCCTTCAAGACCCAGTTAATCCCACCTATCCTAAGAAGTGTTATTTCAAACCGAGTGAAATGACTTTTATAAAAATTACTCTTTTCTACAGGAAGTCACCAGATGAATTCCATTCCAAAATCTGTCTTTGAGTCAAATTTGTACAAAGTCAGAGCAGTTAGGTCCAGTTCCATCTAACGGCAGTTAGTCAACTGTTTTTCTCAATTTATAGTATACAGGATGCCTTTCTATGCATATCAAACATTAAAGAAACACTTGCCAATAGCTAAAATGGGTGTGTGTGAAATGTGGCACTGCCAGATAAACACTGGACAGTTAACTGTAAGGTCTGTGGTTCAAATCCACTAGCTGGTCCAAGGGAGAAGAATGAGGCTGTTTGCTCTTATAAAGATTTAGAACAGTTTTAATACAGTTCCTCGTGTTGTGGTGACCCCCTCAACCATAAAATTATTTTCATTGCTACTTCATAATTTTGTTATTATTATGAATCAGGCAACACCTGTGAAAGGGTCATTTGAGCCCCCCAAAGGGGTCACGACCCACAGGTTGAGAACGAGCTTCAGAAACCCTATGTACCTATCTAGAGTCACTATGTTTTGGAAACAACTTGATGGCAGTGAGTAATAACAATACTACTTTGGTGCACATTGCAAAGTACTGCCCATCAATTTTTAAATTGACACATTTAAAATTTTTTAGTAGGCTTTGAGTGGGCCTTGGTCCATAACTACACATTGGGTGTAAGTCAGCTATCTGTAACCTGGGGACTGCCTATAATTATTCTAAATGCTTTATGTGTGCCATTTAATTATTAATTATCGTTCATGCATTTCTTTTGTCTCACCAATTAAACTCAAGTACCTGGAGAAAAGGCTTCACCTCTTAAAATGGTACAGGGATGTTTCTTCCACAGTGATGGAAAGGGAAGTCGTTGGCAAATACCTGTCTGCCCTGTAAGGGAGCCCAGTCCACGAGTGCTCTGACTGACCCTGGTTCTCCTTGTGATGACAAATGTCCCTGCTCTAGTGAGTCTCTGTTTCCCACATACATGCAAAGCCTCTGGGCATGGAGAAAGAAAACTGCTCTCTCCTAAACCATCTTGAGCCATAAGAAAGACTGCTTGGTCTGTCTAAATAAGATAGGCTGGATGAACAATCTGGAGGAGAAAACAACGGGACCAACAGTTCTGGGGGGACATGGGAGAGGGGGAGGTGGGGGGTAAGGAAGTGGTGTTAACAAACCCAGGGACAAGGGAACAACAAGTGATCCAAATTGGTGATGAGGAGGGTGTGGGAGGCCTGGTAGGGCATGATCAAGGGGAATGTAACAAAGAGGAAGTGCTGAAACCCTGGTGGGGACTGAGAATGATAGTGGGACA
>NW_022104341.1:63511847-63530279 GCF_000313985.2 Echinops telfairi | reverse complement strand
ATGTTTTGAGAATGACGAGGGCAATGAATGTACAAATGTGCTTTACACAATTGATGTATGTATGGATTGTGATAAGAGTCGTATGAGCCCCTAATAAAACGATTAAAAAAAAACAAAGAAAGACCTGCTTCTCCAAGCTGACTACAAGGCTTCTCCAAGAGAAGAGCCCCCTAGGTCTAGACAGGCTTCCTGGTTATGTAAACTCTCACCATCCTCAGGGAACCAAGCCACACTCATGTCCTTGGGCTAGAATTAGGAGTCCACTCCTTGCATATTAGATCATAAGCCTCTCAATAATTACTCGGCATTCACAAAGTCAAATTTCACTACTTCTTAATACCTCTCTTAGACTGGAGTTTCACTATAATTTATCATTCCAAGGTTACCAAAACCAAACCAAACCTACTGCCAGCGAGGCGATTCCCACTCACAGGAACCCTGGTAGGCAGAGGAAAACTGCCCTCTGGGGTTCCGGGGCTTAAACCTTTAAGGGAGCAGACAGCCCCATTTTAGAAATTGGGAACAGAAGGTAGCCACCTCTGAAGACGAGGGCGCCGCAGGTTTCGCTCGGAAGGGCCTGACACCTGGAAAGAAAGGTGACATCTACATGCACAGGGCACACTCCTTCCAGTCAGCCCCTGCTTCTTGCTGCCGGCCTCCCCCAGTCCTGGGTTTTTCCTTCCAAACCCATTGCAGTGGAGTTGATTCTGAGTCAAAGAGACCCCATAAGACTGGGTAGAACTGCCCCATAGGGTTTCTAAGACGGTAACCTTTACGGGAGCAGACTCCACGGTGATGGATGGGTTTGAATTACCCACCTGTCAGTTGACAGCTGGAAGCTTAACCTCTAGCCACCAGGCCTCTTTTTGATGTGACTTGGTTGAGTGGCATCCAAGAACAACTGCCACATCAACACAAGCTCCTCTGTTCACAACACAGTAGAACGTGAAAATAGCTTTATTGGACAGAATATCCATACAAAGTGACACCTCACAACTTCCTGGCGAATTTAAAACACTGACGGACTGTAATGCATTATTAATGCCTGTTAAGTAGGACCACTCAGTGTTCTGAACCGTTTAATTCCTTGTGTTATTATCCCCCATCCTAGTGTCAAAGATCTCCAAGTCAGTCTCTACTGCTCTGATTAATTCATTATATTCTAGAGATGTCAGCATATACGATATAATTCTCTCCCCCCCCCCTCCTCATCTCATCTCCCTTAGGGCACCGTCAGCTTGTGAAGATCAGAATTCCTGCAGGAATTCTTGTTTTCACCTCACCCCAGGTCCCCCCCGCCCCCTCCCTGTGGTCGTGTGGTACTCACTTAGTACATGGCTCTTCAGTGAGCAAGAGGGAGCAAAATGATCTCTCCTCAAGTGGAACTAACTCACGGAAAGGCATGACCAGGCACCAAGCCCCTAATCTGTGAGTCAGGTTCTGTGTACATTTCCCATTTCATACTCTTGCCTGGGAAATAAGTTGCTTCTCCAGGTTACAAATGCATAAACAAAAGCCCAAAGGAGGCTATGTGTCCATCTAAAGTTACCTGGTTAATCAGGGAAAGGACAGTTTGTGCGACACCAATCACCCCTCGTAGTTTCAAAAAGCCCCTGGGCTGTCTGTTCAAATTCCAAGTGTCAGTGCCCGGCAGGTTGAAAGGTGAGTCCACATGTAACTACCAGGCTATGTTAGAAATAGTTGCAGCAGGGTCCACTCCCCTCCCCTGGCTCCCATGGTACCCAAGAGCAGATTCCACAAACATATCCCCAATACCACGCCCCCACCCACTTCCACACTGCTTCTCAACCCATCTGGTTCCTACCCTCACATTCAAATCTAAAGAAACCTTTCCCTGCCTTCGATCTGAAACGGAAACCCGGGTCAGACTTTTGTTCTTCAAACCTCTCTTTCTTCTGCAAAAATAAAAACGCGGTGTTTCATCCCAGAACAGGCTGCGTGCCAGAATAAACAGCACCTTGGATTTTCTTGAAAAGAAAGCTTGGCTCAAAGCGCAGCCTCGCTGCACGAGAACTCTTGGAGAATGCAACCCTGCAAAGTCAAATATTTGACACGGTGGCACTGGAGAACCGCAAGCCTGTCGGTCCCTGCACTGCTCCTGGCCAAGACAAAGCACTCTGTCCCCCAAAACAGCTTACCGACCCTGCCCAGATGAGGACGCTGAGACCCCAAGCCTCCAAGTGTCAGGAGCAGGGGACAGCTGACAGCCACCCCAACACCCAGCAGGCTGACGCCCTGAGGGGGGGCGGGGGAGAGATTCACTCACGGAAACAAACTGCCTGCGGAGTTCTCCAACGGGCTCCCTTCCCGCTGACCCGTTAAACAAAAAGAGAACTCACGCTCCATCAATGGCACATGAACACAATCTCATTAACTCCAGCCCCGCATTTCCCCCACACTTTCTGCAAGTGCCTGTCTTTTTTGCCTGCATTGCAGCAGCTGAATCTGGAGCTTCGAGGAGAAGGGAAACTGCAATCACATTACCTTCCCTGCACATCCTGCCCCTGCGGTGCGCGGAGCCGGGAGGCTGCGTCGTCTCCCTCCCGGGAAGCGAGGTCTGAGCCGAGATGCTGGCAAGTGAGCTTGGGCACAGCAGCGGCTGCTTCCCAGCTGTAAAAGGACGTGGTCAGATGATCTGTGACCTTGCTGGAAAAGCAAACACTGACTTCCTTTCCGCTCTCAGGAATAGGTGTGAGGGGACGGAAAGAAATTGGAGACTCGGTCAGCAAGCGGGGGAACTTGCAGAAAGGAAGAAGGCTTGGATCCTTCAACTGGGAAGCGAGTGCCCAGACCGGCGATCTCTGTGGAGAGGCACATCTAAAGACACTACACGGCGCACATCCACTTCCAGAGAGTCATCAATTAGGGCATCTGATGAATTAGGCTTTTCCTCCTTCCTCCTGGTCGCTGGGGTGGCTCATTAACGAAACAGTGGCTAACGAGGCAGTTTCCTTCGGAGTTGGCATCTCTCACCAGCTCACCGCGGTTTTTCTTGCCTCTGCTTTTGAAACTTCCTCTGCCCGCTCTTCAGGGAGGCTCTCGGAGATGGCCCCCCAGGCTGCCCACTGCCCAAATCATTCAAGAAGAAGGAGACAATGACAAGACTGGCTGCTCAGCATTCTGCTGCCCTGGGCACCAAAGTGCACCAAGATCAGGCAGGTAGAGAAAAAAGCAAGGAAGTACCTGCTGTAATCACAAGCCAATGCACTGCCACTCCTTGGCTCCGGATTGGGCTCGGTCCCGCCTGCAGGGATCTGGGAGTCCCGGAGGCAGGCGAGTGAAGGAGCCCAGGGAGCAGGGCAGGAGAAGGGGCTTTTGAGTGTCCCAGGCAGGCACCTCACGCGGCTCCTCGAACTCCTTCAGAGTGGAGGCCGTAGGCAGTAAGGTGTGGACCGAGGCTCCTGGTTCCCCAGACCAGGCTCTGACGCTGGAGCAAAAGGCGAGACAGAGGGAGGGGTGATCCAAGAGGGCCAGGGAAATGCCGGGCTTCCTTTGTGCAGGCTCAGCAGAAGCAGCACGGGGACCCTGTCCCCTTGCCCTCCTAGGGCTCTAGCCAAGCCATCCTAGGAAATGAAGTGACACTTCGGAGCAGCTCTGACCTTCTGCGACACTGAAGTCGGCATGTGCTTGCAGAGATCAGGGTTCCGGGCAGGTGTCTGTCTCACCCGCAGTGAAACCCAGGGCAGCTTGCGTGTGTCACCCTGAAATGCTGCCTGCAGACAGCTCCTTGGCTCAAGAAGCAATTCACCATTGGGTTCTGCTTATCTTCACACCAGCACGGAAGGCAGCCAGACCGGGGACTAAATCCCCGTTGCACGGTGAGGAAAACATGAGACGAAATGTGGGGTGACTTCCCTGGGGTCACCCAGGAGTGAATCTGGATTAATACGATGAAGATGCCTGGGGTAGAGTTCTATGTTCTTCCCAGGACACCCGGCCACACTCCTGATTCTCCTAGACGATTCTAAGCAGGCACAAGATGACGTGATGGGAACAAACATAAAAGACATCACAGACCAACTCAACAGAATAAAAAATAATCAGAACTATTTCTTGAACTCTTCAGGTTGCATGAAAAATACACTCTGACTTACATTGTTTGATATATTTTAAATAACCAGCCCCTACAAACTGGCAAGGGAACGGCTGGAGAGGCATATCATATTTCACCGGGAAACCCAGGGGGAAGAAGCCCCATTTGCCAGGCCCCACGGCGCTCTGGGCATCTCTGGGAGACACCTGGCTGCTAACCAAAAGTTGGAGTCCAACCAGAGGTGCCTCCGAAGAAAGGTTTTGATGCTTGACTTCCAAAGAACTGGCCACTGGAAGCCCTGTGGAGCACAGTGCTAGGCCACACTCAAAGGCAACGCCATCAAAACGGCCCCTATGTTCAGCAGCACAAAGCATGGCACAGTCTGGCTCCATCCTCACAGTCCTTGCCCACCTGAGCCCATTGTTGCAGCCACTGTGTCCATCCATCCCATTGAGGGACTTCCTCTTTCCACTGCCCCTCCACTTTACCACGCATGATGTCCTTCTCCAGGGACTGGTCTCTCCTGACAGACAACATGTCCACAGTATGCAACACAGTCTTGCCATCTTGCCTCCAAGGATCACTCTGGCCAGACTCCTTCCGAGACAGATTGCTTGTCCTTTCAGAAGTGCATGGTGCTTTCAATGTTCTTCTTCTCCAGCACCATGATTCAAATGCAGAGTGCCTGACAGACTCGCTTCTATGCTTTTCCATCCTCGCATACTTCCCCACTGTTGACGGAGGAGCGTTCTCTTCCCCCGCTCTCACCACAAATGGTTCCTTACTCAAGACAAAGAGAAGCAAGGTTGTTAGTTCCAGAGCGCTCTCTTTTCTGCAAGGCCCCAACATTTTGCAGAGGGACACTGTTCCCACGTCTTTGCCTGGCTTCTAGGCCTTCCATCAAACACAGCTTCCAAGGGAAGTGGCCAGTCTAAGCTCAGTTGTAGCAAGTGTCTCATATATTCTAAGGGCTGGCTCTCTGTCTCCCAACCAGCATCAAGGCTAGCCAAAAAGCCAAAACTGACCCCATTGCCACTGATTCCAGCCCGTGGATAGGATTCTCTGGGTTGTAATCTCTGCGGGTGCAGATCACCAAGTCTTTGTTCCGTGGCACAGCTTTGTGGGTTTGGATTGCCCATCTTTAGGTCGCTTGTCAAGCACAAACCATCTGCAGCTCCTAAGGACCTAACATCAAGGCTTGGTGCTCAATAAAGTTTGTTCCACAAACCTAGACACAGGTGGCCCCTCCAGGCACCCTGGCAAATGCACAGGACACACTTCTGCTTTTTCACTGGATTCCACTCATCAGATTAAACAGGACATCAGAGCAAAGGGAAAAAATAATGCCACCACCCTACCATCTCCCATCAGTGACAAAGGGCAGTGTGGCTCAGATGCCACATAGAATTGTGTCTCTCATATCTTCAGCCCTCCTCCTGGGAGAAGTAGCATCTTCAGTTCTCTGGCCTCCACTTGTGGGGAGTGGGTAGGCAGGGAGAGGACACTAAGCTGACTGCCTGGATCTCTAAGAGTAGATGAACTTGTTCTGTTCATTGTCTTTATAACTTAGCCAGGACAGCCACCTCTGTCACTACCTCATTTACACACCACGATGAGTACAGCAGGCACTGTCAGGCTCCATTTCCCAGGTAAGGAAAGAAATCTTGTTCCCAAGATCACAAAGTTACAAAAGGCAGAGCCTCAATCCAAGTCCAGGCTTTCTGTCTCTCAGAAGAATGGTCTCCCTCTAGACCAGTGGTTCTGAACCTTCCTAATGCCATGAGCCTTTAATATAGTTCCTCATATTGTGGTGACCCCCAACCATAAAATTATTTCCGTTGCTACTTCATAACTAATGTTGCTACTGTTATGAACTGGAAGCCCCCTATGAAAGGGTCGTTCGACCCCCAAAAGGGGTCGTGACCCACAGGTTGAGAACCGCTGCTCTAGACCACACCATCTGAACTGGGCACTGGGCAGGCAGGTGAATGCAGGAGGGAGCATGCACACACCAGAATGCATGCTTTGGGTGGGTTAGGGGAAGCAGTGTGCTGCCCAGGAGGAAACAGACCCCTGATGGAAGAGGGAAGACCTTCCTGGGCAACCCAGGGACTTTCTCTAGGGGAATCAGTGCTTCTTTCTTGGGGTCCCATCCTTGGCTCCTGACCCTGGCCATGTCTGAGGCACCAACTTGATTCCACCCCCATGTCTCACTCAGACAAAATCCTTAAAGGTAACATCCAACTTCACATTACCTCCAAGCCACCCAGAGAATCCCCTAGACCAGGAGTCGGCAAGCTTTCGAGACGGAAGAGCCAATTCTGTGCCTCACAACAATTTAAAAATTATTTGAGAGCCATAAATATATTTTTACAAACAAAATAAATCACCAGGATCTGAATAATACCCTTGATCGCCCCCCCCCTACACACCAATTTTCCTTCAGGACCACATGTGTGTACCAAAAGAGCCACCTATGGCCCTCGAGCCGGCGTTTGCCAACCCCTGCCCTAGACCAAGCACGTCTATTCACAGGAACTTCTTTCACAGATTAATTTGACTGAAGGGAAGTATTGACTCCCTTTGCAATCTAGAAACCCCCAACGTCTCTGACCCACCCAAGTCAGGCAAGAGGACTAAGGCTCCAAGGGAAGAGGCGGGACTATCTTAGGAAGGCACCTTCTAAGTGGTCCCTTAGGCTTTTGCACTTTAGCAGGGAGCCAGAGATTGGGCAGTGTGTGCGGTTACAGAGTCGAGGGGGCGTTCCCAGATGAAGTATTTGCATAACTGAAACAGGCCTTCACCGGTACACTGGTGCACTCACAGTCCCTCTTGCCAGAATTCACCCTAAATCATGCATGTGAGTGAGACTCTTGGGTGTAGTAATTCAAGAGAGAAATGAGCTATTCTAAAGATTAACTCTTTAAAGCAAGTGCAATGTTTTGAAGAAAGAAACAAGACCGATTGCAGAAAGAAAGGAAGCTGCATCGACCAGTGAGAAACTCTCCTTGGAGAAGAAGAAAGGCGGTTAGGCAACAGGGAAAAAGGCGTTTAGGCAACAGCTCTCCCCTCATATAGACCCTTCCCGAACTTTGTCCTTGATGTCAACGTGTTGCAAAATCAAGATCCAAATAAACAAGCGAGGGCAAGGAGTGAAGAGCAATTCATAAGAAAATAAAAATGGTAAATATTTGGAAATATTTACCAAGAGATGTGAGCTAAACAATGAAATGCCATAGTTTTTGTTTTCCCTAAATGTCCTAAGGACTCTGGGTCCACTGCAAACACTATGTGAGCCCTGGTGACACAATGGGTTGGTAACACATTGGGCTACTAACCACAGGGTCAGCAGTTCAAATCTACCAGTTGCTCTGTGGGAAGAAAGTTGAGGCTTTCTGTTCCCATATAGACTGACAGTCTCAGAAACCCACAGGAGCAGTTCTACTCTGTCCTGTAGTGTCACTAGGAGTCAGTATTGCTTTTTATGGCAGTGAGTTTGATTGTTGTTTTGAAATAACTCTACCACGTGCCTGATCCAAGTCACGGTCATGTCAATCACCACAGGCAGATGAGGAAATGAAGCATGTGAATTGTGGCGCTGGCTAAGACCATAAATAAACACACTGTGGACTGACAGAAGAAACCAGTCTTAAAAGAGCCCCACGGGTGAGGTTCCTTAGAAGTGAGGGAGGTGAGGCTTGGTTTTGGTTACTCTGGGCATATCATCAGGAAAAAAGTAATTTCTAGAAAACGGCATATCTGCTAAAACCACGTGTCAACAAAAATGAAGGAAACCATCCATGAAATAGCCGTGACAATGGCCTCTATGACACCACTGGTCAGGAAGGAACGGAGCAACCTTTACTCCGTTACACACGAGGTCACCACCAGGGGGATCAATTCAGTGGACAACAAACCTTGAAGAAGTATTTTTTATTCTATTATCCAAGGTCCAAGGTGGAGATTCGGAACAGTTGCCCAGGAACTAAAGCCATCAACGTCAAAATTTGAATCCACGATTTTCTGACTCTAAAGTGCCACTCTTAACCATGATACAAGACAGACTCTTAGCAAGTTAGAAAAGAAATGAATAAGGAAGGATTCTCATTGCTGATAAGGATGTGATGAGAAGGCCCCACCATCCTCCCTAGGAGATTGCAGCAGGCTCAGAAACCCACAGCGGGCGGTTCCAAGTAGACTGGGCACTCAGGAGGAATCTCTCCCAACACACCGTCTATTGGGTGGCATGTCGAGACATGTCTGAGGTGTGTCTGAGGTATGGCAGGTATGGCACCAAGCCTTGGGTGCCATTTAAAGAGGATCACTCCCTACTAACCCAGAATGGCCCGGTATAGACCCAGAGGTACAACAGACTCAAAGACACATGCATTTCGGTGTGGAATGCAACTTGGGAAAAGAAAACGAAAATCCTCACAATTGGACCAATAGAAAGCATCATAAAAAATGGAGAAAAATCGAAGTTGTCAAGGGTTTTGTTTTACACAGTCAGTGCTCATGGAAGCAGGAGTCAAATATCAAATGACACATTGCATCGGGCAAACCTGCTGCATAAGGCCTCTTTAAAGTGTTATAGAGAAAAGATGTCGCTGTGAGGACTAAGGTGTGCCTAAGCCAAGCCTGATGTTTTCCCGCACCTCGTATGCAGGCAATAGCAGGAATGAGTAAGGTAGACTGGAGAAAATGGATACATTTGAATTCTGATGTTGGCAAAGAATATTGAAAGTACAATGAACTGCAAGAAGAGCAAACACATCCCTCTTGGAAAAAGTATAGTGAGAGTGCAGCTAGGATGGTAACACTTCATCTCATACACTGTATACACTGTGAACCTGTTATCAGGGGAAATCAGTCCCCAGCAAGGGACATCACACATGTAAAGCAGAGGGTCAACACAAACGAGAGTGACCCTCAAGAGGACGGAGCGATAGGGTGGCAGCAACAATGAGCTCCAGCATGACAACATGGCATGAGCTCTGGCAGCATGTCCTGTTGTACACAGGTCACTAGGAGTCAGGACGGACTCGAGGACACTTCACAACAGCATGTATGAACTGGAATCGTGGTAGCCATACTTTTTTACGTCGCCCCAGACAGCCAGTTTTTCTTTCTCTTTATTGGGAGCCGAGTGAAGGTCTATAGAGCAGATTCCTTTCCCGTTCACCAACGCATGCACATTCCAGTTCACCTCATTGACTGCCATCCTCAAAATGCGCTATCTATCACATAGCCCTCTTTCTGTTTGTCCTGTCCCAGTTACGCCATCGTTCCTAACCTTTCCAAACGTTATCCTCAAAAACCACAGTAGTTTTCAGTTTCCTTAAAATAATTCCCTTTTGATGTCAAATGGTTTATTATTCTACGGTTTATGGAGCTCACTGGTGTTATTGTTCCCCTTATAGACCTGTCTGCTGTTTGGCTGAAAATTGAGTCATGGGGGTTAGCTCCCCCAGGTTCAATCCCAAAGGTGCTTAAGGTTCATAGTTTTGGGTGTTCCACTAGTCTCTATTTGACTAGTAAGCCCGTCTTTTAAAAATCATGTTGAATTTTGTTCTATATTTTTATTCCACTCTATCCAGGGCCTTCTAATGGGATCCTTTTCAGCGCAATTGGCAGCAGTAGGCGGGCACCATCTAGTTCTTCTGGTCTCAAGGGTCTGGGGTCGTATGCTCATATGGCTAATCAGTATATTGGACTAATTGTTTCCATATGTCTTCAGTTTTCACCACTCTTCTTTCCTCTAGACAGGAAGAGACCAACAATTGCCCTTAGATGTCTGCTCATATACTTTTAAGACTCCAGCCACTATTGACCAGAGTAGGACTTATAATATTATCATTGTGGGCTATGTTTTGCTAATTTTCCTTGGTGTTCCCAGAGACTATGGGCCCTAGCTCCCAGGATCAGCAACTCATTTCTTCGAGTGTTTGGGTATGTCTAAGAAGTTTTCATAACTTTACTGCCAGTACGTTCCACTACTTGAAGTACTTCCCAATAAAGACGATAGCAATTAAATTTTAGGTCAACTAGCACCTGTGTGAAAATGTAGGAGTGGGCTCCAACCTATCAATCAGCTCATAGCCTGGTGATGCCTCCTGGGGTGTGTGGCCTTTTTACGAGAGACAGTGAGAACCTCTCTCTGCTCTCTAGCCCTTTGCTTCACTCTTTGCTAGGATTCTGGGTCAGCCTCCAGGGGCAGCCCCAGGTGGGCTGCTCAACCCTGGGAGCTGTCAATGCTCTGCCATGTTTTAATTGACCTTGGATCCATGTGACTCTGCACCCACCAGCTTGTGATCTTCTTGTATCCCACCTCACCTTTTGGCATCATGAGCCTTGGCTACATGGTTCTGAAGAAGGTCCCAGATAGTATCAGACTCGTGGATTTGAGCTGGATTGGGTTGAGATGCCTTCTTGACATAAAATTACTTCTTGATATAAAGTTCTTTCTTATACATATATGCATGTCACTGGTTTTTGTTTTTCTAGACAACCCAGACTAACACAAAGATCAATGAGTACATCCTTCAGTATGGGTTACAACTTATGAAAACAAAAATCCTCACAACTGGACCAGTAGACAACATCCTGATAAATGGAGAAAAGATCAAAGTTGCCAAGGATTCCATCTTGCTTGGTTCCACAATCAATGATCATGGAGGCAGAAACCAAGAAATCAAATGATGCATTGCAATGGGTAAATCTGCTGCACAAAACCTCTTTAAAGTATTGAAGATCAAGGATGTCACTTTGAGGACTAAGGTGAAGGTTACCCAAGCAACAGTATTTTCAATCACCTTATATACACGAGAAAGCAGTACAGTGAGTGAAGAAGACAGAGAATAACAGCTGCATCATGAGCTCTGGTGCTGGCAAAGCACTGCAGGCTGCCAGGAGAAGAAACGCACCGCATTAGAGGAAGTGCCACCACAATGCTCCATGGAAGCTAGAATGGCGAGGCTTTGTTTTAAATGCTTTGGACAGGTTATCAGGAGAGACCTCTCCCTGGAAAAGGAGTTCATGCTTGATAAAGTGGAGGGCTATCAAAAAAAAGGAAGACCCTCAATGAGATGAATGGCTGACCCACTGACTGAAACGATGAATGTAATACAACAATTGCGAGGCAGGGAAGGAGTGGGCAGTGTTTCATTCTGTTGTACATATAGTTCACTCTGAGTCAGAACCAACTCAACTGTACTTCTTCTAACTTTTCATTTTTTCCCAAACTTCTTTCAGGATTCCTTCCTTGTCTTTGGTTTTGGAAAGTTGGACTATCTTTGTGATCTACAACTACACACACACACCCCGAATTCGATCCTGTTTGGAGCTCAGTGGACTTCTTAGATGCCTGTATTCTCATATTGCATGACCTTATGGCAGTTTTCTTCCAACCCATCCTCCACATCTTCCCTGTGCTTTTGCTGTTTCTGTTCTGGAGTTCCAAACACACATACGTTACTCTTCTTACTGGTGTTTCCCATAATTATTAGGCTTTCTTCATCCCCCCCCCCCCCCGACTGTTCTTCTAGCAGATTATTCATTGTTTGGTCTTTAATCTCACTAATTCTATTTTCCCTTGATTCAATTCCACTCCTTTGTCTTTCCAGTAAATTACCTATTTATGCATTGGGTTACTAACTGGAAGGTGGGCACTTTGAAATCACCAGCAGTTCCTCAGGAGAAGGATGGGGCTCTCTACTCCTAGAGTACCAAGAGTTACCAAGTTAGGTCTGGTAATTCAGTTGGATTTCTTGTACAGCACCCTGCAATCCAGGCTACAGCGAACCAACCAAATAAGCTATAAGATCCTTTCCTAACATATTAAGCTGAAACACTGCAGGAAGGAATTTGTGCTTAATGGACTCATATTAATAAATTCAGATGGATCGAACTTTATATTTCCTGCATAATTATCCCACACCTTGAATAGCCATTCCCACACATATTTTCAAGGATTGTTTGTACATATCAAAAATAAATAAATAAAGCAGTTGTTTTGGAATGTGGCACACCTCTTCCTGGGTCATCATTTGTACTTCACTTATTGGAGCTCACTAGTTTTATGTATACAGAAGCAATAACAGGTGATGTGGTGTTTCCTGTGAACATTCAGCAATGTCTTGTATGGCCCCTGCCTCAGGAGAAACTCCAGACAATGTCCTAGGTGCCATCTCAGCATGGATTAATCTCCTCAAATTTGGGTGGAAGAGAAAATGCTTTTACTGATAATGGATTAGCAGATGGAGGGTGAATATTGCGGGCTAATGTGATTCACTGGAATTTAGGAGCCCAATGTCCCCATCCTCCTGATTATGTGCCCCTATGTTACCATATCACGTTTCAAGATCCTGTTTCTTCCCAATCAATGTCCACACTTTAATATCACACATCATTCAATGTTGAAAATTCAGTTGCCTGAGAAATTCACTATCTTTATGATAAGACTCTGGGTTTGGGTTTCAGCAATATCAATTCTATTACTACAAGAAATCAGGCTGTCTTTCAGGGTATGATTGGAACCCTTGAGGTATTTTATGGGGTGCTTGAGAGTTGTGGCTCTGGAGCCTTGAGCTCGTCTCTTTCCTTTATCAATTTATCTATTGTAAGTGGAAACAACCAGCTAGCTGCCCTATACTTCTCATCCTGACGAAATTGCAGAAAAGTATCAAATGTGATTACCTAGAGCCTTGCTTCCCACCAATACTTGATCTATTGGTTGTTGTATCTTGCATCTTATATTGCGACCTCATGCATGGATTAGCAGTATTCTCTTTATTAGTGGAAGCATAGTCATCAGTACTAATGGAGTAAGAGTTATCAGTGTCTGAAGAACTAATCAGGCTTGAGAACCAATTTAGAAAACTCATCCTTATAATTTTGTTTCACTAGAACTAGTCTTGGTACTGAATGTCTTAGGCTGGGTTCTCTAGAGAAGCAAATCAGTGAAACTTATATATGTGTGTATGTGTGTATATCTATCTATCTATCTATCTATCTATCTATCTATCTATCTATCTATATAGAGGGAGAGAGAGATGGGGGGGGGTTATTGAGAAAATGGGCCACACAGCTGTAGCAACGGGCAAGTTGCAAGCTCATGGATCAGATGTCAGGCTGGAGGTTCTCCTTGATCACAGCTGCAGGGGCTGATACACCACAAGTTGGCAGGTCAGAAAGCAGACTTCTGACTGCAGAGGTGAATGAATGCAAGGTCAGCAAGTAACATGGCAGGCTTCTAACGACTCCTGGGATCGGCAGGTGACACAAAAGACCACTGGCTCAAATCCAAAGAGTAGGAGGGCAACAAGCCAGATATAGGCCAGAGGAAGAAAAAAGCAATCAAACTTTCCCACAGTACTCACTTATACTGGAAGCAGGCAACACACTCAAAGAGACCTCATCATGGTAGATTAGTAGGTCTTAAAACTGCCGAATCACTGAGAATCTTGGTGCAGCCAAGTTGGCATAAAACCTTAACTACCACAGTATACCAGAGTTGTGCAAATATCACCACATGTAATTTTAGAACACTGGTTTCTTCACTGCACTAACTGCAAGGTCAGCAGTTCGAAACCACCAGCTGCTCTGAGGGAGAAAGATGAGGCTTTCCATTCCTGTAAAGAGTTACAGTCTCAGAAACTCAGAGAGGCATGTGTCTACCCCCGTCCCAGCCCTAGGCAACCACTAATCTACTTTCTGTCTCTGTTTGAATATTCCAGAAATTTCACATAAATTGAATCAGACAAAATGTGTCTTTTGTAAATGTCTTCTTTTACGAGTGGGGTGTTTTCTGAATCAACTTGATGGCAGTGAGTCTGGTTTTGGATGATGCTTTGAGGTTTCACCAGGGCAACCAGACTACGATGGACAAGGCAGAAAGGCCTTAGCAATTACTTCCAAAATATCAGCCCATGAAAGACCTCTAGCACAACAATAGTCTTACCCAAATGAGACACAGGGATGTCCCACGGATGTGGGGTCTGCATGAGCCGGCTGCAGATGTAACAGCAGCAAGCTCGTAACAAGCAAGGGATGCTGCGGGGGTGGGGGGATGGGGGGTAGCCAGCTACTCAACACCCTTTAGTGAACTTTTCAACACAAGCTTGCTAGCGTGGTTCCTGTTGGAAACCATGAAGCCTGGCGGCTGTAATGCAGCATCAGCTTTATCTTGTTCCTAATTGCTTCTATTGTTCTATTAATTTATATTACGTGGAGAGTTATTTTTAGAACCACTCTTGCTTTTTTGGGGGTGGGGGTGGGGAGCTGAGATTATTTGTTGCGCTATTATTTTGATCATGTTCCTCTGCCTCGTTCATCCTTAAATATTACCAAATTTTTTCCCCACTGCAAAGCGGGCCTGAGTGTGCTCGCTGGAGCCAGGCCCCTCCCTCCACCTAAGCAGCCACCATCCAAAGAGCTTGGCAGCTGTGACTTGGAATAAACATTTGCGGAATTTTCCCAGGAATTCAGCTCCACTTCCTCCCTTCTGGGTCACTTCAGTGGAAGCACCCCAAGGGGAGGCACAGACATCCCCCCACACACAGCGGGGCACCTTGGCACCCACCGTGTTTGGGCTGCTCCCGCCCCCAACCACTGCCCCTGCTCGGAATCCAGCAGGAGCCTACAGGAGTTCACAGAATGGGCTGCAGGTGCAGGAGGTTTAGTCCTGCTGGGCCGTGGCATCTGCCTTCTGGGCAGAGAGCAAGAGGGTTTTTTGGCTCAACTATGCACAGCCTGCACATTCAGGAAAGTCAGTTAGACCAAAATGAGCCTGATAAGTGATCCCCAGGCATCTGGGTGGGGCCAGGGCGGTTTCCAGAGCTCCCAGGCAAGTTGAAAGGCTTTTGTAATTGAGGAGCAGGCTGATTTGATGTGGGTCAAATAAGGGCGAAGAGCACTCAGCCCCAGTGGTGCACTGGCTGAAGGAAGGGCAAGAATCAGTCCAGAGATGAAGCGGAGAGAGGAAGATGCAGGCATTTTAAATTGAATTTTATTTTTTAATTCTCACTGCCATCAAGTTGATTCCAACTCCAGCAACCCTTTAGAACAGAGTAGAGCTGCTCCTGTGGGTTTCCAAGACTTTGTTTTTTTTACGGGGGTAGAAAGCCTCCTTTTTCTCCCTTGGAGTGACTGGTGGTTTTGAACTGCTGACCTCTTGGTCAGCAGCGCAACGTATACCCTACTATGCCACCAGAACTCCTCTGGATGCTGGTATAAGAAGATCAACATGAACTTCAGAGTTGGCGGGCGGCACGCACAGCGCTACAAACCATCGTATTGGCAGTTGAACTCCACCCAGAGCCACTTCAGAAGGAAGACTAATAATCTCCTTCCACAAAGTCACAGTCCTTAAAAACCCTCTGACACACGCAGGGTTGCCATTAGTAAGAAACAAGGCCGGTCTTTGTGTTTTGGGGGGAGAGGGCAGGTCTTGTCATCGTGGCTTTGGGGCGGGGGTGGGAAGAGGAGGCATATGAACTTCTGTCCACTTTTCACTTTAGACTACAAGGCATCGTGCACCACCTGGCAAGACAAATGAAGGTTTACTCCTATGGTGGTGTTGCCTGAGCTTGGTCTTGCTCTCGTGTGGGTCAAGTCATGAAGGAAAAGTGTTGGCGGAATACACCCCTTATAATTGTGCCCTCAAATGAGTCACAGAATGGTCGGGCACTTGGAACGTAGCGCGGACAAACACCTATGACCGCTGAGTGGACTGCACTTGCTGTCAGGCAGAGCAGAACGCTCCACAGGGTCTGATGTAAGTCAAATGTCAGGTGTTTCTTCCAAGGAGCGGCCGGTGGGTTCAAATCACCCTCCTTTTGGTTAGCAGCTGAGTGAGTGCTTGACCACCGGGCCCGCAGGGCCCCTGGAACACAACTGGGCAGCGGTGGACCTGACCATGGGGCTCTTTCCATTGACAGTCCCTCCATCCTTCTCCCGGGTGCCCTTGGGGCACCAGCCCAGGCCCTTGCAGGCGGCAGACGCTCACACACCACGGCTGGCCAGAGAAACACACAAGTAAAGGACCTCGGCTATCACCCTCCTTTACCAGTGGGGCAACTGAGGCTCAACAACAGATGTAGGTCACAAAGCAGGGTCAGAGTCAGATTCTGCTTTCTAGATCTGAATCCAAGTTTTCCTTTATAAGCCCGCCTCTGGTGGCTCTGGTCGGCAGTGCGATGATGGTATTGGGGGATGTGGAACTAATGGTTTCTTTAAAAATGAATGGCTGGCGCCCCCAGGTTCCATGCAAAGTAGTGTTACGCTTTGTTTGTTGCAGTTCACAGCGCCAGAGAACTGCGCACATCCCACTGGGAACCTTCGTCTGCAGCCTCTGGCTGCGAGAGAGGAAGATGCATGACCATCAAATTGACTGCCAGCGTCAAGGAAGCACTGACTGCGCCCCAAGTCTTCGCAGGATGCCGGGGTAGTACTGGCAGCCCGCCTGTGTCACCGGTAGAAAGATGGCTGCCTCCTGGCCCCGTCTGAGTTCAGCCTTGTGTTCTAAGAAACAGCAGTTAAGCAGGAAAAAAAAAAATGCATTGGAAACAATCCAAGCCTTCACTGCAGTCTCTAGGGAAAACACCAAAGGGGAGGTGCATTCTTAACACAAAGCAAAAGTCTGCATTTTTTTCTTCCTTCCCCATTGCAGCTCTTCTCAGAATCTATTTCCAGCAGAGCAATCGTGCCAGAAGCAGGCGCTCTGCTCCCCCGCATCCCTCATGCAAACTCGTCTGCTGTCTCACCCCCACCCCCACCATCGACGTACATAGCCTGTCTGTCTCTCCACCTTCTTCAGGGAGAATCTCAATATCTGCTCCGGTCTTCCAGTGCTTTCTCGGCATAATAACGAAGGGGCCAGGGATGGCAAAAATTCCTTCAGAAGGAAATTCCTCAGAAGGCTCCAGAGGCAAAGAGTTTGTGAATACTTAAGAGTGAGCAGTGTTGTTCCCTGTAGCGCCCATTTCACAGATTAGAAAGCAGAGGCTTGAGAACAGTAGACAGAGTGAATATTTATATCGCTATCATAATGACTATAGTGACTGATAGCCAGACCCTGTTCTATGCGGTTAAGTGTTAAATAGTTCACAATGACCATACTAAGTCGGAGTTATATCTTATTCACAGATGCGAGGTCAGAAATGTATCAGGGGCACACAGCTAGGACGTGGCAGGGCCAGACTTCAAATGGAGGTTCATCTGACTCTAGAATGCAAACTCAATCAGTGTCCCTGCCTTTTAGACGCCGATCTGAAACCATCCAGGAAGCCACAGACACACAGTGACCCTACAGGACAGGGCAGAATGGCCCCTTCCAGTTTCCGAGGATGTAAATCTTCATGGGGGCAGAAAGCCTCATCTTTCTCCCTCTGAGTTGCTAGCATCTTTGAACAGCTCACCTTGTGGTTAGCAGCCCAATTCCTAACTCACAACACCACTAGGGCTCCTGAGCGAGTTGCCAGTGAGCCTGAAAAGAAAGAGAAGGGACCAGATACCAGGATTTAGTAAAGGGATGTACTTAGCACTAACTTGCATCAGCTAACTTCGCTAAAATTAAAATAGGACTAAACATTTTGGGGGAATGCAATCATTCCATAAAGAAATTAAATTTACTGGTTGAGAAAATTGGCGAAAAAACAGTCACTTCCAAATGGGCATTATTCAATCAATAAAACACAATTACTTTTCAAATAATCTTTGAAAGTTCTAAGGAGTCTTGAGGTGTTTAATTGCTATTTAGCCAGATAGCAGTAGCCGAGTTAAGCAGATATCAATTTTACAGAAAATGTTCTTTGCAAGATCAGCACTCTGTCAGAATTTAAAAAGACTTTTTTTTTTAGGCTAGCAACAGGGGTTTTAGATTACACATTACTTTCGTCTCTGTTTTTCACAGGGGAAGGCAAGAGGCAGGCTGCGGCGGCCGATTCTGGATGCGGAGCAATGTGAGGATCCTGCCTCACCGAACTCAGAGGAAGATGGTCCTCCACCAGTGAGACCATGTCCCAGAAGCAGAAGAATCCTCAGCCAGACATCTCCCTATAGCTCTGGCAGATAGAAGCCAGGACCTATCTTGGCCAAGACTTGGGGCAGAAGTTTGCCTGGATTCCACTCACAACTGCTATCTCTGAGGAGCCATGGAATGACGGCAGCAAACACACATTAAAGGAAAACGAGGACAGAAAATCAGGCTGTCTGGGTAGGCATCTGCATTTTTTTTTTCAGGTTTTTAAAAAATTTTTATTTATTTATTTTTTAACATTTTATTAGACGCTCATACAACTGTTATCCCAATCCATACACACATCAATTGTGTAAAGCGCATTTGTACATCGTTTCTCAAAACATTTTCTCTCCATTTAAAC
>NW_022104341.1:63509885-63510915 GCF_000313985.2 Echinops telfairi | reverse complement strand
TGATAGCCGGGCACCATCAGCTTTCTTCACCACATTTGCTTATTCACCCGCTTTGTCTTCAGCGGTTGTGTCGGGAAGGTGAGCATCATAGAAAGGCATCTGCATTTTAACAGGCCTGCCAAGAGATTCTTGTGTGCCTTAGGAGACAAGACTGGAGACCTGCTTCCAAAAGGTTATTGCCAGGTCCACTCTGCATCCACGAGGCCGCCACGGTTCACTCCATGGCAACGGACGACACCAGAACAGAGCTTCTCAAATGAACTAGGTTTTGAAGGTCAGAAGCAGAGTTTCTTCCCCAGCCAATGTTTTCGGGACAAACTTAACACGTGGAAACCAGGGACGTGTGCACACCTAGGGCTCTTACCTTGCTACAAAACAAAGGTGTGGGAATCAGATACCAGTTACTTTGGTAATTTGAAGAGACTAGATAAATCCTTCTGGCCAAATTTCCTGAGCAAAAGGCCTGGAATCACATGGAATTACATTTCATGCTGACCAGGGTCCCCCTTGTCCCCCACCTCCCCAAGACTAGAAGTGTTTGAGCCAATGACATCCTGCCTTGAAGCTTTAAGGCTTAAATCTCCAGAGTGCAACGGGTTGCTCAAGTCTCCTTGAATCTTCGTGGTCACCAAGCACTACAAAAAACCTAGTATGTACACATATAAATGTATATATTCCTTCCCCCCAAAATATATGCAAATGCTGCTGTGATTACTAAAATACAGCCATGCATTGATTAACATCCATGTTACATTCTGTAAAGTAGGATGTGTGATGAAATAAAATTACTTAAACCTGGCTCTTTAATCCATTTGTCTATAACTACCACCCAATGATTGGGTAACCACCACCAAATCACCACCTCACAGCCATTGAGTCAATGCTGACTCACAGCAACCCTGTCGGACAGGGTAGAACTGCCTGTGTGGGTTCCTGAGACTGTAAAGAGTTACAAGAACAGTGTTGCTTGGTTTTGCTGTCTTGTTTTTATGCATGTTATCTCCGCAGGCCTGTCTGGATAGGACAGGCT
>NW_022104341.1:63476080-63508442 GCF_000313985.2 Echinops telfairi | reverse complement strand
CAATTGATGTGTGTATGGATTGGGATAACAGTTGTATGAGCCCCTAATAAAATGTTAAAAAAGACAAAAAAAAAAAAAAGTTACAAGAGTAGAAAACCTCGTCTTTCTCTCTCTGAGCAGCTGGTGGATTCAAACGGCTGACTTGTGTTTAACAGTCCAATGTATAATCTACTAGACCACCAGGGCTCCAAATAATTGGGTGGGACTGTGCACATAAGGTGCAGAGGACCCCAGCTCAGCACCTTTGAAATTCCTGCCTGAGGAGACTGGGGACAGCACAGAAGAGCAGCCCCCAAACTGTAAGACGATGAGGCAGAGCAGTAGGCTGGTCTCCTGGCTCACAGAGACAGAGGCCAAGGGACCATGTGGTTGAGAGGCTGAAGACCACAGAGTAAAGGGCTTGGCTACTGGCTGAGGAGAGGTGCTGATGTGGATCAATAACTGTATACTTAAATATTTTCTGATCCTGGCTTCTGTTAGCCTGTTAACTTCCCTAATAAAGCCCCATACCTGTGAGTCTTGTCTACGAGTTCTGTGTGGCCATTGCAAAGGATTATTGAATGCAGCAGAAAAGAAGAGAATTGGGGGCAAGCAGTTGGTGTGGGAAGAGGGTAAAGACGGAGGGAGGGTGGAGGCCCATCAGACCTCCGCCTCATGGCAATCGTGTGCTAGTGTGGAGATGGATTCGCCTCCATTGTGTCACCAGGGGAAGGCAGACACGGCTTCCACACTATTTTCTCAGGATGGCATGTGAACTGAATGTTGTTGAAACACCATATCATAATCTGGCTCTGCATTTTCTTCAAGCACTGCAAGCAAGCTTCAGGGATTCACGTTTGTGTGTGGTCCTCAATCCACAACATTAGCAATGTCACCGTGTCTGGCTGATAAAGGCCCCTCTCAGTTCCACTACCCTTGTTGTTTTCAGTGGAGCCCATCCTTAAATAGCTTGGGGAACTGTTTTCCCCGTTCTTGAGGATCACCTTGATGGTGCAGTGTGATGTGCCTAAATCATGAGCAATAGCAGCCACTGTTTTTCCGCTTCCTTGTTGTTTAATAACCCCTTGTTTCACTTCCAAATCAATAGTTCTCCTCTGCCTCCTGCCGCTGCTCTCTCGCTGGGCCAGCACCTCATAGCACTATTGTCTAAAGACAGTATTAAACACAGAGATAACACTGTACCGCTCAAGGCACGTGGTACACGAGAATGGGTGCTGCTACTCGTGAGTAGGAGCATACACACAGTTCTACAGGAAAGCATACAGACGGAAAGCACGGCACATATTGATAAGTCAGTTACATAGGCAGTTATTCTGGCTATCAGGACATATATGTTATAGGCTATGTATGAACTGGCCACACAAACGCTTTGTATACACGACACGGGAACACATGTTGTATTTGGGAAGCAGTTGTGTCCCCTACATCCCATTCTCCGACCGCCATTTATGCACTCTACTAAATCTCCTTGGACCATGGGCCTACATGTGGTATATTACATGAACGGATGCTATGCAGTGCATGACTGCACATGTACTTTTAAAGCTTTACTGAATTATTAGAGCTCAGAACGGTTACCGTTGATCAAGTACCTACTCTATTCCGGCCTGACAAGCCATACTTCTCATTCATTAATGCTTTTAGTTATCATGACAATCCTTATGAGGCTTATATTTTTATTAAAACCATTTATAAATGCTTAGAGGGATTAAATAACTCTTCCAACCTCAGGTAGCCAGCAAGGGGCAGATACAGAATCCAAACGTCTGTTTGTCTGAAGTCAAAATACGTGCTTGCCAAGCACAAGCTAAGGTCTGGAGTCCTCATTTATTGTCTCCTTCCTCAAGGACAATCACTCCACTCACAATTGTAGGCCAGGTATAGGAGGGATGAGTATCCGCATAGTCTAGCCAGGACTCCTAGATGTTGCCGAGTGGACCTGGGCAGCCGACCCCTCAACTTCCTTAGGCTAGAACAATCCACCTGAGAAAAGCATGTGCAGAAGCCAGCTCTGTTCAGTCTGTTCCTAAGGACCCGCACACCACCCATCCAGGTGACCGATTCCACGAATTCAGTAATGGTCGCAAGTGCCTACAAAGCCATCCTGATTATTTCTTGGTTGTTACCAGGAACGCTAAGGAACCTGGAAGGTATAAGCATTTGTCTGCTAACCAAACTGTTTGGCAATTCAAACTCACCCATGCTCTGAAGAAGAAAAGACCTGGCATTCTACCCCTGTAAAGAAAACAGCCCAGAGACACCGTGGGCAGTTCTTCTCCGTCACATGGGACCACGTCAGCCGATATTGCTTTGAAAGCACCAAGCAACAACGGCCGAAAGCCCCATGTCTCCCTGTGGAATTGAGCCTCCTGCGCCTGACCCACAGGGTGCGCACGCTCTCTCTCTCTCTCTCTCTCTCTCTCTCTCATCTGGCGACAGTGAGTATAGCCAGAGGTCCCACTCTGTTTTGTTTTTTCCATACTATAAACATTTACAGAGTCCTGGTGGCATAGTAGTTCACATTGGGCTGCTAACTACAAGGCCAACAGTTCAAAACCACCAGCTGCTCCATGGGAGAAAGAAGGGGCTTTCTGTTCCTGGAAAGAATCACAAGCTTAGAAATCCACAGGGGCAGTTCCACCCTGTCCTATAGCATCACCATGAGTAGGAATCGATTCGATGGCGATGAGCTACAAACACCTTGGCAGCCTGATGGCAATCTAATTTGTAGGATCAACCACAGTCAACGATATGGTCAATAGACACAGTTGATATATGGCTATGTTTTTGGTTTATATGCTCCACATGCCTGCTGGAGGATTTCAATTTGAAGGCTTAATCTGAATAGGACATCACATCCCTGAACAGAAATTAACCATCAACCAGACGTCTGTTCCACTCGCTTCTCTATCACCAAATCAGAGGGATACAAAAAGAGAAAAGAAATGCATGCATTTTTTGTTGATGCTGGGCAAACACAACTCCTTTTCTAAAATTGACAAACTCTTCTAAAATGTCTCTTTCTTGAATAAGCAAATCTTCAACGAGTTCGTGAGTACCTGCTAGGTGATGGGCACCACATTAGATATTGAATTGGTGGGGGGAGTTGGACATGACAGAGAGAGGTACTATTGTCACATAGGAATATGTATATAAGTTCGAGGGGAGTGGGTTTGGTTTTGGGTTTTCAGTGTGAGTGAACGTGTGTGTAAATACATTAGAAATTGTATACACTTAACATTTATTGAGAACTCGCTATTTGCTGAACACCAATAGAGTCAAATACATTATCTAAGCTTCCTAATAACCCATGGTGACTCAATGGTTAAGCACTTGATTGCTAACTAAAGGATCAGTCAGAGGTCGAGTTAAGCAGCAGCTCCGTGGGGGAAAGACCTGGTAGACACTGGTGCCAAGGAAACCCTCTGGGGCCTTTCTACTGTGTCCAGCAGAGTCACTAGGAGACCGGATCAAATCGACAA
This sequence comes from Echinops telfairi, assembly GCF_000313985.2. Taxonomy (NCBI): domain Eukaryota; kingdom Metazoa; phylum Chordata; class Mammalia; order Afrosoricida; family Tenrecidae; genus Echinops; species Echinops telfairi. Next base: position 63,504,960 of record NW_022104341.1, on the reverse strand, counting down.
CACACAAGGACATAACCCATGAAGAGTCCCTGGGTGGTACAGTTAAGGTGCTCAGGGGCCATGCAGAAGGTTAGCCATTTGAGCCCACCCCGAAGCATCGCAGAGGCCTGCTGACGGACTTGTGGAAAACCAGCTGCTGAGAACGCGATGGCGCACCATTCTTCTCTGACACTCACGGGGCCACCAGGAGACTGTAGGCACCGACTTAACAGCAACTGGTTAAGAACCCACGAGGGCGGTACTATGCCCTCCCTGTTTCCAGCTGAGGAAACGGAGACTGCCCAGGCAAATGGTTCCAGCCCGAAGTGTAGAACAGAAACCTTAAAGCGGGCATTTCGACTCTAGAGCTATGCTCTCACCAGCTCGCTCCCTGCCCCAGCCAATGAAACCAATAGCTTTCGTCTTCCAAGGCGGCACGTGCCCCCTTGCCTCTGCCTCCGAGGCAGCCCGCACAGGCCTTCTCGTACCCATGTGGCCAGCCTCTGGATCTGGAAGCTGGCCCACGGGAGTCACAGAGTAAGAGTCAGCCAGGGCAGCACAGAGCTCAGGCCCGGATCCAATAGTCTGGATCGCAAGGCCATTTCGACTGTTTCGCAGTTGTGTGGGCTGAGTCAGCACAACCCAATGACAATGACTTTGGTTTGGCTTTTGTTTTAGTTGTGTGCTTCTGACAAACTATGAAGCCGTGTTTGCGTTTCCTCACCTATAATGTGGAGCGGACAATCGTTCCCAATTTGTAAGATGGCTGAGACGATGGAAAAGAACTTAGCGCCGAGTCGGGCGCACAGTTAGCGCTCAGTAAATGCTAGTTGTTTTGTTATTATTCATTGAGAGGTAGCCTATGGGATACTGTGCCAAGCACCACAGTCTTCCTCCAAAATGCTAGTTATTATTCCCTCTGTGTTCCAGATCAGGAAATCAAAGCTCAGGGCGGGTAAGTGCCTCACCCTAAGTCCCAAGAGAATAAGAGGTAAAGAGAGGGTGACGTTCGGGATTTCCTGACTCCGTTTTCAGCCATGGTGTTTAGCCACACTTGTCTGAGAGCCTCGGGAAGGCAGTGGGCTGATCACAGACGGTTCTCTTGGTGAGAACGGGGAGCAGACAGGAGCAAAGGGCAGGGCAGACGGAGGACTCGGCAGCAGGGGGAAACCAAGGCTGAGAAGAGGCCGCCTTCCACAAGGATTCAGACACATGGCAATCGGTGATCGAACCTAGACGTGGCAGGGTGTGTTTTATCCACTTCTGTCTCCCTTGTGCCTCGGATGGAGCCCAGGTGGTTGGTACAGATGGCTAATGCACTCAGCTGCTAATAGGCTGGAGGTTTGAGTCCAGCCAGGGGTACCTCAGAGGAAAAGCCTGGAGGGCTATTTCCAAAAACAACCAGAGACTGAAAACCCTACAGCGGTGGTGCGAAGTTCTGCTGACAGCCATGAGGGCCCCATGTCAGGGTCAATTCTACAGCCACTGGTCAACTGCTAAGTGCCTGGAAGGGGGCTGGCCCACAGTGGTGGTGGAGTGAGGTGCCAGCCAGCCGGTTCTGACTCATAGCGACTCTGTGTACAACCAAAGGAAACCTGCCCCGTCCTGGGCCATCCTCGCAGCTGCTCTTGCGTTTGAGCCCATTGACACAGCCCTGTGTCAATCCATCTTTCGAGGGTCTTCCTCGTTTTCCGTGTCGGTCTATTTTACCGACTTGATCTCCTTCTCCAGGGACTGGGCTCTCCTGACAACATGTCCAAAGTACATGAGCTGAAGTCTTCCTCCACAGCAGTACTTAATCACAGGATGCTGGTTGGATGAATCACTGATCTAGTTACTGGGCGAGTTAGCATTTTAAAGCAGTGACTGATTTGAATGATCGTTCAGGTCTCTTACTCCCACAGTGGGAGTGGGAGTGACAGAGAGACTTTGCACTTCTGGGCTTTTCTTCTTTAGAAGAGAGAGCAATTCAAACCAGGAGAACAACTTGAATATTTCCCTTGGACCACGGCCAGCACACACAATGCCTCCTTTTCTTCCCGGGTCAGAAGGTGCTGTGGGCCCAGTCCCTCGGCGTGTGTGTGCAGCCCGGAGCCTGCCCGACATACTTGCCTCCTTGTGCTCTGGAGCACAAAGCCCGCCGCCTTGCCAAGCCCAACACAAATGCCCCCTTCACGGCACCCTCTCTGGCATGTGGGGTTTCCAGTGCCATACTTCTGAACGTCCTCCGTCGACGCCCAACCCAAGCGATCCTGGTTGAGTCTCCTGACCCGACAGGAGGTAGGGGCAGCGCTGCTTGCTCCGTCACCAAGTCACCTCCACAGACCGCAAGCCATGACGTTAAAGGGCCCAGATGTGTGAGGACAGAAAATGACCTTTCCGTTCAAAAAGCAGCCTCTCCAGATTGTTTTCAATCACCCACTCGCTGTTGTTTAGGCCACTGGGCGACGTTTTCTACATTTATGGATTCATAAGGCAGAGTGCTTCTCTCTAAAGAACTCTTGATCTACATTGAGTGGGAGAGACTTCAACAAGACCATACAGAGCAACAGAGGTGTGGCGGAGGCAAAAAGCACCACAAATATGCTATCTGACTCTACCTTTGAGGCCTGGGAAAACATTCCCCAGGCAGACGGGGGAAGCAGGCCTCTAGCCCAGAGAGGGGAGCATGCAGGTCGGGCTGAAGAAATGACCCACACAGCAGGCCCCGAGTGCAGGGTGGGGGTCGAGGACTGGGAAGGCAGTGACTGGAGTCACACACATGTGATCCTGTCGAGAGTCGGAAATCATCAGAGGCTCATCAGCCAGGGAGGAGCAAGATGAAGTTTGGGATGTCACTCTGGTGCAGCGAGGAGGCTGTGTCCCTCGGGTTTGGCCCATTAGAGACAATCAATAAATATTTACAGAATCAAGGAAGGGTTCTGAGAGGAGCAGGTCTGGTGAGAAGATGAATGCTTTTTCCCAACTGTTCTTCTCTTTTCTTTCCCTGAGAGAACAGCAGCTTTTCTCCTCCTTTACTGAACCATCCAAAAATGCATATAGTCTGAAACCGCAGGGATAATTACATAATCTCCCATATTGTTGGTGACTTCATGAATGCTGGCTTTGTCTTCCTGAATCCTTTTCGGCTCTTTGACAGCTGGGCCAATGCCTAGAGCTCTCTCTGCGGTGCCCGATGGCATCGATCATGGTGCCGAGAACATGGGAGGCTGCAGATAAACAGACCCATGAAGCACAGTCGTGGAGCCCAAGGGCTGGGCAGACTCTTGTTTGTAATGCACTGATCCATCGCCCTCATCTTATAGCTGGGTAGATGGAGACCCAAAAGAGAAGGAAGCAGATGTACTGCCTGAAGATGTGTGCGCATTTCTACTAGTAGAATATGCTCTTACATTTGCACAGCAGGGATGTACACTCAGTAGATACTCTCAAGTGCTAACGCCAACTGTGAAAGCACAGACTCTGAAATGCATCAGTGCCGAGCCTGGGTAACAGCAGGGTAAATGCAACCAGACGTGCAAACAATACAGGCACATAAGGATGTGTCTTTGTGCAAACATGATATTTAGCATCCAATACATATTAAATTCCGGAAAGGGCACAGCCTGGTGCTCAAACTTCTGGGATGCTGGAGAACACAAAGATTAAAATGATGGACTTTGGAGTGAGACAGGTTCCTCTTTGAATCCCAGTTGTACCACATACCGGTTGTGCACTTAGCAAGTTCACTAACAACCCCTCCCTCCTTGCCCAGTGTTCACATATGTTAAGCATGACGAAAAAGCTGCCCTTCATAGAAGATACGGCAGATTGTATGGGATGAGGATATAAAACGGTGATGGCAGGGCCTGCAGAGGGAACTGAAGACGGTGGTGAGTTAGAGAGGAATTAAGAAGAACACAGCAGGGCTTGATGTGATACCTTGATCATCAAGTCTCCGAGACCTGACTCTTCCTTTGGTTCAAGCGCAGCACATGGGACGAAATGGGGGTGTCAAAAGCGCCGGGATTTCAAATCGGTGACTAGTGAATGGAGAAGACAGAACTGATGGGAACGTCAGGAGGAAAGAGTTGGGAGCAGGATAGAGAGTCCATCCACAAGGAAGCTCCCTATAGAGCGAGGAGTCCAGCAGAGGGTTCAGACATGGGCCCGGGACAAGGGACAAGGGAGAGCACCAGGCTGGAAGGTAGGTGTCATCCACAGCAGTGGGATCACTGCAGAAAGGAGGAGGTGGAAGGTGAGGAGCAATAGCACTGAAGAACTCCGAGGAACGCCCCGAAGAAAGCCCCAGAAGTAGGGAGCGGATGAAGAAAAGGAGGCAGAAATTCAGAAGTCTTGTGATTTTAGGTGCTGCAGCATCCAAAGGCAGTAGGGCCAGAACTCAGTTTCAACAGAGGCCACCCCACACCTACGGCCACTGAGTTGCTTCCAAAGCAGAGCAATCCTATAGGACAGAGTAGAGCTGCTCTTCACAGTGTTGAGACTGCAAATCTTTACGGGAACAGACAGTCTCATCTTGCTGCCATGGACCGGCTGTGGACTTTAAACCACTGACTCCGTGGCTAGCACCCCAACACTTAGCCCACTGAGGCGGATGCCAGGGGGTGAGAAGATGGTAGAAGCTGTAGGCAGGCTGCTCCTTTCCATTTCCCAATGAAGTTCTGGAGAGACAAGGTGAGTTACAAGGAAACAGAGCATGTTTATAGACAAAGAAGGAGAAGCCAATGGACAGGGAGGGGCTGAAGACACAGAGAAGGTGGCTTAGGAGTTGCTATTTACTCCAGGTATTGATAGCAGTTCTCAACCTGTGGGTCAAGACCCCTTTGAAGGTTGAACGACCCTTTCACAGGGGTCACCTAAGACCATCAGAAAATACATATTTCTGATGGTCTTAGGAACCGAGACACCGCTCCTCTATCTGTCTCCAGGCGGGTCCACCCACATGTAGATACGCTCACATACAAGTACCCAGCGTGAAGCCTGTTACCCATGCTACACCATGCTTCAAGACAAAATTTCATTTATTTGTCATTAGAAGTAAATATATCACAATCTATAATTATATATTGTTTTTGTGATTAATCACTATGCTTTAAATATGTTCAATTTGTAACAATGAAAATACATCCTGCATATCATATATTTACATTACCATTCATAACAGTAGCAAAATTACTGTTATGAAGTAGCAACGAAAATAATGTTATGGTTGGGGGGCCACCACCACATGAGGAACTGTATGAAAGGGTTGTGGCATTAGGAAGGTTGAGAACCACTGTGCTAAAACATTACAGGGATCGCCTTTCGTTAACTTAATCTTCACCATAGCCAAAGGATTAGGAACGTTCATCGGTCGTGGTTTACAATGAAGAAACTCAAATACAGTAGAGAAGTTGAACAGTTGACTCAGGTTAGCAGATGAATGGAGCTGAGATTTGAAGCCAAAACAGCTGGCTCTGTAGTCCATCATGCTTCCCCCACAGGACAAGTCGATGGAGCAATTTCCTGAAGCGGGATGGGCTCTGGCCAGGGAAAAGCATGGAGAAATAGTGAGGTGAAGAAGAAGGAGCCTAAGCCAGATGCCTCCACTATCTTAGTAAAGTAGGAAGATGGCCAAGTGCTAAGAGGGAGGTGCGCTGAGTGGATCGAGAACTTGAGGGGAACATACACGTCTGCAGTCAACAGTGAGTCAACAGTCTGGGCTAGAGGCAGCTGAGACAGCTGCCTGCCAAGCAGCAGCTGAGGTCAAGGGGCACGGATTTCAAAGGGATCCAACAGCCCCATGGCAGGAGCAGAGAAATGGGATGGTAAAGTTTAATCCAGGATTGGGGTTTACAAAAGTAAAAGGAATTGAGATTGGAATTTGCAGGGGGCAGGGGAGGACACAAATGGTGGCGGTGTTAGCATCATGGGGAAGGGAATATTTCTAACACCATGTCTTCCATGCCAGCAAGCACAAAGATAAGGAAAAGGCAAGGAGCCCTGAGATCACCTGACCAGCCACTCACCCCAAACCCACGGCCATTGTTAGCTGCCATCAAGGCAGTCAATTCCGACTGATAGCGACCCAAACTATAATGTCTTTCAGGAGTAGCTAGCCTCATCTTTCTCTCACAGAGTGCACGCAGGGTTTGAACTGCCTACCTTGTGATGAGCAGTTCAATGCTTGCTACCAGGGCTTCAAAAACCCACTGATTACAAAGGTGTTTACAAGCACCCTTCTCACCCATCCCAGAATACTCTTCTTATTTTACCAATGCAGGCCCATAACTTGCTGACTAACATGAGAGCCACGAACTACGTGTGGTTAGTGGATTTCAAAAACTTAATGTATAAAACATAAAATACCTGATAATCTTTTCTCATATTGATTACACACTGAAATTGTAATACTTGGGATATAGGGTTAAATAAAAATGTATTATTATATAGTGAACATTTTTATCTTTTTTCTGAAAAAATATTTTTTCAATGTACTACTGTTGTTCAAATGCATCGTTTCTTCTTCAGCCTTCCTTCTTCCATGTCCAACTTTCACATGCATAGAAACTTTGAAATGTGACTCACCTTTTACTACTATTGACCAGCACTGGTCCATAAGGCAACTATGACATATTAATTCAGGCTGTATTATGAGACACACCCCCCCGTCATTGGCACAGTTATTGGCACAAAGATTACTCAAACTCACTGCCATTGAATTAATTCTGACTCATAAGAACTCTATCAGGCAGGGTAGACTTGCCCTTATGAGTTTGTTTCTGAGCCTGTAAGTCTTTGCACAGCACACGTAAAGCCTTATCTTTCTCCTGCAGTGTGGCTGGAGAATTCTAACAGCTAACCTTGTGGTTAGTAACCCAATGCATAGCCCACTGCACCACTGGTAGGTTTGGGCCCACCAGGCAGTCCACAGAAGACAAGCTCAGCTGATGTGCTGGTGTAAAGATTTACAAACTAGGAAACCCTGTGGGGCCGCTCTCCCTCCCATAGGGTTGCTTTGAGGACTACAGAGTGCCTGACTCAAGCAAAGGTATTTCCCATCGCCTAAGAAGCATAGGAAAGCTGGGCAATGAATAAGGAAGTCCAGAGAGAACAGACACATTTGGACGATGGTGCTGGGGAAGAATATCGACACTACCATGGACAACCAGAAGAACATATCAATCTTGGAGGAAGTACAGCTAGACTGTTCGGTAGAATCGAGGATGCCAAGACTTCATCTCACATATTTTGAATATGGTAACAGCAGAGACCAGCCCCTGGAAAAGGACGCCAGGCTTGATGAAACAAAGCATCAAGGGAAAAAGAGAGAGACTCTCTGAAATGAATTGGATGCGAACAGTGGCTCCAACATAACAGCCACGAGGATGAACAAGACAAGGCAGTGTTTCACTCCGCGTCGCTGCGAGCTGGAACTAACTAGACAGCACACAGCAACAAGAACAGGAGGGGTATCCCACCCCAACAAAACAAAAACAAATGGAAAATTGTAGGACGGATTCCCCCCCACCCCTAAGCAAGCATCCAGCAACTCGCTCTGAGTTAGTGCACCCAGTGGTGTCATCTGGGAAGGTTCTCTCTGGTCACAGTGTATCCTTCTCGAATAAGCAGTTTCACTCGAACCTCGAACCTCGTCTTTTTGTAATGGCGGTTTAAGAGAACAGTATGTGGCTGTGAAACTTTGTTTCCTGCTCCGGAAAAATGCCGCAGACACAGTTGCGACAGTGAACACAGCGTACAAGGACAGCACTAGAGGAAAACTCAAGTGTCCGAGTGGTTGTCTCTTTCAAAAAGGTGAAATGTCGATTGATGACAAGCCTGGTTCTGCACGTCCGGCAGCTTCCCCAATGGACGAAAAAACGTAGACTCCTAGTGCATTTCCACCAGGTCAGACTGTTAATCAAGCTTTCTACTCAGAGGTTCTGAAATGATTGCTTCACAGTGTGGGCCAAAAAAGGCCTGATTTGTGGCAGACAGGAGACTGGTTTTTGCCTCCACGATAACGCACCTGCTCACGCAGCCATCCCAGTGCACCAATTTTTGGCACAAAAAACCCCAGCATGCCTCTCTTGCCTCACCTGACCTCCCTCCATGTGATTTCTTTTTGTTTCTGAAAATAAAGAGGGACATGAAAGGGCAGCGATTTGACAACGTAGAAGCGGTGAAGAAAAAAAAGACGGAGGTACTGTCAACTTTCCAAACAGATAGTTTGAAAAATGTTTCCCAGAATGGAATCACAGATTTGATAAATGGATTAAATATCATGAAGAACACTTTGAAGGTGATAAAGTTGTTTTGTAAAAAAATATTAAATACACAGCTTTGAAAAAAAATTCCATTGGAGGGGGGGAGGTTAGCCACTTGTATTCTACTAGTATGATTAATTAAGCAAATGAGTTTATCCAAATATTTATCTCAACTTCTCGCTGAGAGGTTGGGAAATAGAATCAGTAAATTTGATTTATTGGCTGGGTGTTCAGAGAGATTATCTGGGAAAAGTATCATCTATGTAGTATTGAAAGGCTTTAGAGTGTATCACTGGGGACATGGAAACGGCCAATCATCCCCATGAGACTAAGTACCGAGAAAGCTCGCAAATCCACCAGTGGTGCCACCAGGCTAGCCCTGTAGCCACTCTTAATCCACCATCCTCTCTGCAGTGCCTTAGCTCTGCACTAGGCTACTTCCCAACCCCCTACTCCTGTCTGCCATGTCCACTGACTTGAGGTCTAGCCCCCTATCTGTGCCCACCAGTTTCTCCCAGCACACTAAGCGGAAAACCTCACAGTATTCCAAAGAGCCTCTTCTCAACTCATCGGCATGAGGCTGATGATCCCTGCATGCAACTGCATGTAACCATCCATCTCAATCGCTGACTCTCAACAATTAAGAAAGGACTCACCATCGGGGTCTTAAAAGCTTGTGAGCAATCATTGAAGGCACAGCAATTGATCTTTAACCACTTGCATTAGCAGAGGAAGATGGATATCCAGAACAGAAAGTGAATGTGGGTTCTTTGATATTGCCTTCCAAAACAACTACCGCTTTTCACCAGAGACCCAAAGACCTAGACAGTGCTCAGCTACTGCCACTGAACACTTCAATCAGAGCCCACAGAAGAATCCTGATCAAAAGCAGGGAAACGCAGAACAGAATTTCAAATGTTCATGGAATCCAGACTTTTTGAAACGATTGCCCTAAGATAATCTTTGAACTTGAAACCAAAAATACACCCCCCCCCCAAGGCTTCTTAAAACCAAGCAATAGTTTAGCTGAGCTAATAAAGAATGTCTGCTATTGTGCTCTTTCAGGATCTATCTAAATGGGATCAAACTGACAATGGCAACTCAAACGATTAGATAGGAATCCTGGGGGCAGTGAGTTTATGCTAATGGGAAAGGAGCAACTCAGAAGATGAGAATTCAAAGAATGTAATATATGTCAATACATTGTACATGTAGAAATGATGGAATTGGCATATGTTTTGTTGTATATATTTCTCAACAACAGTAAAATAAATGTTAAAGCAAATAAATAAAAGACGACAACACAACACACCAAGACCAGCATTGGATTATGAGCCAGGAACTCCAGATCCTAATTCAGATGTGTCTGGTTTGGGCTGGGGAGGGCAAGGCACATCACAACTGCACTGGGCCTCCACTACTTCAATGGTCACCTGAAAATACCAGCCTGTCTGCAGAGGATTACCTGAGTGGTATCAATGGTTTTAAGCATAAGACTACTGGTCAAAAGGGTGTCGTATCAAACCCACCCAGTGGTGTTTCAGAAGTCAGGCATGCTGACCAACTCCTAAAGGCTACAGTGTTGAAAGACCTTTGAAACTATTCTCCTCCACAACTGGACATCCCCTCACAGAAGGGTCACAAGGAAAAGATGAGCCAGTCAGGGTGCAGTGTAGCACTGATTGAACATACAACTTTCCTCTAGTTCTTTAAGGCTTCCTCCCCTCCACTATCATGACCCCATTCTACCTAGACCAGAGCATGTACACAGGTACAGATAAGAGCTTGCAACACAGGGAATCCAGGACAGATAAACCCCTCAAGACCAATAATGAGAGGAGCAATACCAAGAAGGAGGGGAGAAAGGAGGAGCCAATCACAATGATCAATGTATAACACCCTCCCAGGGGGACAAGCAACAGAAAAGTGGGTCAAGGAAGACAGTGGTCTGTGTCCGACATGAAAATTTTTTTTAATAAATTATCAAGGGTTCATGAGTGAGAGGGGTAGAAAATGAGGAGCTGATACCAAGGGCTCAAATAGAAAATGTTTCAAAAATGATGATGGCAACATATGTGCAAATGTGCTTGACACAGTGGATGGATGTATGGATTGCGATAAGACCTTTAAGAGTCCCCAATAAAATGATTGTTAAAAAAGAAAAAAACAGTTCTACTCCAAAACACATGGCCATGAGTCAGAACTAGACAGCAACGAATATCTCAAAATTCTATAAGCAACCCTGTTGCCATCAAGTAGATTTCTACTCATAGCAACTTTATAGGGCACCATAGAACTGCCCCTGTGCATTTCCAGGAATCTGTACAGTAGCAGCCCTTTCTCCAGCAAAGAGGCTGGTGGTTTTGAACTGCTGACCTTACAGTAAGCAGCCTAACGTGTAGCCCATTACACCAGCGATGTACAAGGTTATCTACAAACACGATAACTAAAGTAAGAATGTTTTGTTAAAGAAGTGTTAAGACAAAGTAAATGGAAATATTAGATTCTAGTAAAGGAAAGGGAGAGGAGGAAGACGTGGAAAGGGAAAAGCAGGGAGCAGGAAGGAGTGATTTGCAGAGATAGGCTATGACTCACCCTTGTCCTCCCTGGCAGGTGGCCATCCCTGGATGAACCAGCACAAGCCAGAGGCTTCCTATGAGAGAAATCACACAGCCGGCTTCGAGAAGTCTCTGGCAGCTGAATAAACAAGAGTGAACCCAGGGAAGATGTCCTAAACAAAATATGAATGCATCTGCCTGAGGTTTTCATGTTCCTTGGCACTGAAGAGGGGTTTAGAGTTCCGGGTGGATGTTCTATTCATCCCAGATTCACGACCCTTCTCCTCCATCCCTCCACCCCACGGCCGCAAGGGAGGGTGGAGAAGGAAGAGTCAGAAGAATGGAAGACACTGTATGAAAGGCCTGAAAAGTCTGCCTTTCCTCTATGGCGCAGAGGTCTCTCTGTGTGGGTTTTAGGGAAGTAACGCTAACACTGGTCATCCAATACACAACCAGCTGTGTGGACAGGGGTTGCACTTCATTTGATCCTCATTCCAGCCTTCGAAGAAGGGATTATTGCCCCCATTCGGTACAGGAAGGAACTAAAGCTCAGAGGAGCAGAGCCAGGTTATAAAGCAAGTTCTTTAGAAATGAAGTCCTGATATGTGCTATGAAAATGTCAGGCTGAGTCCAATGAGCCAGACCCAGAAAGGCGCATACTGTATGATCCCACTTGTATAATATCTCCAATAGGCACACACACAGAGAGACAGAAAGAAATTACTGGTTACTAAGGTCGCAGGGAAGCGGTGAATGGGGTTTTGTGGGTACTGGGTCTATGTCTACACTGCTGAAAAGTCTTGGAAATAAACTGTATGGAAATCCTATGCGGCATTCTGTCCATAGGGTTAGTAAGAGTCAGAATCAAGTGAAATGCAATGGGGTTTGATTTGGGGTTAATATTTTCAAGATAGAGCATTAAGAGAAGAATATTCCAGAACAGCATGAAAAATGTAAACCATATATTCAGTTTCTATTCCAGAATATACCAAAACATATTTAGAACGCTATAAGGATATACTTTGATAGTTAGGTTTTGTGTCAGCTTGGCTGGGCCAGGGCTGTCAGAAGATTGGCAGTAATGATGTGATCTAACACAATGTAATCAATGGCATCTAATATGATGCAATCAACTCTGGAGCTATCAGTGGGCTGTCAGCCTTGGATGCACTGAACATTGTATCCACCAGCCTGTGGTCTCCCTCCCTGGGTCTTCAGCCTCTGCATCCACAGGAATCAAGAGAAACCTCCACTTTACCATCTGACCACTTGAACCAGACTGGACTTACTCATTTCTAAGTGTGAATCAATTCTTGGTAGAAATCTCTTCCTACATATATACACATATAAGCATCACTGTTTCGCTTCTCTGGGGAACCCAGTGCAACACAGATATATACCTATATAACATGCAGGATAGAACCAAGGCTAGAACAATGCACTCCACATGGCCCCCAAAGCCCTAACCTTCTCAACAGTTTAGTATCTTCTCTTTTATATGCATTTATATGACAATTTACTGGTATAGCTTCGTAAATGGTTTTCCACTGAACTTTTTCTTACTAGGGCTGTAATTGGGCTTCTCTAATCATTAAGCATGCCTCACAAAAATTATTCAAAAAGTGAAAAACAATTCTCTTTTTCATTAGTTTCCTTATAAATACTCACAGACACAGAAACTCCACCTCGTCCTTCAATAACTGATTGTTAAGCATATAGGCTTAACAAACTAAGATAGTACAAGGTAGTATTTTGTGCTATGTATTGAACTGTGCTCTGTCCCAAGTACATGTTGGGGTCCCGTGGATGTAATCCCATTTAAGAATGAGGTTTTCTTGTTGTGTTAACAAGGCCAAATCAATGTGGGATCGTCTTCACAAGCTAACGACTTGAGATATCAAGAGCAGACCAGCCCAAGAGGAGCAGGCATGTCCAGATGTCCAGTGGAGATCTCCAAAGCACCAAGAAGATTCTGGTGTTTGTGTGTGTGGCGGATGTGTGTGTTCATTTTTCTAGAGAAGTTGAGACAATTAATCCCCAGAGCAAGCAAAGGAAGAGACTTCCCCGGGAGCTGGTATCCTGGCTTTAAATGTCCAACTTTTCAATTGAGAAAATGCATTTCTGTTCTTCAAAATCGCCCGTTTGTGGTATTTCTCTAACAGCGGCACTAAGAAACGAAGACACAGCACCATGAATATTCGTGAAAGGAGGATATTTGAGTGTGCTTCCCTTAGCGACAATGGACACTATGAACAGGCCAAAGGACCCTGTCATCTCTATCTTTTTAGCTATTCTGCCCCACAACTCTCCTCTTTCTAAAACATTTTTCCAAGACACCATGCATCAAGCATCCCCACTACGCCCCCAACAGCTCCTCCAAACTTAAAATTCATTCCTGAAGAGTATGAATTCTCCAATCTGATAAAGAGGGCTTACAATGTTCATTGTTCAGAATTTTCTTTCTCCTCCCATGTGCTGCATTAGCATTTTATTAGGAGCTTTCTTGAGCACCATGTATTAACTGTAAAATGATGTGGGGATTTCAAGCCAGCTCATTGCCGCTGTGCTTGTCTGCGGGAGGGCTACGACTCACCTCCAGACAAGGTTAGCCATGTGGAGGCTGAATCAAGACTAGGTTTGGGCAGATCTTCTGATTTTTTTCTTTTTTGTCAAGAGAAGCAAGGAATGCAGTTATGTCAAATCTCAATTTTAAATGTTGACAACTTAATGATTTCTTGCTCTCTTATTTGAAACACTGTGTACGTCAAAGCCCAAATGCCCCATGTGAAGCACTGAGGTTCTCGCCACCCACCTTCTGGCTTCCTCCCCTCCACCTCCTCTCACCTGAGTGTGTCAGTCTGGGTAGACTAGAGAAACAAATGCACAAACACGCATATGTATATAAGGGAGAGGTTTATAAACAAGAGCAATTGAACATTGAGAAAACATCCCAACCCAGTGCAGTCCAAGGCCATAAGTCTGATATTAGCCCATATGTCAGATACCAATCTATAAAGTCCTCTTCAGACTCATGAAACACATGTAATGAAGCCAAATGCAGGACAATCACAGGCCAGTGGGTAGAAAGTCTTTGGGCCCAGTGGCGTTGTAAGCATCTTGGTGCTGGCAGGGGTCTCTCTGTGGCTTCTCCGGCTTCCGAGGTCTGGTTGCGTCCATGTGGCTTGTCTTCTGCAATGTCTCCCAGGGAGTGGCAGAGAGAGGTGTCTTCTGCCTTCAAGGAAGAAGGACCAGATTTCCCAGAATTCTCAGCAGAAGGCCATGCCCACAGAAGTCTCATTGGCTATCTCCAGATTGACAGTCTAGACTCCACCCCTGCACTCTGAATGCTTAAATTGACACCACATTAGGGGCCAACCACCCTGAGACGTCATGCCTCTGAGCCTTGGGGATGCTCTTCCTAGGCTCTTCATCTTTCCAGGTTCCCTCTCCAACTCTTCCTAACCCTCTACGTTCATCTCAGTGGAAGGTACCCCTTCCTTAAGTCCCTGCGCTTCAAAACATTGCCTCTCTGACCCTCTCCTGTTTGGCCTCTCACCATAGTTATTTCTGAATATTTACATATCTCTGGTGGATCATAAAAAGGCAAAAAAGGCCACTTATCACCTAGGCACCATCCTCCTCATTGTACAGAAGAGAAAACCGAAGCTCAGCGAGTCAGTGACCATCCAGAGCAGTGGTTCTCAACCTTCCGCACGCCGCGACCCGTTCATACAGTTCCTCAGGTCGTGGTGACCCCAACCCTAACATTATTTCTGTTGCTACTTCATCACTGTCATTTTTCTACTGTTATGAATGGTAATGTAAATATCTGATATGCAGGATGTATTTTCATGGTTACAAATTGAACACAATTAAAGCATAGTGGTTAATCACAAAAACAATATGCAATTGTAGATTGTGAAATATTTATTTGTAATGAAAAATAAATGAAATTTTGTCTTGAAGCATGGTGCAGCTTGGGTAATAGTCTTCACGCCGGGTACTCGTATGTGGGTGTATCTGCATGTGGGCAGACCCGCCTGGAGACGGATAGTAGAGCAGTATCTCGGAAATAAGTGTTTTCTGATGGTCTTAGGCGAGCCCTGTGAAAGGGTCACTCAACCCCCAAAGGGGTCAAAACCCACAGGTTGAGAACCGCTGAGCTAGAGCTTCTAGGTTCCTGGGAATCATTGCCTAGCGCCTTGCCTTCCCTCTGCTCCTTCTACCTGGAACCCTCCTCCTCTTCCTTCATCTGGTAACTCCTACTTTACCTTCAAGGTAGGTTTACCTGCCAGTGCAGGCATGCACATGTGTACGTACACACACACACACACCAGTCGGGATTGTGACTGCTCCCACCAAACCAAAACCAAACTCACTGCCATTGAGTCACTGCTGACTCAGAGAGCCGCTGTGGGTTTCTGAGACTGTAATTATTTATAGGCGCTAAAAGCCCAGTCTTTCTCGCCCGGGCTCCCACAGCTCCCTATAAAACGCTTAGCACGGTCTTATAACGATCTATTTGATTATCTAACTCCCCTGTTGGTTTGTAAACTCCTTGTTGAGCACTGTATGCGGCCCAGAGTCGATGGTTGGTCAATATTTCTTAGATGGAAGGGAGGCAAGAAGGAAAGGAAAGAGAGAGTAATACCAATCACCAGTGACCGAGAAACAGGACACACAATGCAATGCATGGCTCCAAGCCCTACTTCTGCTTTGGGGTGATGCTGGCTCTCTGTGTCCAGGATGAAAGTGGAGAATGGGGAATGACTCCAGGTGCCTCCCCACCCCTGCCCCCCTCACTGGTAGGGCAGGCAGGTGGCAAGTATCACTTGGCTGCAGGGCCTCGAGGAGCACTGAGTTCTGCTTTGTGCTCCTGGGTGTCTAGGCCAAGGGGAAAGTGATTTTCTGCATTTCAGGCTTTGCTTTGGAAGGGTAACTTCAGCCATGATGGATGATGGTGGGGACGAATCTTCCCTAGAGGCTGGCAGGAAAGCAAACCACAGAAGCTGACAGCTGGCAGCGGGGACAGGGAAGGCTGGCAGTAATTCCCATTGCCCAGGGCAGCTGTCTGGTCAGAAAACGTTCCTTCTCTGAGTCAGGACACAGGGGAGGGATGCATCCTCTACCAGAAAACCCTAGAAGGGTGGTGCTGTGTTGGTTTCTGGGCCAGGGTGCTCCTGCTCCTGGACATTCTCCCTGGCCCAGGTGAACCAGCAGGGCTTCTAACCTGAGTGATGCTCTTAAAAACCCAGGTGGCACCTCCAGGGGTTATGTAATTATAACACCCTCCCAAACCCAGAGGATTAAGGGTGACTCGGTTCCCTTCCCTCCCCCAGGGAGGGGAGGCCAAGAGAGAGGACCTCAAAGAGCATGCTTCAAATGCAGATGACTGGGCAAAGGCCTGCAGTCCACCTTGCCAAC
Source organism: Echinops telfairi (assembly GCF_000313985.2). Classification (NCBI taxonomy): domain Eukaryota; kingdom Metazoa; phylum Chordata; class Mammalia; order Afrosoricida; family Tenrecidae; genus Echinops; species Echinops telfairi. Next base: position 63,488,753 of record NW_022104341.1, on the reverse strand, counting down.
CCACATGCTTCCAGGATGCCCAGCACTCCTCCTGCCCAGTCCCATCAAAACAGCTGCAAGGAAGGGCAGAGCCCCCCTCTCCCCCTTTCTCTGCCCTCTTTTCCCTCCATGTTCTGTTAGCATGGTGGTTACGTGTTCAGCTGCTAACTGCAAGGTCAATAGTTGACAACCACCAGCTGCTCCGTGGGAGAAAGATGAGTCTTTCTCCTCTCGTCAAGAGTGACAGTCACAGAAACTCACAGGGGAAGTTCTACCCTGTCCTACAGAGTCACTATATGTCGGAATGGACTGGGTGACGGTGAGTTGCACTTTTTGGCTTCTCCTTTTGAGTCTCACCCAGAACCCTTCTCCCAGGTTCCCCAGGCATTCCAGCCCAACTTCAGTGGTTCATTGAAGAGCCTCTGTCTCTCCGGAAGAGCGTTGGACAGGCCTGGCATCTGTAGGCATCAGTAAATCACCAATGAACCAGGAAGGGAGGCTCGTCTAACCTACCTTAAAGGCAAGACAATGGAGTCCCAAACCATTTTATAAGTATACATAGAGAAAATGAAACTTTAGATGAAAATGATCACATTACTTAAAATAAATTTGTGAAAACAAATCTCACTGCCATCAAGTTGATTCCGACTCATGGCCACCCTAGGAACAGGGCAGACCTGTCCCTGTGGGTTTCTGAGACTCGTTCCTGCAGCAGAAAACCTCATCTTTCTCCCAGGGAGAGGCTGGCGGTTTGAAAATACAGATCTTGCGATTAACATAACCTACTGTGCCACCAGGGCTCCTTACAGAAAACCCAGGGCTGGCGTTGCCAGAAGTGGCCCACGAAATCCTAAATTGACCTGAGAAAAAAGAATTGGGGAAAAAAAGCTAACTTTATTAACTACTTATTAAGTCCAAGTGCTTCGTGTGCCTTTTTTCACTTTACACTTAGGTAATTTCTCAATATTCCCATTTTACAGGTAAAGAAACAAAGGGGTAACTGGGTGAAATGAACTAACCAGGGCCCAGTGCACTGCGCTGTTCCAGGCAGCTAGCGTCACAGTAGTGGATTAACAGGTGGCCGCTCAGGGAAGTATATGCATGCTGACAGGAGCGCAGAGGGGAGCCCAAGGAACGTCTCTGAGGTGAGGAATGCCAGGGCTCTGCTCCAGCCAGTACACAGCTCTGCAGGGCCGGAGCCTTTGGGCACCACAAAGTATCACCCTGAAGGTGGCCACCCACAGGCTTACCACAGGGCTCCATTCGGCAGCTGGCAGGGTGCTGAGTCAAGTGAGGGGGAATCAGCCACGGTCCTGAGAAGCCAGGCCTGGGAGCAGGGACCAGAGTGGGGAGAGAAAGCCACCTGGATTCATGTGCTCAGAGCATGCACCCTAGCTCTGAAATGTCAGCCCTCTTTAACTGTAGCACAGATGGTTAAGCACTGCACTAATAATTTTTTTTTTTTTAGGACAAACGAGACTGCAATTCGCAAATGAAATTTTAGGGGAACATTTATAAAGTCTTAAGAGGGACAAAGACAAGATAAAGACACAACATCCAGTGGAAGGGGCCATCAACACAAGGTCATAATGGCATCCCAGGGTTTACAGAGAGCTGGCGGCTTGACTAAGACATGAGAGAGCACAGGAAGCTGTCACAAGAGCATGACCGGCAGTCCGTCAATGCATCATAGTTGTGGGTGAAGCTACAGAATCAGGAAGGGGGCCATGATTGGAACATGTACGTTATGCGATCCAAAGAACTGGACCAAGGCCCTCTGACCAAGGCAGTCAGAATGAGACTCCTGACTACATAGCTCTAGAACCCCAAAGTTCCATCAAGGACACACCATACAAGTCCCTCGGGGCTAAGGCACCCCTCTCCGGACCGGCTAAGAAAGTGGTAGTAATCAATTTTCTAATGTACTCTGCCTGGAGGCAAGGCTGTTCACCTTGCCAGTAAATGGCCAGAAGGAATTCAATGGAGGCTTAATCCACACGGAGACTCACAAATGAATGCTGGACTCTCACTGTTCTCCGTAAGCAAACGTAGTACTCAGAATTTAAACTCTAACCAAAAGGCTTGTGCTTGGAGTCCACCCAGCGGTGCCTCAGCAATAATGCTGGGCAGTTTCCAAGAAGGTTACAGTTTGAAAACCCCACAGGGCAGTTCTCCTGTGACCCACCCGGAGCCCCATGAATAGGAATCCATTGTTGGCATGGGGTTTTTGGTTTCACAGTGTGGAAGGCATGTTCTCATCCCTTAGTGTCACGGTGGTGCAGTATGCTGGGGCAACAGGCCTGGAGTTCTGATTCCAGCTCATTCACTCCCTGGGCAATCCAGGGCCTGCCACCTGTGCTCTGGTCCTCAGCGTTCTCATCGATAAGACAACGGGGGAGTCTCCTCCACCTTAAACACTATACAGCCACTTATCGATACCGCGACACCGGATGCAGCACTGGACACTGGGGATGTGGAGAGCGAGTAGAGATAGCCATGTCCCCAGTGAAGATGCCCAAGCACACGTAAAAAGAATGAGTTTTAACACAAGTGAGGCCAGGACTGCTATGAGTGTGGTACTTCTCATAGCAAGGCCAAGTTTGCAAGAATCAGGGACATTAAAAAACCCTTCTGGGGACACTTAAGATGATGGGGAGGATTTCACTCAGTGGAAGAGGAAAGTAAGGAGCCCTGGAAACACGGTGGTTAAAGCACCCAGCTGCTGACTAGACTCATCAGCGGCCCCACAAGAGAAAACGGTGGTGCTTGGCTTTTGAAGGAATTCCCAGCCTCGGAAACCCTATGGACAGTTCTACTCTGTCCCACAGAGTCGTTGAGTTGGGATCAACCCCACAACGAGGGGGAAGAGGCAAGAAGTGGCACATGAGCTAAGAGAACAGTCTCTAAAATGAGGCGGAAGCATTCGTGAGAGATTTAGGAAGCAGTTATTATTCTCTCCATTTCACAGCTCAAAAGATTGAGGCGCAGCACAATCACAGAATTAAAGCCCAAGTCTGCCTGCCTTCCCAGCTTCTGCCCTTCACGCGTATCCTCCCCGGGCTGTGGGTCCTGCTAGAACCAGGAGGGAGGAGGCATAGAAACAGGCGATGGATTCGCTGAAGGAGACGGAGGTTGACAGTAAGTACTTCCTACCCCAAACAAAATGGCACAGCCAGAGTTCTTTTGAATATTTCCTTCTATGATTCCCGTGGAGGCCTGGTGGTAGAGTTAAACTGCCAATCCCAAAGTCAACAGTTCAAACCCACCGGTTGCTGCTTGTTCTTCAGGAGAGAGATAGGCTTTCTCCTCCAGAAAAGATATACACCCTCAGAAATCCAAAGAGGAAGTTCTATTGTGCCCTAGAGGGTCACTGTGAGTTGGAGTCGCCTCGACGACTGTATGTCTTAATTTTATGGTTCCTGTATGTTCTTTAAGAACACCACGCTCTGGAATCAACCAACCCCGGGCTTAAATCTTGGCTCCACTACTTGCTACCTCTGTGACCTGTAGCAAATATTTAACATCTTAAAGTCTCACTTTACTCACCAGTAAAATGGGAAAGATATAGCCTATGACCTATAGTCTGCTGGAAAAGAGTCCATGGTTGCTATAATTCAGAGGCGTGGCACAGTGTCTTGGCCTTTGTTAAGCAGTCGGTGAAAGTTGAAGACCAGCCACTCATCCAATGCTGCTCCAGCGACTCTCCTCTCTATGGGCTTTCCCGTCAAAGTCAACGTCTGGCCTGCCCCACCACATCGTCTGCACGCCCAGCTCAGGAGGCCGCCTCCTTGCTGCTCCCTCCATTCAGAACCCACTTCAAAGCTGCGCCCCTCCTTTCCCAGGATGCTACTTTGCATTTGATCAAGTGGTTCATAATTACCCTACATCAACGCCTTAACCTCTCGGGAAAGGAAATGCCCATGAAGTGTCCATGTTTCATCTGGGACCAGCCAGACTATCAGCACAGGATTAGTGGGTTTGTAGATGGATAGGAATGATCTAACAAGTTGCCCACAAGTACCTGCAATTCGTAAACTAACCTCCAGATATACATCAAAATCTCCTTCCCAAACCACAAATTATGTGCTGCTGCAAATCTGACAGACTACGAAATGGAATTTACTTCTACTCCAGAGTGTCTTCCGCTGGTTGGACAGAGGTGGATGGGTAAATGAAGGTTAGGAGAAGGGAGGGCGGGGAACTGGGGAATGTGATCCCATCAGGGGATCTTAACTTTAATGCAATGGGCAACTTTGGCAGCCAAGGTATAAAAACCAATCCATAAAATATTTAAAATGCATGAAAATACAATGCATCGCTTGATGACAAAGGAAGTCTATTAAGTGGAGACATAATTAAAGTCTAGAAAAGACAAATGTGTACGATAGTAATACTACATATCATGCTTCCTTATGAAGGCATTACATAATAAGCCCCAGCAGCAGGTAAACTCACTACTGGGATTTCCAGACCTCCAGGAGTGTATATAAGATTTCAAGCTATGTCACAGCTGACATGTGATAGGAAATCACCTGTGTCTTCTGCTGCGGCCGAGTCGCAGGCACTCCGCATGCTGGGCTTGGCTGTCTACATTTATAATTGAGGGAAATGCTGAATAAGGATGCTACAATTTTTCCCATCCAAAGTCAAAGGCACCTCCAGATTCTATACAAACATCCCTTATGACTGAGGATTCCAAGTTAAGAATCCTCATAGGAGCTTTAGAACGCTAGTAAGTATTTGCACCCAGTTAAGCACTAAGCGAAAATGCAGTGGTTCCCACCCAACTGGAAGCTCCTCACCAATAAAACCTGGTGATCTGGCTCCTGCAAGGTCACAGTGGAAACCCCCCTGGAGCAGGTCCACTCAGCACACAAGAGGTCAACATTCCTCAGGGTCAACTCAGCTGCAACTAGCAAGCTTGGTACTGTGTGTATTGCTGTGCCCCATGACCCCCTCCCTCCTCTACTAAGGACCTTCTCTGCACTAGAAATCCTGCCTCTTCTGCTTCTGTGGCCTTGCTCACTTCTGAGGACTTGCTCATGAAGATAACATATAAAAGCTACGCAAAAGCTACGCCCACCCGACATTCAGGACCCAGATCTTTCGGAACGCTAGTTCCTCTGAGTTGCCAGTTAATAAATTTCCCCTCTTTCAAGCTCTCTAAGAGTGTCTCCGGGTTGTCCCCGAGTAAGATTTTGCTGATACAGTACCATATGATTGTCCTCTCCCTGCCACTGCATTCCATCCTCAAACTGACCGCAAACCCAACCACCGCCAGACATGGAGGGGAAGCCTGGGCTTCCAGAGAACCAGGCTCAGACTGAGTTCCTTCCTGGAAAGTCGCCTAAGAGACCCACTCAAGGCAGAGTAGGATAAAGGGCGGTGGAGAGGCAGCTGCTGAGTTGGGCTGATGGCTCTTACAAGTCCTGCAACATCGTGAAGAACCATGGGCTGCTCTCCACACTCATAGATGCCTGACTTCACCCAGGTGCTCACCAAGATGTCAGTGGGGATGGCTTACGGGAGTCTTGGTTTCCATACCGTTGTTTTTAGCTGCCATGAGTCGGCCCCAATTCATAGTGACCCATATGCAATGCAATCGGGCCACTGTGATCGATAGGATTTTCATTGAGTTTCAGAAGTAAGTCACCCAGGCCTTTCTTCCTAGTTTGTCTTAGTCTGGAAGCGCCATTGAAACCTATTCGGCAGCACAGCAACAGGCAAGACATTGTGATGACCGAGCATGACAGGTACATGGCTGTGCATGAGGTGCACTGGCTAGGAATCAAACCTGGGTCTCCTGCTTGGGAAGGGGAGGTTCTACGACTCGACCACCACTGCTCTGTTTTCTGTTTTAGAAGGCCCCTAAGCCCACACTAAAGAGCCCTGGTGGCACCATGGGACAGCATCTGGCTGCAGTTCAAACCAATGAGCAGCTTCCCAGAAGAAATACAAGGCTTGTGAACACCCAATTTGTGGAAGGCTGTGGAGGACAGTGAGAGCCCAAAAGCCATCTGCTGACTATCTAGTCAGGATAAGCCACTGGCAGATCCCCTCTAACCACAGGCCACGGTCTAGAGCAGCCTTATTATCAAACATAGAGCACTGTAGTCCTGATCATACTGATCGACCTTGATACTTGGTCAGTTGACCTCCCTCCAGACCCAACCTGAATCTGTTCCAGGTGCAAGGATCTCTTGCTTGTTCCATGACAAAAACTCCTTCCCTGGCTTTTTCAGTATTGATTGAGGTCTTCGCTTTCTTGCTCGTTGTTGGTATTTTTACCTTTCTATTACTGTTTTATCCTTACCACTTCATGTTGGTTTTGTTCTTTATTGGTTTTGTTGGGTTTAGGGTTTGCCAGTTTATGACACACAGAGGCGCAGGCACATAGGGATAATAACTGATGCAGGGATGCAGGAGTGAGAGGGATGGGGAGTGAGTAAACAACAAAAGCAGGAGGGGGAGGGAGCACTAGAACTGATGTGGTCAGAAAACTCATTTTAAAGGTGAGTTAATCATGGGGGGTTCTGAAACTGAATGTGGTAATGACTGTACAATTCTTCTTGACATCAGTGAATGATTGAAATGTATGATATGTGGATTATGTGCCAATAAAACTGAAAAAGGAGAAAAGAGAAATACACGGCAATCCGCTCCCATCAGGGTTTGCAGTGGGGGAAGGCCCAGATGAGGTGACTGGGTGTCAGAACAGACTCAGAGGGGGTGGGCTTGATTTGGTTTTTCTTATGTCCATATTGGAAGGAGCTCTAGTGGTGCAATGGTTAAGCACTCCACTGCCAATTGTACGGCTGGTAACTGAAAGGCTGGTGCTTCAAATCTACTACCCGCTGCATAAGAGAATGATGTGACAGTCAGCCTCGTCAAGATCACCGCTTTGGAACCCCTGTGGAGCATCCCAGGGGAGCCCTGATGGCGTAGTGGCTATGTGTTGGGCTGTGACCCAGGAGGTCCGCAATTGGAATTCACCAGCCCCTCATCGGGAGGAAGATGAGACTTCCTATGCCCATAAAGGGTGACAAGCTCAGAAACTCTCGGAGCCAGTCCTACTCTGTCCCGTGGAGTCCTCCATCGACAGGAGGGCAGTGAGCGATGGGCCCGAGTCACGAGGAGGCCCAATGAACGCCATAGCAACGGTCAATGAGAAGCCCTGACTGGGGTCAACAGTCGGTACAATCCGATGAGTCACCTCATCAGGGAGATGTGGGGCTTTACTTGAGAAAACTTAGCCACCACAGCTCTGTGGAGAACGGTTCTACTCCATCAGAATTGACTGGAAGGCCAGTGGCACAGCCATGTTCTCAGCACTGTTTTACACACGAAGAAATGGAGGGTCAACAGCCGTGAGGATCTTGTTCAGGCTGACAGGCTAGGGAGAGCCCTTTTCTTCCTTTCCCTGTAGCACCCTGCCCCTGTTCAGCCCTTCTTGGAGGAGAGAATGAAGCCTTTGCATAGGTATTTATTTAAAGACACACAAAACAAATAGTACATGAACCGAATCTCTTCAGATATTCAGACACTACTGATAGAATACCCAAAGCATGAGCACATGTACACACACACACACACACACACACACACACAATATTGTACCTAATGAAGTTGGAGCCTGCCCACAATGAATTTATACTCAGCTACCACCCAATTCCACATTCCCTTTCTTTTAAATCTTCCCCTTTTTCCAGGGGGCAGCGGTGGGCGTCAGGAGTGGGGCGTGAGCAAGCCTGGAGGCACTCAGCCTGGTGCCTCAGGAAATGATGATTTCGCGTGCCAGCGTCCTGGGCCGCTGGGCCCGTGCTCGCAGACTGGCGGGTCTCTTTTATCTTCGTGTGGAGCGCATTCTCCCCGCAGCCCATATTTTCTCTGTCTCCTGGTCCCCGGATGTCAGAGCAACAAACTAGAAATACACACCAAAGGAAGCGCCACAGACCCAAAGGCCCCTTCCCACCCAAAAGGGGAAAGGCATCGCACATTAAAATATATGTAGATAGCCAGCCCGTAAATCCTATTTAATTTGGGGGAAATGATGGGGAGGGGTTGGGGATTGGGATTTATGTTTTCTCCCACAATGCCTCTGGCTCCCAGAAAGTTATTTGAGGGGCAGGATCCCAGACAGACAGAGGCAAGCAAGGCAGTGGTTTGTTCTCCTTCAAAACAAATGTCTTCCCCTTGGAGAGGGAAAACTCAGCCCGCCCCGCAGACACCGCCAATCCGCATCTGCCGGCAAATCACATGAACCATCTAGTTGAATTCTTGGGGAAGCATTTATTTTATCCAGGAAAGGACAACAGGCCTGTTTTTATCAAGATAACACCTCTTCTTTCCTTTAATCCTACTTTGAAATATTATCTCTGTAGACTGGAGGCTGTTCAGAGAACAGCCTAAAAGGCTCTTAGTCCAAACCCTGGGTCTGGGAGTTAAAAGTTAACATCTGAAGTTCATAGAGGTTAGGGTTCAGCTGTACATCCCTCAGTTCATTAGCAGGAGATCCAGTGTCCAATCCCAGGATCCCCTGGCCTCCAAACCAGTGCCTCTTCCCACAAACGCTTAGTACCAAAAAAGCAAAGAGAGGTTAGCGGTTTGGTCTCCAGAGGCAGCTCCATCAAACCCAGTTTTATTGCTTTATTACCTCAGGCAAGCCACTTCACCTCTCTCAACCTCAATTCCTCATCTATGAACTCAAGATTACGATAGAAATACCTCTAGGGTCCATGCAAGGATTAACGGTGCCAGCGTTTGGCTCATTTCATCGTCATGTACACTACCAGGTTGGACTGTTCTTGCTTCCCATATGCAATGAGCAGCTAGGTCATCTCAACGGTGAGCCTAACTGTAGCCACACAACACCCTACAGACCAGCAAAAAGAAGATATTATCACGGCTGTTCTACAGGTAAAGGCATTGAGTCCCCCAGAGGGGACATAACTGGCACCAGATCAGAGTTTTACAAGTGAGCACCAACCATCACAGCAGTAAAAAGTCCTAAATGTCGTCCCCTACTGAACTACCCCCAAGTACAGACGGAATGAAATGTACACGGATCATCTCCTCCTGCAGAGCAAAACCACACGTGCACATGTGCACACTCCGGGACCATACCTCAGAAGCGGGAGTCAGCACAAGGCCGGGCACCGAGCAGGGATCCAGTGCCACTGGGATGATGGATAAGCGAATCACTGACTGAACGAAGAACCTCGCCTGCAGAGAATGATATCGCCTGCAGTAGGTGTCTTGTTGCAGAAAGCAGGAGGCTGGAAAGAGCATGCCCACGGGCTCCATTCTCCTCTCAGTCCACTCTTGGAAGAAGCCATTGACAAGGCCAAGAGCTGGGCCCGGGTCTCAATGATTCCATCCAGAACATATCCCAGGCCACCCACAGGAGATAACTGTGAAGCATGAGTGACTCTCCTATGGCGAAAACAGATGTAACAACATTGCAGGCAAGGGGTGGGGAGCAGGCCAAGGAGATGCTCCATCTGTCTTCCTAATTGTCAACTCAGCCCATAATCAGATTTTTCTCCCTGTCACACCTCAGGCTGCTGCTGAACTGAAGCAAAACCAAGATATCCATCTCCCAGCCATGAGCATCGGCCTTTCACCAGTGCCAGGGACAAAAGGAGGCCACTAGACTAAGAGAAGCAGTGCAGACGGAGCCCTGGACTCAGTGTCAGAGGCCTGGGTCCATGCTCTTGAATAGCTGGGGTACCTGGGCAAATCACTTCACTTCACTGGTCTTGGTTTCCTGCAAAGTTCCAGAACGGGGTCAATGGGGGTGGGGGTAGGGGGTGTTGGAATTGTGTGATATTTCATGCAAGATGTTTCCAGTTATAGGCATTTGAAAGAGTGTGCCCATTGTTGTCAACAGAATTTCAAAGTGATGTGGAGGAAGGTTGGGGTAGAAAGGGGGAAACAATTACAGGGATCTACATATAAGCTCCTCCCTGGGGGACGGACAAGAGAAAAGTGGGTGGAGGGAGACGTCAGGCAGTGTAAGATATGGCAAAATAATAATTTAAAAATTATCAAGGGTTCATGAGGGAGGGGCGAGTGGGAAGGGAAGGGGAAAAATGAGGAGCTGATGCCAAGGGCATAAGTGGAGAACAAATGTTTTGAGAATGATGAGGGCAACAAATGTACAAATGTGCTTTACACAACTGATGTACAGTGAACCCTCGTTTATCGCGGTTAATCGGTTCTAGACCCTACCGTGATAAATGAAATTCCGCGAAGTAGGATTCCTTATCTGTAAATCAAATATTTTCGTAGTTAGAGCATAGAGGACATGAAAAAACACCCTTTAGTCACCATTACACTCGTATTACCCAATTTATTAAACAAAAAAGGGAAAATACAGTAAAACATTTTGGACGTTACAATTATCATTTATTATTTATTATATTATTTATGGCATCAAGCGTGTACAGTATGAGCCAATCAGTGGCAGTAATGACAGAGCATGCGCTGTTACGCAAAAACCACGATAGAGTGAAGCCGCGGAAGTCGAAGCGCGAAGTGGCGAGGGTTCACTGTATATATGGATTGTGATAAGCGTCGTATGAGCCTCCAATAAAATGATTTTTTAAAAAGGCTTTCAAAGTGATATACGAAAACCCTACTCCCATTAAAAATAAAAGTTGGGAAGTTCTGATCTAGATGGTTCTAACAAGCATTTGCTGACACCATCAAGGACAGGACTAAGGGGCCCTGTATACCAGACCCCTGACCAGTTGGGGCCCTGGTCAGCAGTCGGCAAACAAACATGTTCCCTTCCTCTGATGGACTCGGCTATTACCTCAGGGCCCTCTCACAGGCTGTTTCCGCCGACCTCCAAAAACCAAGCCATCTTCACTGCCGTCCAGTCAATTCTGATGCACAGTGATCCTACAGGATCGAGTAAACTGCCCCTGTGAGTTTCAAAGGCTCTAACTCTTTACAGGATTAGCAAATCCCATCTTTCTCCCAGGGAGCAGCTGCTGGTTTCAAACCGATGACCTTGTGGTTAGCAGACCCACGAGTAGCCACTATGCCACCAGAGCTCCTCTTAGTTCCTTCCATTCAGCCTTCAGACTGAGTAACTATTGGATCTATCACAGCTTCAGATCCTTTGCTTTTCTTGCCAACAACCTCACGCTATTCATAATGCTGTGCTAATTTGAGTGACTGATTCAGGTTGGTCTTGAATCCTACTGGACTACAAGCTCCATGAGGCCAGAGAGTGCCAATTTTGTTCATTTCGGTCCATCTAGGTATTTGTGGATTGAATGAAAAGCCTGGTCTGAGCCAGTCACCCCTCCGACCCCCCAAATCACTGCCCCTCGCCCACATTCTGGTCCAGAGGAGTGGAGTTTGAGACGTGGGCCAGAGGGCTGGCTGGACACGAGAAGGAATAGACTCTGTCTCTGTTTCAGGAGCAGATCTACGTCTCCATGTTGATGCCCTGATTTATTCAGGCAAGTCTCTAGGAATTGTGTTTAATGAAAGATGTTGACTCCCTTCAACTTGGTCACGCTCTCCCTGTGACCATCCCCTGCCCACAACTTGTCCATAAGACTTTGGCCAGACCTCAGAAAGTCACCACAGTAAAGACTGGACCTCTTCTCTTTAGGAGAATGCTTCCTCCTCCACCTCCAGGTCTGCACCCTTTTCCAAAACAAAAACAAACTCACTGTCATCAGTCAATTCTGACTCACAGCCGAGTCTATAGAAGAACTGCCCCTGTGAGTTTCCAAGACTGTAACCCTTGATGGGAGGAGAAAGCCTCGTGGAGCTGGCTGGTGCTTTCAAACTGCTGACCTTGCAGTTTGCAGCCCAACACGTAACCACTCCTCTGCCAGGGCTCCCTGCACCCTATAGCACGGTGGAATTTAATGTGCCCCTGGCAACCTGGCAAAGGCGGGGTCAAACCAGGTCTAGGGACAGGTCGCTCCACTTTCCAACTCCCATACTAATTAACTGGCCCCTCTGCAGGAAGAAAGTCCGTGGGGTCACAGGTTTGACCTTAGGGGAGAAGAAAGAGAAGGTTCTGCCCTGTGGCATGCAAGCAAGACAAAGCTCCCTGGCTTCCTGTGCACCCAGCCTTCGAGACTCCACGGCCTCCACCCAAGGTCGTAGCCCTCGGAGAACCTGGGAAAGTTCAGCCAGAGGCCAAAAGGGGCCAGGGTCGGGACAGAGGGCCAGGTTTGATGAAGCGAGGGAGACTGCGAGGGTGATGGCAGACACTTCTGGGGTTTAGCGGCTGGGTGCCCCCAATGCCGCGCGCTGCATCCCGGACCGCAGCGCGCGGCTCGGAAAAGCTGGACGGGGCTGCAGCGCCAGCGCCGCAAGGACAACCCGCCTCCCGCTCCCGACCGGTCCCCGGCCTCCCCACAATTGAGGTGCAGGGAACCGAGTCGGGCAGAAAGGGGCGCGACTCCCACCTTCGGGCAGCCAGCGCAGGGTCGGCCGCCGCTCGCCCCGCGAGGTCCCGAGCCGGGGCGCCAGGTCAGCCCCGGTGGTCGCCGCAGCAGCTCTGCCTTCAGGGGACTTGGGGACCCGCAGCCAGGGAGGAGGGCTAGGCGGCGGCGCGGGCGAGAGCAGAGTGGCCGCGCACCGGTTCCGAGACTCGGGTCGCCCAGAGCACGGTGCTGGGACGCCTCAGTCACCGCACTGGCCCGGGCGGGGGTCGCACAGC
>NW_022104341.1:63451509-63473801 GCF_000313985.2 Echinops telfairi | reverse complement strand
TTTTTAACAGAAGCCAGATATTTAAGTGAATATGTTGGCAACAGACATTTAAATCCAGATACTTAAGTGAATATGTTGGCAACAGATTTTAAGTTTGACACTTCTTACCTGGGTTTACGTTGTTCAAATCAATTGGACTATGTTTATGGATGAGGCCCCGCTCTCGAACTAAGAGTCTATGGTCTCTGGATTTGTGTTCTTCACACTATTTCATTTGGTCTTCTCACCTGACCTGTGAGATGGATCCCAAATGGGTTGCTATCTCCCTTGCCGGGGTCCTGGGGTGGGGGGTGGGGGTGGGGGGGGGTGAGGAGGAATTCTTGTTCAGGTGGGTTTGATAATTAGTTAGTGGTGATACTGGAACTGAAACCCAGGCATGCAGACCCCTGATCCCGGAGTGGTTTTCCTCTGCTATCCCCATCTCATTAAGAGCCTGTTTCTTGGTTCCTGGACATGGTGAGCCAGGCTGGCATGGGACTGGCATTAGGGTGTTGGAGACATAACACCTTTCCTGGGAAGCTGGAGCAAGCGTGCCAGACAGTTGTCCTCGAAAGTAAGAGCTCAGCCTAATAACTCAGAGAGGAAACTGTCTGGAGGGGAAAGCTGAGTCAGAGGAAGGGCGGTCAGGACTGAGGCATCCAAGGCTGCTGAATCCCAGGTTTGGGTAGCAAGAAACATTGTGCAATGGACTAAGCAACTGCACCCACTCTCTAGCTCCCTCAACTAGCCTGCACCCCCAACGCCCCAAACACAAAAGAAGCCACAGACACAGACCCCTGCAGTGTTCTCTGTTGTTTCCTGGCACGCAAGCAAACAACCAGAGTTAGATTGGAGAATAAACCTCTGGTGCGGCCCCTTTCAAGCAGCAAGTCTTCTTGAATCTCGGGCTTGGGCATCTCCACTGCAGGACCCACTGCAGGCCTTGCAGGCAGAGGGAGTGCTCATGCTGAAAGCCAATTGAGAATGACAAGACATAATGCTGCTGCAACCCGGACCTTCAGGGCCAAAGTCTGAGCAGGGGACAGAGCGTGGAGTGCTTCCTGCTCCCACCCATTGTTGGGGCTTAGAGTGAAGGATACCCCCATGAACATATGTCCACCATCTGCCACTAAACATTCTCACTGAGACCTCACGGCACAACTGAAATCCATCCAGTGCCACCTGCCTGTAGAGACACAACTGGTAAATTGGAGAAGTGGGATTCAAACCTGGATCTTGGTGACTCCAGAGACTAAGCCCACTCTCTAACAGGCGGTGTGGAAATTGTAGCAGACACGAAGATGCATCACTCGGATCTTGTTTCAAGACAGCAGTACCAAACCAGGAGCAGCATGGTGGGCTCCTCATTGGCTCAGCCTCACACAGGGCTGAGGGTGGGATAGGGTGGGTGGTAAATGTTTACAACCAATTCTCTGGAAAGAAAAATATGTGTACACACACATTTATCTACATGTATATGTGTATATGCATATGTATTTGTATACGTACCTAGGACCCCTGGTGGCTCAGTAGTTAAGCACTCAGCTACTAACTGAAAATTCAACAATTTAAACCTACCAGTAGTTTTGTGAGGGAAAAGACTTGGCTGTCTGCCCCTTAAAGACCCAAAATGGGAAATGCTACTCTGTTATACCTGGTCACTGAATCTGAATCAACATAATGGCACCCAACGATAATGACATATATATACATACCTATAAGTGTACATGGGAGAAAGATGAGCTTTTCTACTCCCGTAAACAGTTACTGCCCATAAGGGCAGTTCATCCTATCATATAGAGTCATTAAGAGGCAGTGATGTGATAGCATATTGAGTTTGATATTTGAACGTATATATGCATACATGCACATCTATATATACATCAGTTTGCTATAAATTCTACTGATATAAAGAATGCACAGTGTGTAATTTAAAAATAATAAAATATATTTTCCATATCGCCCACTGATTCCCACAGAAAGTTTTTGATGATATTTTTGTCCAGCTCTTAAATCCAACCTATGATTGCGATTCATAACCGGGCATGACTGACATGAATTGTTGGTTGATGTTTTCACTTCCATTAACAACTAATACAAAAGTGAAAGAACAAAGATTCATGTCAAAACACTCCCTTTTCTGTGGCCTGAGTGACTTCTGAGTGAATTAGACGTGCTTGCATCGTAGGAGAGGTCCAGTGGCTCCTCAACCGTGCCAGCATTTGTTATTATCAATTTTTTAAGCCATTCTAATAGACAGATGTAGAGGAGTGTTAGTCCAGGTTGGCTAGAGAAACAAATGTATAGTCACTCAGATACCCGAATGCAGGAAGATTACAGGCCAGTGGGTAGAAGGTCTTGTGGATCCAGTGGCAGTGGAAGTATCTCAACTCTGGCATGGGTCTCCTCCAGCTCTCTGAGTGTGTCAACATTAGGAAAGGGAAGGCAGAGAGAGTGGGTCTGGTCTCCAGTGAGCTATTTATCTCCGTGTTGCCTCCAAATGAGGTCATCAAGCTGCGACCTGATTGACAGGCCCTCCACCCCTTTGCTCAAGTTGACAGGAGGTTATGTAACTGCCACAAGAAGCATCTCATCACAGTTTTAATTTGCATTTCCCTAATGGCTGATGAGGTTGAATACCTTTTCATGTACATAGTTACCATTTTTACTACATTTATTTTTTTAGAAAAACCCATTGCCATCAAATCAATTCCAACCTGTAGTGACTCTAGAGAACAGGATAGAACTGCCCTATAGTTCCATAGCTCTGCCCTAAATAGTTACAAGACTATGTTACTGTGAGAATATTCATTGTGCTGTATTTTATTATTTATGTATTTCTCTCCCTGTATTTCATATATCTAGGTCCTTCAGTAGAGCTATAGGAGGACATTGCCTGGAATAGATGGGGGTGGAGAAGACCAAATAACTGGAATCCCTTGAAGGTCAAAGTACAGACATCTTGTGTGTGAGGTTATGAGAAAGCTTGAAGAATTCAGAGAATGAAAACAGAGAGGCAGATTCTGCGGTCTAGATGAGCCGGTCCATCTGGGTTATGATAAGATCAAGGGCAGGAACTAAAAGCAGTAGTTGAAGTAGTGTAAGAGTGAAGCTTCTTGAAGTTAACTAGGTTCAAGAAAAGCAGGACTACCAGTTGTCTAAGGAGCCCCAGTGGTGTAGTGGTTAGGCGTTGGGCTACCAACTTCAAGGTCGGCAGTTCAAAACCAACAACCACTCCTTAGGAGAAAGATGGGCTTTCTACTCCCACAAAGAGTTAAAGTCTTAGAAACCCACAAGGGCCATTCTACCCTGTCCTACAGGGTCATGCCCTGAATTAGAATTGAGTTGATGACAGTGAGCTCTTTGAGTGACCTGGGCATGAAATCTCTTGGAATGACCACGATGGGACACGGAGGCACAATCATCCAGTGGCAGTTTCTGCCTGAGGGTTGGACAGTGTGGCTCTGAGAGCCACTTTCTCCTCAAGGGCTATAGGGGAAGTAAGGGCTTCAGATAAAACAAAAGATAATGAGAGGAATTTGTGGAGGAAGTGAAGTGTAAGTTCACAATGGGTGGGGCGAAGTGAATTGAGTAAGAAATACAGAGGCAAAGGAATGACTTATGAAATTTGGAGGCCCAAGAAAGGCCTTTTTAAAATACAAGACCCCTGTTAAAGGCAGGAATTTTCTCAAGGTGTTCAGAACAGAGGCAAAAGTTCAAGTTAGACAGCCTTGTTCGAGGTCAAAGTCTGCTTCAGCTCAGCCCAGTGCTCATCTTGATAAACAATGGAGATCCCTGGGATAGGAGGCCTGATAGCATTGTGGGCTAGGCATTGTGGGCTAGGCATTGGACCAGCTCAGCGGTTCAAATCCACCAGCGACTTCAAAGGGAAATGATGAGGCTGCCTGCTCCTGTGGAGATTGACAGTCTTGGAGAGAAGGGAGTGGCTGAGTCAGCATTACTCTGACGGAAGTAGGTTGGTTGGGTTGTTGTTGCTGGGGTTGGTGAATAGTGGGTGTTTGTTGGTCTGTTCTGCTTTTGACCTCAGAGGTCATCTTAGGACCAAAGACACTGCAGAGCAGTGGTTCTCAACTTTCCTAATGCCGCGACCCTTTAATACAGTTCCTCGAACAGAAAAGTGGGTGAAGGGAGACGTCGGACAATGTTAAAAAAAAATAATAATACAGTTCCTCATGTGGTGGTCACCCCCAACCATACAATTATTTTCGTCACTACTTCATAACTGTAATTTTGCTACTGTTATGAATAGTGTAAATATCTGATATGTGCGATGTATTTTCATTGTTACAAATTGAACATAATGAAAGCATGGTGATTAATCTCAAAAACAATATGTAATTCTATATTGTGAAATATTTATTTCTAATTACAAATAAATGAAATTTTGTCTTGAAGCTTGGTGTAGCATGGGTAACAGTCTTAATATGACAACAGTCAACTACATTGCTACATTTTATAAGAGTACGTATGCGTAAAAAGCCAACGTCCCTGCAAAAGTTGAGATAGCTTCTTTCTCAGCAACTCAGCATATCTGCATGTGGGTGGACTCCCCTGCAGAAGGAGCAGAGGAGCGGTGTCTCAGTTCCTAAGTCCATCGGAAATATGGGCTTTCCGATGATCTTAGGCGACCCCTGTGAAAGGGTCGTTGGACCCCCAAAGGTGTCTCAACTGGCAGCTTGAGAAGCGCAGCTGTGGAGGGTAGAGGTGGGAGGTGGAGGTGGGCGGGACCTGGCTGTGAGTGCTTGCAGACAGCCGCCGGCATCCTTGACTCAGGAAGTTTCACACAGCCATGGATCTTCCTGTTATGACTGTTCTGTGCTGTAAATGAAACAGGAAAATATGAGAGTTCCTGAACTCTCCTGAGAGGAAAACAATAAAAAGCGATATGACCACCCAACTGGAAGTTCACGTTAAATAACTTTCTATGGCTATTTTAAGATAGAAATGAACACACTCCATTAATAAGCCTGGCTAAGAAAGGCCAGCCTGCGGCCAGGGTGATTCTGAAAGCCTCCTTCTCCACAGAGTCTCTGAGGGCAACAAAGAGAAGGGGTGTGTTTCTACCACTGGACAAGCCCACACAGGCCCTTTGGGGCAGAAAACTACAGGGGAAGAGAGTCTTCAGCCTCTCATCCCACCCTTACACTTCATGCCGGAACTTCTATGCGAAATTCCAGTGGCCGCAGGTGTGGACTTACCTGACCAGGCATCATGCTTCCCATGTGTCCTCGCATAACACCCACCACCACCCTGGAAGGAGGTTCATCCACAATGCCCATTTTAGTGATGTGGAAACGAAGATTTCCAAAACCAAGCTCGCTGCCAGCAGGTTGATTCTGACTCACAGCAACCCTCTAGGACAGAGTAAATCCGACCCTATGTGTTTCCAAGGCTTTAAATCTTTAACAGAAAGCCTCCTTTTGCTTTTAAGCAGGGGCTGGTACTTTTGAACTGCCGACCCTTCAGACAGCAGTCCAACTTGTAACCCACTATACCACCAGGGCTCCTTCAACGAAGACTTAGAAGAGTAAATATTTTCCAAGATCTCGCAGAAAGAAGAGACTCTGGGTTTGGAGGTAGTCTTCCTCTAAGATTCATTTGAGCAGCCCCTCCACAGCTTTGCCCCACTTTCTAAGACAGCATGTGGAATTGTTGTAGATCATGCAAATGCCTTCCAAAGCAACTTCCTCTTGCGCTGTCTTGGATGTGACTAGGAGGTAGCTGATCTTCAAGCCTGAACTCTCTCCATCTTGCTCCCAGGGCTCTTCAGGGTCCTTATTCTAACCTACGAAGTCCTGGGATTGACAGCATACTGAACCAATGGGCTCGGGCATAGGAACAAGGGTGAGGATGGGGCAGGACCAGGCAGTGTTTCATTCTGCTGTGCTTAGGGCTGGTATGGGTCAGAACTGACTTGACAGAACATAACAACGACAACTAAATCTTTGTGATAACCTACAAAGCCACTATGGACTGAAGATCAAGTTTCCTCCAACCCAGAACCTCTCCCACCATCCTGTAGCAGAGCTCATCTCCCCTCCTCCCTTACTCCCTATTTCGGTCAGATGGTTTCCCTGCCAGGGACAGAGAGTCCTCTGAGTTGCAGAGATAAGGGATAGAGTCAGTGCTGGCCCAGGAGATAAAGGCTGCCTAGATGCTGCTGTCTTATGGGCCACACGGTCTCTATCTTCCTGTTTTTCTGAATCTGATTTCTAACTGCACACCATCTCCTGTTGCTAGCCACTTTTCGGCTTCCTCCTGGATTCTGCTCCTCAGATGGTCCTCATCGCTCTATCTCTACTATCTAGAACCGTCCATGCCTACTTGTGGCCTCTGACCCTGCCACTAACAGCCCACATGTCTCAGCATTTCTTGGTTTGAATTCTTGAGATGGAAATCTAATTGGCTTGGTGCCCTTTGAGTGCCGGGCCGTAGTTCATAGGCTGCCCCTCATTCCAAGCTCTCCGCCCTTGGCTCTGATGGCTTTCCCTGCTGCCCTGCGCAGCCAGGAATCAAGCGGGGCAAAGGGCACCACTGCTGAGGACGACCTCCCCTCCAGCTCGTTGTGCCTTTGAGAAAGAACAATGACCAACAGCGATGCTACGACTTCCAAAACCACAGCTGGGCCAAAGGCAGGAGCTCAGCCTTTTTGATTCTTTATAAGAATTTTAATGGCAATCGATTTTAATTCACACTAAGAGGGCTCTCATTCCAACTTTCACTATTGCACAATCCTGTTCGTTCTCAAGTTGCCCGCTGCCACCCCCCACCCCCCAAGCCCCTGTTGGCAGTGTTGTCTTCCGTGCCTGTCTTCTTCTGGGCACTATCTCTGCATCCCAGCTCCCAGCACATGGTAGGCACCCCTCGTTAATGTCTAGTTGTTACGGCTTGTCCCCTCCAGAGGTGTGTTCTCTGGGAGTCTTGGCAATCGCAGGCTCATGGTTTTGGATTCACTCTCTGCCCTCCAGGAATTCCCAACGGATGGAGGTGAGCATGGGAAACAAACTAATCAAAACAAAGAGCACCCGCTCAACCCTCCGCCCTTCCAATTCATTCTTCTCCTAACCATCGTTGAGAGCCGTGCAGATTTCCATGTCTGAGTTCTGAAAGATCGCCAGGGCTTTCTTGCTATTCTGCCTTAGTCCAGAAGCTCCGTGAAAACCTGTCCTTCTCAGAGCAACATGCAGGCCTCTCCTGACAGGGGGTTCTCAGGGCGTTGGGCAGTAATCTGACCCAGGTCTCAGCATGGAAGATGAGGATCCTCTCATTGAGCCATCACAACCCTCACGAATCATGTGAAGCTCCTCCTTAAAACTCTTCAGCACCCCCATTGTTCTTGTAGTGAAAACTAAGTCTGAGATGTTGTTTACAATCCCCCTAAAATACACCCCCATTCCTCTCCAGCCCCAGGTCTCCCTTCTCCATGGTCTCCTTCTAGCCTCAAACGGCTCACTCTTTTTGCATTTTCCAAACCCACCAAGCTCTCTGGTGCCCCCTTATCTTTGTGGGTGGGGTTTCCTCTCCCCAGGGCCCTTTCCCGTGCCCACCTGTGCCTGACTCACTCCACCTCCTCGGAGAACCTGAGGCTTTTAGAGCAGCCTGTCCCTGGCCACAGCTCTCACCACTCTGAACGGAATGGCCTGACTGGTCAATTCCCTCCACTGCACGGTGAACTCCTGGGCCCGTGGCAGGAGGAACATAAATTGGAGTTAATAGCTAATTAACAAAAAGTGAAGAGAGGTCACTCCAAGCAGTTGCAGCACGAAGAGGTCTTTCTCCTATGGTCCAGGAGCCAGGTGAAAAGAAGACCCCTGCGAGACAGGACCTCTGGGGTGGGGGCAGTGGTCCTGGACGTGGAGTCAGCCGACCAGGGCTAGAAGCAGAGCTTTCGGCGGGCAGCCAGCGCGGCAAGGTGAGTGTGAGTGTGGGGGTGAAAAGTGCCTGGGAAACACTGCACAACTGAGTGTGCTATAACGAAGGCCGTAGTCGTTTCCTTTTTTTAACTGTGCATTTGCTTGCACTCTTTTTAATCATTTTATTGGGGGTTCGTACACCTCTTATCACAATCCATACATCCATCCATTGTGTCAAGCACATTTGTACATTTGTTGCCATCATCATTCTCAAAACATTTGCTTTCTGCTTGAGCCCTTGGTATCAGCTCCTCACTTTTTCCCCTCCCTCCCCATTCCCCCCTCCCTCATGAACCCTTGATAATTTATAAATTATGATTGTTTTGTCATGTGTTACACTGTCCGATGTCTCCCTTCACCCACTTTCCTGTTGTCCGTCCCCCAGGGAGGAGGGTATATGTAGATCCTTGCAATTGGTCCCTCCTTTCTACCCCACCCTCTCTTTACCTTCCCGGTATCGCCACTCTCACCACTGGTCCTGAAGGGATCATTTGCCCTGGATTCCCTGTGTTTCCAGTTCCTCTCTGTACCAGTGTACATCTTCTGGCCTAGCCAGATTTGTAAGATGGAATCGAAATCATGATAGTGGCTGGGGGAGGAAGCATTTAGGAACTAGAGGAAAGTTGTATGTCTCATCATTGGGCCGTAGTCATTTTTATGATCACCAGCTCCAGGACTCCATCCGGGCCACGGCTTTGCCCGCTTTTTGCATTACCGGACTCAGCCCTTTGCTCTCCATCTCTTCCAGTGGAGCCACACATGGAAGCCCTCCGAGGCCGGGGATTTTTCTAGTTCAGTGTTGGCTCATTGCCTTTTCTTGAGAGATAAGGTCTGGAGGAAGGCAGGGAAGCTGATCTAAGCTTCCTGGGCTCACTTCCTAAGCCCTGAGCCCGACTCCTGGAGGGAGTCATTTGTTGATGTCATTCATGATCCCTGTACCCCGGGGTTTTCCCTTGGGATTTTCTCACTCTTCTTGGCAGGCACTGGGGAGACACTTCAGGGAGCAGAAGGACCCCTTCCTCTAGGCTCCCAGTGCAATGATTCAAAGGACAGAGCTCATTCTCTACCTTTGAACACAAGGTGGAAGGTCCCAAAGTAAAAGAATTCCCTGACAACTGACTCCAGAATAAGGCAAAAGGAATCCACCAAGTAACCATTAATAAAAAGGATTCTATAATCTGTTCATTCACCTTGGATCCCAGCCTAGCACACTTCTTGATTCATAGCAGGCACTTCACATGCAAATGTGGACACTACTACCCGATTGAGTCTATAGTAACCCTGACCGTCCCTCAGTGAGCCCACAGCCTACTAAGGCTTATAAAACGCATCCAGGAATCTGTGCGAGCTCCTGTAGGAGCCCTGGTAGGGGAATAACTGGCTTTGTAGAAAGCATGAAGTCTTCTCAGGGAAGGCGACATCTGAGTTAAGTTTTGGAAGATATGGAGGAATTGGCTAGGTGGTAACATGTTTATCAGAGAGTAGCCTTCATATAGGACAAGGACAGAAAAACAATTACACAAACCCATTCTACTGATTTGATCCCAACCCATATTGACCCTATAGGACAGAGGAGAATTTCTCTGTTAAGTTTCTAAGGCTGTAAATCTTTAAAAGAGCAAAACGCCTCATCTTTCTCCCAAGGTGTGGTTGGTGGATTCAAATGTCAACTCAATGTGTGACCCACACTTTTCTCTCTCACTCCCTACTCACATTATTTCTCTCAGTTTCTACCAGGAAAATTATTTTTCCCCATAGGGCTGGCGGATCAATTGCATGAGCCAGCTTTGCAGCAATGCTGACCAAAGCCAGTGGACACTCTGGGATGCTGGGAGACATTGTTCAGGCCTGCCCCACACCTGATTCCCTACTCTTGTAGTTATACCTGAAACCCAGACCACCTGCCCCATCCCTACCTGCCAATTTAATTGAACACTAGAACTTTGTGGCAGTTACATAATCTCTTGTCAACTTACAAAGGGGTGGAGTCAATCAGGTCATAATCAATAATGGCTCTGTGTGGAGATGGCCTTCTCCTGAGGATTCTGGGAACTCCTATCTTTCTCCCTGGAGTCGAGACACTCTGCTTTGTCTCCCGGAGAGATATTCCTGTTGACAAGCCAAATGGAGCTATGCTGCTAGAGCCAGGTGGAGACCCACATCAGCGCTGAGATGCTTCCACTGCCACTGGATCGACAAAAGTTTCCACCCACTGGCCCTGTGGTTTTCCTGCATTCGACATCATTGCATCTGTTGCTTGAGTCTGAAGAGGAATTTATAGACTGGTTTTGGACATATGGGCTAAAATCAGACTTATGGACTTGATCTGGACTGGGCTGAGATGGTTTCTTAATATATAATTACTCTTTACATAAAACACTTTATTATATCTATATGAATCTCCCTGGATTTGTTTCTCTAGTCAAACCAGACAAACAAACCTAGAATCTCTTCTATCTGCTGACATTTTCTCAATCACCTTGAAGGACCTTCTTAACATAAATTTGTGAAAATCTAGTATAGTAACCAACTTCAAACCTGGTTCTGACATACCAAAAATAAACAAAGGCCCATTGCCACGAGTCTATTGTGGTGTGTCTTTGAGTTGATTTTGACTCATAACAACTCCATGTGACCGAGTAGTACTGGACCATAGGGTTTCCAAGGCTACAGTCAGAAAGCTCCTTAGATGTGAGGATGGTGAAACTTTGTCTCACTTTGGACACATCATCAGAAGAGAACAGTTCTGGAAAATGAC
This sequence comes from Echinops telfairi, assembly GCF_000313985.2. Lineage (NCBI taxonomy): Eukaryota > Metazoa > Chordata > Mammalia > Afrosoricida > Tenrecidae > Echinops > Echinops telfairi. The sequence goes on along the minus strand of NW_022104341.1, from coordinate 63,463,130 downwards.
ACCAGGCTTGATATGTTAGGCTGGATTCTCCAGAGAAGCAAAGCCAAAGAGAGAGAATTTTGTATCAAGAAAATGGCTCACACCGTTGTAGAAATAGGTAACTCCAATCTAGACTCAAATCTGTGAGTCAGATGTTAAGGCAGAGGCTTCTCCTGACTCACATAGCTTCCGGTGGATGAATCCAGGATCGGCAGGAGCACCATAAACTTCAGAGGCAGGTGAATCCAAAGTCAAAGGCCAGGCTTATGACTGAAGAGACAAATGAATCCAAGGTTGGCGGGTCAGATGGCAGGCTGCTGCTGACTCCCAGCACCACCAAGCTCAAGTCCAAAGAACCAAAGGTCAATGAGGCAGATGCAGGATCCAGATCCAGCAAAAAGCAAGCACGTTTTTTCTATAGTGTCCATTCATATAGGAAGTAGACCACACCCTGAAGAAGCTCCCTTTCAATTGCATCAGTGCTGTGACCTGAGTAAGGGGGTTTCACTCCACCTTAATCTTCTCACAACTGCGTGGCTGCTCCCCGGAGTTGACTAAACTGATAGGTCACCTCAGTGGGAGATTTCTAGGCCTCAGTTACCAAACCATTGAAAATCCTGCCCCAGCCAAGTTGCCACGAACCCTAACTATCACACTTGGTAAAGTGGAGGGTCATTGAGAAGAAGGAAGCATTTCACACAGGAGCTGCTATGCCAATAAGCTCAAATGTAATTGTGAGGGTGGTGCGGGACCAGGCGGGGTTTTCATGCGGTTCTACACAGGGTCCCTATGAATTAGCGTCAATTCGGCACCACCTCACAACAATACCTAGGGAAGTACACTGTCACATCATTCTCCCAAGCAGAGGCTGGCGGATTCAAACGTCCAACCTTATAGTTCATAGCCAAGTGCGTAACCACCTTGGTATCAACAGCAAACGGAGGGAAACAAACTCATTGCCATTGAGTTGATTGTAACATACTGCAACCCTATAGAATAAAGTAAAACTTCTTATGCAGGTCTCCAAGGCTACAAACCCTTTTGTAAAAAAGATTTTATTGGCACCTAATCTACATATCATAAACTTTAATAGTTCAATCATTCAATCATAACAAGATTTGTACAATCTAGACCACAATTTTAGAACACCCCCGCATGGTTAAATCGCCTTTAAAATGAGTTGCGTAATCACAATCAGTTCTAGTGCTCCCTTCCCCCCTCCCTCCTTCATTGTTTACTCCCCAAATTCCCTCACCCTCCCTAGCTCCTACCCCCCACCCCTACATCCCCTATAAACCCTTGCATCAATTATTATCCCTGTGCATCTGCTCCTTGTGTGCTTCACAAACTGGGAAACCCTACAGCAACAATAAAAATCAAAATAAAGAGGTAAGGATAAAATACTAAAGATATAAAGCTAAAAACACAAATAATAAGTAAGAAAGAAAAGACCCAACCCTCAATATTTAAAAAGCCATGGAAGAAGTTTTTGTCATGGAACATGCAAGAGATTCTTGCACCTAGAACAAATTCTGACTGGGTTTATAGGGAAGTCAGCTGACCAAGTATCAAGTTCAACTCAGTATAATCAAGATTACAATGATCTCTGTCTGATAGTAAGGCTGTCGGAGACCCTTGCCTGTGGCTGGTGGGGATCTGCCGGACACTTAATCTAACAAGTTCCTCTGCATAGGGGTTTGGGGCTCCCACTATCCTCCACAGCCTCTACCAATTAGGTGTTCATAATTTTAGTTCTGATACCTTTCCTTTCATCATATTTGAATTTTGCTATTGTCATCATTGGATCACACAAGCTGGCGTGCTTCTTCCATGTGGACTTAGTTGTCTCCTTGCTTAGATGGCTGCTTGTTTGAATATAGCCTTTAAGACCCCAGACACTATTCTGATTGATAAGTAGGCACCATCGGCTTTCTTCACCACATTTTGCTACAGCACCCTTATCTTCTGTGATAAGGCTATAAGTCTTTTTTTAAAATCATTTTATTGGGGGCTTGTACAGCTCTTATCACAATCCATACATCCATCCATTATGTCAAGCACATTTGTACATGTGTTGCCATAACTGTTTTCAAAACATTTTCTTTCTACTTGAACCCTTGGTGTCAGCTCATTTCCCCCCTGCCCCACCCTCTCTCCCTCATGAACCATTGATAATTCATAATTTTCCCCATGTCTTACACTGACTGTTGTCTCTCTTCACCCACTTTTCTGTTGTCCATCCCCCTGGAGGGAGATTATATGCCGATCATTGGGATCAGTTCCCCTTTCCCACCTGCCCCCCCCACCCCCGCCCCCATCCATCACCTTCCCCTTCCCCTCCTGATATCCCTACTCTCATTTTTGGTCCTGAGGTGTTTATCTGTCCTGGGTTCCCTGTGTTTTCAGCTCTTATCTGTACCAGTGTACATGCTCTGGTCTAGCTGGATTTGTAAGGTAGAATTGGGGTCATGATAGTGGGGTGGGGGGAAACATTAAAGAACTAGAGGAAAGTTGTATGTTTCATTGGTGCTATACTGCACTCTGACTGACTCGTCTCTTCTTTGTGGCCCTTCTGTAAAGGGATGTCCAATTGTCTACAGATATGCTTTGGGTTTCCACTCCACCCTCCCCCTCATTCACATTGATATGATTTTTTATTTTGGCTCTTTGATGTCTGATCCTGATCCCATTGACACCCTCTGATCACACAGGCTGGTGTGCTTCTTCCATGTGGACTATGTTGCCTCTCAGCTAGATGGCTGCTTGCTTATCTTCAAGCCTTTAAGACTCCAGATGCTATATCTTTTGATAGCCGGCACCATCAGCTTTCTTCACCACATTTGCTATGCACCCATTTGTTTTCAGTGATTGAGTGATTGTGTAGGGAAGAAGACTACAAATCTTTATGGGAGCAGAAAGACTCATCCTTCTCCCTGGAAGCAGCTGGTGGGTTTGAGCTGTTAACCTTGTAGTTAGCAGTCCAAAGTGTAACTCATTCCACTACAAGAGCTCCTTTTAGGTATCAATATATGTGGCTTCGAATTAGGGCTCTGCTATTCCACACACTAGGAAAGTTACTGTAACTCCTCAAGGCTATCAGCTTCCTCGTGTACATAACAGGAGTAATATGAGTATCTGCCTCACAGTATTGGTGGGAAGATTGATGGATTCATTTTTAAACCTTGGGGTCTCAGGTTTAAAATCACTCGTTTCTGCTCTGTTTTGGGATACTGAGACTGGGGGTCTGCAAACCACAATTCTGCTCTCACAGCTGACTCTCTCCTGGGGTCATCCCATGAGGGATGCTGTCGGGATCCTGTCCAGCTGGAGGGGGCGGTAAGACTTTCTTCTTCCTGTCTCTTCATGAAAGCCTCATGCCCACTTTCTATCTGTGAGCAACACCCCAGCAGTGCCCCCCCCCACCTGCCCCAGTTACTGTTTTTTTAACCCAGACGGCAGCAATTTCTTTCTATTGCCACAGCTAGATCCAATTTGCAGTTTTTCCATCCCATCCAACTCAGAGAAATTGGCACCAGGTGTGCCAATTTAAGCAGGTGTGTTAGTCCGGGTAGACTAGAGAAGCAAATTCATAGCCACTCATATGTATAAGAAAGAACTTTATATACAAGAGCAGTAGAATATTGAGAAAACATCCCAGCCCTGTTCAGTTCAAGTCCATAAGTCCGATATTATCCCGTATGTCTGATGCCAATCTATAAAATCCTCTTCAGACTCAGGAAACACATGCAATGACACTGAATGCAGGAAGATCACAGGCCAGTGGGTTTGAAGTCTTACCGATCCAGTGGCATTGCAAGCATCTCAGCACTGGCAGCGCTTTCCACATGGCTTCCGGCTCCAGAGGTCTGGCTCCATCAGCCTCCCTCCCTGTGTCTTCTCCACAGGGATGTCTCTCGGGGAGTGAGCCAAGAATAGAAGGTGTCTCCTGCCTCCAAGGAGGAAATATAGGAATTCCCAGAATCCTCAGGGGAAGGCCATGCCCACACAGAGGTCTCCTTGGCTGTACAATGATCAACAGGCTAGACTCCACCCCTTCACTCTTAATCCTCTCAAGCCCCAAACTGACACCAGATTTATGTAAGGACCATAGTACAGTTGCCTCCTCAAATCTGACCTTCAGCTCCACGGGGCTCCACTTCTAATTGTCTAAGGTAAAATCACTATGACTTTCCTCCTGTGATCCCACAGCTTTCAAGTGGCAGCTGCTTCCTCCAGTTGCTGTCTCTATTCTTGTTGCTGTTGTCGTTTGGTGAGTCAGGTGTGACCTGTAGCATAGCAACCCTAAGCATGGGGTGAAATGCGACCCAGTCTTGTGCCATCCTCACAATTCTTGCTATCGCTGAGCCCGCAGTGGTAGCCACGGCGTCAATGGATCTTCTTGAGGGCCTTCCTCTCGTTCACTGCCCTCTGCTTTAGCAGACATGATGTCCTCCTCCAGGGACTGGTCTCTCCTGACAACATGTCCAAAGTACCCAAGATGAAGTCTTGCCATCCTTGCCTTTAAATAGCACAGTGGCCACAATTCTTCCAAGATAGATCAGTTTGTCCTTTTAGCAGCCTATGGTACTTTGAATATTCTTCTCCAGCGCCACAATTCAAATGCATTTGTTCTTCTAGGGTCTTCCTTATCCAAATTTCACATGCATATGAGGCAATTGAGACTACCATGACTGGGTCCGGTGTGCCTTAGTCCTCAAAGTAACATCCGTGCTCCTCAATACTCTAAAGAAGTCTTGTGCTGCAGATTTACCTAATGCAGTATGTCTTTTGATCTCTTGACTGCTGCTTCCATGAGCATTGATTGTGGATCCAAGTTAGACAAAAGCCTTGACAACTTCAACCTTTGCTCCATTTATTTTTTTATTTTATATTTTTTGCTCCATTTATTATGATGTTCCCTATTGCTTCTATTGTGAGGTTTGGGCGTTCTTTATATCTATTCTCAAGCTTCTCATTTACCCTTTGTCCATGTAACAACTTTCTACCTAGTTAGCAATCCTTTACATTAAATTCTCTGTTCAAATAGCTGGTATGATTTCTGTCTCCTAATTGCACCCTGATTGATATAACTAATTAAGAAGATGAATATAAAATGCACAATACATACAAAGTGCTTGGAAAATACTAGGATGCACTGTGAGTTTCGAACATCCATTCTAAGGATCCCTGGCAGAAGAAATACCCTAGCTTGACTGCTAGGCAAAAGAACGTAGCAATCTGACCCCAGGAAGATTAGAGTCTAGATTCTAGCACTCTGTCAGACGTGCTTGCTATGCTTCAAAACCGACTCACGGGCACACAGCATCCATTCTTTTATTCAGTCGTTTCCTCCCGGTGCATGTTGGTTTCTTTGCTATGTGTCTGGTCCTGTACAAGAGATTAGGGGCAGAGCTGAATAAGACACAGTCCAGCCCTCAGGAAGCTCACAGTCTATGTGGACCACCAAGAGACCACCAATGCATGAACCCAGCCTGGGAGTGTTTCAACCCCTCAAGCAGTCTCTAACTGGTATGTTTTCAAATACCAGTTGTTGGCAGAGCTCCAGAACTAACCATCACGGCACACTTAACTTGATATGTTGCAATTACTTCATTGCGCATCTTATCACCCTTCTGAGATGGTAAATTACTTGGGATTGATTTCCCCTAAATGGCTCTTTTCTGTAACATTTGGAAGGTGTAGCTAGCACAGTGCCTGGGTCATGGTAACCTATCCGAAGAGATGGTGAATGAATTAATTCGTCCATTCGAAACAAGTCTTTGAGCTCTTACTGTACAGCATGCATGAGTTAGGTACTAACTGGGGACATAACTTCAAAGAAAACCAGCAGAGTCCCAGGCCCCGATGAATGGAGATCCAATCAGGTGACTAGAATTAGGCAACGTCTGAGGCCCCGGTCTCATGGGATTGGGAGTGCTTCCATCATTCTGATGTCAAGGATAAGGCTTTCGACGGGTCTGAGGGAGACCTTGCTGCATGTCCTCTGCATCCTTCCTGCCGAAGCCAAGGCAGGGCCCTTGGTGGAAGGCAGCTGCCCTGCCCGCTGTGGTTTACCTTATGTCCTGAATGCTCTCACTGGTGGCCAAAGGCTAGATTTAAATAGCAAACATTTGCATTTTTAATGTTGACTGGAATTGGAAAGGCAGCGATAACCTTTCCAAACCGATATTGGTTTTTACGTAATTGAAACAGGCCGGGCCTCTGACATTTCTTAAATGGAAATGTTGAAGTATTTTCAATATCAGTGAGCATGCTGAGACATCTCAAGCACCGTGCCCTCCTCAGAAGGTGCCCGCTGCCTTCCTGCGCACACTCAGCACCTGGGACGGTCAGCAGCGCACGGTCATCCCTCATCGGGCCCTCTTCGGATTAGACATCCTGAGGTTGGCGAGTCTGTCTCCGTGGTGAGAACACTGACCACAGGGGTGCAGTGGAAAGAACTCTGGCGTTAGAACTGGCTCTAAATGCCTTCTCTCCAGCTCACCATCTGGGTGACAGATTGCTTACCTTGCTAATTGTTTACTTGCAACATACAACTAGCATACCTATTGCACAGTCTACTGTGACCTTCAGATGTGACCTCTGAAGGGTCTCTGCATGGCACAAACAGTTAGCCATTTGGCTCCTAATCAAAAGTTGGTGGTGTGAATCTACCCAGAACCACCTGGTGAGAAATTCCTGGCAATATTCTTCAGAAGACCAGCGTCGTTCAAGCCTGTACTGGGTGCAGTTCTACACTGAAGCACACGGGTCCCTAGGAGTTGGAATTCATTCAGTGGCAGCTGGTCACAACTAGGCATGATGATCCATAAAAATGCTTAGCATCCCGTGCCTGGTATTTTGCTCCAAACCAAAAACCCAAACTCAGTCAGTTTGGACTCACGGTAACCCTATCGGGCAGGGTAGAAATGCCCATGCGTTTCCAAGACTGGAACTGTTTGCAAGAGTAGAGTAGAATGCTCCCTCTTTCTTCTTCAGAGTAGCTCATGGTTTTGAACTGCTAACCTCTAGGTTAGCAACCCAATGTGCCACCACTATACCACCAGGGCTTCTTGGAACTTTTCTGGGCTCACTAAACACTAGGCCGTGCCCTGCCTCTGGCAGTGTGTAAGGTCACACATCAAAATCAGGATGCCAACCTTAGGCTTCTGGCTCCCAGTAGACCCAGAAAGTCAAAGATAACCCGCGATGTTAAAAACAGGACGGCTTTCTTCTTTCTTCACGCTGTATGCCATGACAGCCTAACTGAAAACTTCTTCGCATCTATATGTTCCTTCTTTATTTTTGCTGTGGTCGAGGTGGCTATACCTTCTAATATCATAGAGAACAGCCACATGTGGCCAGTTAAGTGAAAATAAGTCAGAACAAAACAAAATTTGAATTTTAGTTCCTCAGTTACAGCCTCCACATTTTGAGGGGTCAATAATCACGTGTGACTAGGGGCCCCCAGTCTAGATTCAGGGCATTTCCAGCAACCCAGAAAGAACCACCTGCCAGTGCTGGGTGAGGGCGAGAGGGGAGAGAGGCGAGAGGAGAGGTGAGCAGGGAAAGGGCAGAGTGGGGACGGGAGAGAGAGCGGCTCCTTGGTGTTCCAGAGCATTCCTCGTTCATGCGCACCCGTGCACACGCTCACCCAGGCAAGGAAATCAATTTCTGTGTGTTTGCACATTCTGATGGAAGAGGAAAATGTTTTCCATTGATAGAGTTAGTGCCTGAGAACTTTTCCAATTTAGTTTGGTTCAACAATTATTAGTTAACACTCAGACGTGGCCGTTTCATTCCCCCGCTTGGAATAAGTCCGTGGCTCTTCCTGACTTGCTAAAATAAAGACCCCCAGCCCTCAGTATGTTCCCACAGTAGCCCATGGCATGCCGCCAACTCGCAGGGCCAGGCTCTTCTCCCCCCCAGCCTGCCCCCACGCCCCGTCCGCCCTCACCAGCATGAAGACCTGCCTCCTTTCTTCCTTGATGCACCTGTCTTCTCTGAGGTGCCCTGCCTCACACCTTCCCCTCAGCTCATGGCCTCGAGTACCCAGAGAGCACCGGCTCCAGGCACAGGGAAAGTTCCTGCCTGCGTGGTGAAACCCTTTCATGGCCCTCAGGAGCCTCGGTGCCATAAGGGTTAAGCACTCAACTGATAACCGGCAGACTGGCAGCTCCAGCGCACCCATCAGCTCTGCAGGGGAAAGCCTGGCCAAACCCAAACCCAACCCGTTGGTTCTGACTCAGAGCAACCCCAGAGGCGAGAACAGACTTCTCCCAGAGTTCCCAGGGCTGTCAATCTTCACAGAAGCCGACTGTCACATCATTCAACCAGGGAGCTGCGGGTGCGTTGGAACTGCTGATCTTTGGGTTAGCAACCAAGGGTTAATCAGTATCCGATCAGGACTCTGTCCCCATAACGAAGACTGCCTAGAAAATACTGCGAGGCAGTTCTACTCTGTCGCACGCAGTCACTATGAGTTGAAATCGAACCGACAGCACCTAATAGCAACATATTTTGGTGGGCGATAAGTGAAATTATAAACATTTTTATCAATTCAATCACAGGGCGTTAGTATTTCCATGGGCTTGCTGCAACAAATTCCCATGCATTGGTACACCAGTCATTGCACTAACAGCTCACCCTGCGCTAGCTCAGCTTCATCTTAACTAATCTGCAAAGACTTCATTTCCAAATAAGGTCGTAGTGTGAGGTCCCAAGGAGGATGTGCCTTCTGAGAGGCACACTTCAATCCGGGGCACAGGGTAAGCGGATGGCTGGGGAGCCCACTCTTCTAGAGAGCTTAGCAAAGTCTGTCTTGGAAGGTAATCATTCAGCTGCGATTTGTATTAAATGAGGGCGGTAACAAATGGCATGCATACCTGGGGAAGGAAGAAAGACGGCCAAGGGGAAGGTCGTGAAGGAAGCGTAGGACCAGCCTTTGTAGAATCCAAGGTCGGCGTCCCTGGCGGGCAGCAGAGGGAGGGAAGGAAGTGCCCGTGAGGTCACAGGAGAGCCAGGATTCTGACTACGTAAAACACGGCACACCATCGTAAGACTTTTGGATTCTATTCCAAATGTAAGGTGACGTTGCTGGAGGGCTCCTTTACAGAGGGCAGAGGGAGACCCCGTGGTCTCTGTTAGCAATGCGTCGTTCTCGCTGCTGCGTGCAGAAGCGAGGCTGAGGCGACAGAGTGAATGCAAGCCGAGCATTTAGAAGACTCCTGAAGTAATTCCGGCAAGCTCGGTGGATAATGGTGGCTGTAGACCCAAGTGGTCAAGTTTGGGGGTGCATTTTGAAGATAAGAGCCAACAGGTTTTGCTGACAAATTGGATGTAGCGGGTAGAAAGAGAGAATCACTGTTTTTCTCCACAAGCAACTTAACAATCAGCAGTGACGTGGACTGAGAGGGGGAACACTGAGCACCCACTGAGCACCCACTGAGCACCCACTGCAAACGACTTCCTATACAGGAGGTTCGAGTTATAACGATGAGCACACAGAGGTGGGTTTTTCCTGGATTTACCATGAGAGGGTTCATCCGAGAGCACCATTTTCTCCTTACTAAGTGAGTTGGTCCCCGGAACAGAAAAGGAATCGAATGCCACTTGTGATAGTTAGGCTTATTGTGCCAACTAGGCCTCCGTAGGAACAGGTGGGCGGGGTTTAATCAGATCGCAGCTTGATTGGAGGGCGACCAAGATAAATGCTTTCCCAGGCCAGAATCCTGTCTCTTTCTAAGACGGCCATTTTTCACAGGAGTGGCGCTGGATGACTTCAGAGATGGACAAGGCATCCTGCACATGGTGTAAAATTTTTCCTTCTTCAATTAGAGTTTATATGGACTATATGGCCTCAAAAAAAAGTGCACCATTGGGAAGCATGCTTAAGGTAGTTAGGCCACTAGTCAATTGTCTAAAGGAAGGGAGATGATGGAGAAAGAAGTGGGGCCTGGGGTCCTCTTTTTCCCTCAGACGGTTCTTAGTCTTTGTGGCTACTGACTGAGCCTCTGAGACCCCATCTCAACTCTGACCTGGGGCATGCATTCCTTATAGAGCCAGACTTTCTAAGGAGGATATGTGGGTGGTGAGATGGACAGCACTTGGAGGAGAAGACACCTACCTGAGCCTAAGGAGAACCCAGTTAGGAGCATGGAATGCTCATCATGGGGGGCCTCCGTGTGAAGACTCCAAGTCTAAAGGTTCTCTCCAGCCTGAGCAGAAAGTCCAAGTACTGAAATCATTCCACTGCCTTCCAATAGGAGCCATGAATACCTGCACAGCTTGAGTTTCTGTCTCTTCAGCAACCAGGCACCATGTCTAGCACTGAGAATATTAAATGGATTCAGAATGCCTACTACTGCTCAGCCAGATACAACTATGGGTGAAATGTGCGAGCAGCCCGCAAGGTAAGGGGTGCCCAGGTTGGCAGGGGGTATGGAAATACTGGGAGGAGGAGATAACATTGGTGTTATACCCTGGGGCCCAGCTAGTGGTGGGCAGGGACTTGGAGAAAGCAGGAAAGCCAGGGGAATGAAAGGAGTAATGGCCCAAGTGCGAAGCGTCCCCTGGAAAATGGCGGGGGTCCTCAGGCCTGAATTGGGAGTGAAATAAGGGCAGGAGCAGTGGAAGGATCAGGAGGGAGGGAGGTGAATCTGGGGGAGACAGCAGGTAAACAGGAAATCCTGAAAGGGTTTCTTGCGCAATGGTCACAGCTGTCCTTTAGAAAAGGTGATTTGAAGGGAATAGAGACAGTAAAGGGGGAAAACAATTGGGAAGCAGTTTGTGAAACTCAGGCAAGGGATGATGTGAGGCGAGAAAAGGCAGAGAGATCCGGAATGTAAAAAAATGGCACCGATTTGAGGGATTTTTTTTTTTTTTTTTAAATACAGACTTGACAAGGTTCTACCTCCATTTCCCCAGCTCCCATCAGAGTTGTAGGCAGACGATGTTGGAATTTAGGTGACTTAAGTTTTAAGTCAAGATGATTCCACAGATATTGATGTCACTCATTAAGAGGGGATTACGTGAGAGATTACACTGAGGGCAAAATGGATGAATCCAGCCTTGGATGATCCTGTAGAACAAAACTACACTCTCAACTGGAAATGCAGCTCTGATGCTCAGGAGACCAGCTTTGGGAGCTATCAGTTGTGAGTGATTGTGGAAACCAGGGGGATCGACAGTTAACCTTCTGTCTGGTTAAGAAGGTTAGGGCGACCTACAGTAAACAGAAAGTAGCACCTGATGAATAAGACAAATTACCCAATTATGTGTCATAAATAGTAAGTATTGTGGTCAAAAAGAGAGAGAGAGAACTAGCTGAAATTGCTGACAGTTCCTTTCTGGGAGAAGGTAGCTTGAACAAAGTCTAGGAGGATGTGCAGGATTTAGAGACAGGAAAGAGGGAGAGAGGCATTTCAGTCAGTGTCAGTGGTGGGATAGAGGAGAGGCATTTCAGACAGTGTCAGTGGGGGGATGGTGGGATAGAGGAGAGGCATTTCAGACGGTGTCAGTGGGGGGACAGAGGAGAGGCATTTCAGACGGTGTCAGTGGGGGGATAGAGGAGAGAGACATTTCAGACGGTGTCAGTGGAGGGATAGAGGAGAGAGGCATTTCAGACGGTGTCAGTGGGGGGA
>NW_022104341.1:63435879-63449773 GCF_000313985.2 Echinops telfairi | reverse complement strand
ATTTCAGACGGTGTCAGTGGGGGGATAGAGGAGAGGCATTTCAGACGGTGTCAGTGGGGGGATGGGGGATAGAGGAGGGGACGTGGCAATAGGACAGTAAGCACACTCCTCATCATAGTGTCTCCAGAAAGACGCAGGGGCTCATTTATAAACCGCGGTTGCCTCTGGGGAGGGAACTTGAAGTCTAAAGGTCAGGCCGGCAAAGAGACATCTCTCTATTCCCCTGGAACTCTCTGGATACTTGTACTTCATGTACCAATCACTTATTTTTTTAATTATTTAAGTAAATAATTTGACTTTGGTAGACCGAGCAGTGAGGTTGTTATGGAAAGGAATCGCACAGAGTCGAAGTCCAAATGTTGTTGGATTCCTAGCTGCCTGGTCAATTTGCGGGCAGAACCTTTTCTGAGAGAGTCACCAGGACTGCTGCAACTCCAAGTCTCTGCCTATCAGGATCTTCTCGCAGGATATGGTCGCAGGAAGGATGAATAAGACAGGGAGCCCTCCAGAGAGCAGGTGAGGGCAGAATGAGAAGCAGCCGCTGGACACAGGAGCAGCATAGCTCTCTGGGCAATATAATCCGGCCCCCAAGGCAGATTGATGGGACAACACTGGATTCTAACCTCAAAACCTTCTCGTATCATTTCTGTGTGCCTTGGGTCGTATTATGTTGGAATAAGAGTGCCAGAATCTCAAAGGCACAGCACAAAAACATGTCTTACATAGAGCTGTTGAGAGAATTAAGTGAGTTTGTCATCATCATCTTCAGGCATTTTTGAGAACTTACTAGGTGCCTGGCAGTGGGCTAAATTTTTTATCTAGTTGGGTCCTCCAAAATACCCTATCAACTGATTTCTATTATTTTCTTCATTTTATAAATGTGAGAAATGAGACATAGGGAAATTAGTTGATTAGCCCAAGATCACAATGAGCAAGGAGCTTCTTTGTTCCAAACTCAGTCATTAAGTCAGTTCTGATTCATAGTGACTCTATATTATTAGGCCCTCGTGGCATAGTGAGTTGTGCAGAGGGCTGCTAATCACAAGGTCAGCAGTTCAAAACTACCAGCCACTTCACGGGAGTAAGAAGAGGCTTTCTACTCCCATAAAGAGTTACAGTCTCAGAAAGCCATAAGGGCAGTTCTACCCTGCCCTATAGACTCACTATAAGAGCTATTATTTTTAACTGTCATCAGATTGGTGACCCCACACACCATGGAACAAAGCACTGCCCAGTCTTGCGCAATCTTCATGACGAGTTACAGACCAGACCACTAGGGCCGTAGGGTTTCCACTGGCTGGTTTTAAGAAGAAGAGCCAGGTCTTTCATCCAAGGAAATAGAGAATCCAGAATAAACCCAAAGTGATCTAACTCTAGGATTAGATCTATGTTCAATAAATCACTCAGCTCATGTGCCAAAATCTTCAAGGCTTAACATTAAAAAAAAGGCTTGGGTCATTTTTATCTCCCTCCTGCTACCTGTCTAATGCAGAGTGGCAATAAGGTACTGTCCATGACAGTCACTCATTGATACCTGACATGTGTGTCTGTAGTCACTGACACAGGAGGTGAGTACTTTGCACCCAGCATGACACTGTCACTCTTTCTTTCACCAATGCTAAGCAAGTAATGTTTGACTTATGTCCTACAGGTAAGAACCCAATATTTATTAATAGCCTAATAAATCAAGTGCTTGGTGAATTGAAGTTGCATGGCCAGTTCTGACCACTTGAGTGGACTGTGGTTTGCCCAGCTCAGTTTACAGAGCTATGGAGGGTTTGCAAACATACGTACGATCAGCCCTTTGTCTCTTCCTCTGCACACCAGGCATTTCACTGCGCAGTTTCCATGTGGCCAAGAGACCACAAAGGTTCTGGTTACAGGACTCAGTGCATTCCTGGGAAATATATTATTTTCTTCTAACCACTATCATCCGTTCATTCCCTCACACGGCCTGAATACCCTTCTGTGATGGCCTTGATCTTTTCCCTCATTCTGGTTTCCCTGGTTGTTTGAGTCCACAGACCCACACACAGGTCCACACAGGCACACACGGGCCAGTGAGAGCGGCTCAGCTTGCATTTCCTCAGGGCTGCGCCACGGTGCACAGTAGGGGGAGCAGGCAGCTGGTTGGCCACAATCGCCTGAGGCGAAAAGGGCTGAGGATGAGGACAAGGGAGCGGGAGACTTGGGGTCCAGCCTCAGCTTAGGTACCAACTACTCTATGACCTTGGACAAGTCACTCTCTGTGGCTTCCCTGTATTGTCTGCTAAATGGAGTAGAGTGTCATGGTGGTTAAAGAGCTAACAGGATCAGAAGGTACAAGGTTCAAGTCTAGTCACAAGCTCCTCAAAAGAAAGATCTAGTAATCCAACTGCAAGAAGTCAGCCACTGAAACCCCTACGGGGGTACAATTTTCTATGACACATGGGGTCACCATGAGGGAACGTCAACTCAGCTACCACTACAGTCAGTCTGACTGCTGTCCGTGCTGAGTGAAAATTCTAAGAGAATCGCGGTCAGAGTGGAATAAGAATTGGCACAGACGAACTTTCTAAGCTGGAACAGACTGCATCAACTGAAGGTCAACTGAACTGCCCCTGTGAGCTCCTGAGACTGTTAGTTCTTTTTTAAAAAAAATCATTTTATTAGGGGCTCAGACAACTCTTATCACAACCCATACATACATCAATTGTGTAAAGCATATTTGTATGAGACTGTTAATTCTTAACGGATTGCCTCCACTTTCTCCCACAGAGCAGCTTGTGGTTTCAAACTACTGACCTTTCGGTTAGCAACTCAACTCATAACCATTATGCCACCGGGGATCTACTACATGGAAAGAAAAAAGCAAAACGTAACCATCATCCTCTCACCCCTAGGAAAATTATCACTGACCTGTTGTTATGAGCGCTGACTCATTGTGTTATTAAAAGGAGCCCTGGTGGTGCCATGGTTAGCCAGTGGACTGCAAGCCAAAAGGTCAGCAGTTCAAAACCCCCAGCCACTCCTTGGGAGAAAGATGAGACTGTTTGCTCCCATAAAGATTTATAGTCTCAGACACCCTATGGATCATAATTGATGTGATGGAAGTGGGTTTGGGGGTGTTCTTACATTTGTTGAATATTTGTTGTTTTGATTTAGTTTTGTTGGTGGGTTTAAAACAAATTAAATTTTTGTTGTTGTTGTGTTGTGATATGTTGTCAAGACAATTCCAACTCATGTTGACCCTCTATAGATACACATGCTCCCTAGGGTTTCCTGGGCTTTCATCCCGATAGGTTTTTTTGTCCCTTGGGGCTGTGTTGTGGGTTCGAACTGCTGACGTTTTGGTTTGCAACTTGGCGGCTTCACTCATATGCCAACAGGTTTCCTTTGAACATATACAGAGAAGTTTTAAGTATTGTTGTGGTCTTTGTCTTTATGAGCTCTACCTCTGCTTGGAAAATTAAGCATTACTCTTTCCCCCAGGAAAACCATCATTAACCTATTGTTACGGGTTTGTGACCTGTGCATCTGTTCAGAACGTGTCTGAAGGTGTTCTGACGGGGTCTGAGAACTGCTCTGAGGAGGTAGTGTGGGAGAGCGATAAAGACCCAGACTCTGAAGCCAGAGTGCTGGATTTGCTTGCCCTTGGGGAAACATTTCTGTGCCTCAACTCTCTTAGCTGTAAAATAATGACTAGAATAGAGCCTCCCACTCCAAAGTCAGCGCCATCAAGTGGAGGCTGACTCATAGCCACCCTGCAGGATGAGGTAGAACTGACCCCTTGGGCTTCAGAGAGTGTACCTCTTTCTGGGGGTAGGAAGCCCGGTCTTCTTCCCGCAGACCGGCTGGTTGTTTTGAACTGCGTACTTTGCGTGTCACTTTTATGCCATTAGGGCTCATTTGAAAGGAGCCTTAGTGGGATGGTGGTTAAAGCATTTGGTTCCTAAATTGAATGCTAGCAGTTCGAACCCAGCAGCACTCTGAGGGGTATGTCAGCCTTGGAAACCCTGGGGGAAGTTCTACTCTGTCCTATAGGATCGCAATGAGTTGGAATACATTTGATGGCTGTGAGTTTATAAATGGGAATTGATGGCAGTGGGTTGTTAATTGGCTTTTCATGTCTTCTTTTACTTCACCCATCAACCAGGAACAGTATTAGTACAGAGATAATTTTTCAGCTCCGCCTACTTGGTTAGTTTCCTTGTTCACCATTCTCAGTGCTCAAGAGACACTGAGTTTCTATGAAGGATGATGGGCAATTATTTGGAAACTAACAGGAGTGATGACTGAACAACATCATGGATCTACGTTGATGTCTTACATCATAAGAATGTTGAACTGGCAGAAGTTTGGTTACCCATCTATTTACCACACTTTCTAAGAGAGGGAACCAGTTTGGTTGAGGTGTCATTCCCTGGTCGAATGGTCTTCCTTGGGGTGAGAGAGCACAGGGCCCTCTGTCCTCAGAGATACCCTTCCCAAGACACCGGCGAGCAGTTCTTAAGGTGGGGGCGGAGGGGGGGGCACTGTGTGTGAATGAAGAAGACTAGAATCCCTGGTATGCTACTTTGCCCTAAACTTTTGTTTCACTTATTCATTGATTAACAAGTGCCTTCAGCAACACTGTGGCTTGTCTTAATTATGGTTTCTCCCCAACGCCCTGTTTTACTCGTTCTTCATGCCTCACAGTGAGGTGTGGCGGTGTGGTTTACACCAGCCAGCTCAGGCTCTTAGATCAAATCCCTGCTAAGCCTCCTAGGGATCTAAGTAAGGCTGTGTCCAAGGTGGGTGGGTGGGTGGCAGAGCAGCAGGGGACAGAGGCTGTGGTCTTCGTGCCCACATGGAAGAGTTCCACAGCCAAGCGTAAGCACATCCATGCCCCAACACTCAGAAGGCTACCCACCTTTTCATCCCCATCTGCCTGCATTCTCAAACCCCGGCTTTGAAGAGTCACCAGGGTCACTAACAGTTTGTGGGGAAAATGGAGGTAAAGGATAGTGGCATTTTTCTGTGAACTTTCTGAAGCCACCATGTGTACTTTCTCCACATTTAACTCTGGGGACTAAAAACCATTGACTTTCACACTTCAAAGAAGCGAATTAGATAATATGTGAAGAATTTCAATAAACCTGTTATTATTGGTTTTTTTAATATTGCATTTCAAAGCTTATAGGATACAGTAAAAATGAAGGTGAAACTGGGAGAAAAGAGACATTCACAATGTTCATTTCGCATGGCAGCTCTAATAAATTAACGTAAACTTGGTGCTTTAGAACAATATACATTCATTCTCTTGCTGTTTGAGAGGCCAGGGCTGAAATCAGTGTCACTGGGCTGAAGTCGACGTTTCTGGAGGCCCTGCTCTCCCTCTCTGTCTCCAGGGGCTCTCTCCAGGCTCTTCCTAGCTTTTCCCAGCTTCCAGAGTTGCATTCCTTGCATTCCTTGGCTCCTGGTTCTGTCTTCCATCTCCAAAGCTAATAGTGTAGCATCATGCTTCAGTGTTCATATTGCCTATTCTTCTATATCAAATATCCCTCTCTCTCAATCCTTATAAAGAAGGCTTGAAACTGCACAAAAAGCCTATCCAATAATCCAAGATCATCTTCCAGTCTGAAAATCCATAACATAATCATATCTCAATCACTTTTGCCATGTAAGGTAATAGTTTCAGGTTCCAGGGATTAAACTCTAGGTATCTTTGAGCGCCAATAGCCAGCCTACCCAGGACAGTGGTGGTTCAGGGGTAGAATTCTTGCCATCCATGATGAAGACTTGGGTTCTAGTTCAGACCGCTACACTCATACACAACCACCACGCATCTCTCATTGGAGGCGTGCATTATTTCTATGATGCAAAATGGGTTTCAGCATCATGTGCACTCAGACGGAGCAGGAAGAAAGGCCTGCTAATGTATTTCCAAAAACCAGCCCATGAAAATGTCTGAATGGCAATAGTTGGATCTGTAACCTATCACGTGGTGGTGCAGGACTGGGCAGCATGATAACATGATGTGGGGACTGGAAACTTTTGTGTGTGGGGTCACCATGAGTCGGGGGCTAAGTCCATGGCAGCTAAGGACAACGTTCAGTCTACCATACTGCTGTACTCACCCAGAGCAGGAAGACACAGAGAGAGAGCAAAAACAATAAAACACACATGTTCAGTCTTATCTGTCCCTGGGTTCCCAGAGCACTCAGAAAGATAAGCAATAAGTTGTGGCAAGGACGCATGCTCTGGGCTAATGCAAACACATGCGGACTCTGTGCTGTAAAGTCCCCAGATATGTTTACATTGGCACAAGAGAGCACACCACAAGAGAAGTTCCTATTATGCTTACAAAATTGCTTAATAGAAAAACTAACAAAACTCCTTCAGAACTAAACCCCAAAGCTGTGTTACCTATCATGGGGTTGGTTCCCTCTCACCTTAAAATCACCAGTCCTTGGGGTCTAGAATTCCACAGCCAAGAAGATTCTCAGAGTGACTCTGATGTCTAAGAGTTCTCTCTATTGGGGCTGAGGAGGTCCTGAAGAATCCTCTGCTGCTCCGTCTCCATCAGTAGGGCCACAGGGTTCTGCCCGGGCTCTCCAGAGCTGGGGATCCACAGTACCGAAGAGCACGCCTCTCTAGTTGAGCAACGTCAAGAGGTGGTGGTGGTTGTTGTTAGTGACGCGCAAAACAAAAGAAGGCATCAGGGTTCCGTGCCATCTTCACAACTCTCGGCACATTTGAGCCCACTGTGGCTCCAAATGTGTATTTTAAGTGCTTTCCAACCTAGAGGGCTCCTCCCCCAGCGTTGAATCGAACATTATTCTATTGTGATCCGTAGGGTATTTTTTGGCTAATTTTTGAAAGCAGAGTATCAGGATTTTCCTTTAGTCTGTCTTAACCTGGAAGTTCCGGTGGAACTTGTCCATCATGGGTCAACCTGCTGGTATTTGAGTTATTAATGGCATAGCTTCCAGCATCACTGCAACGTGGAAGCTCCCACCGTATGACAAACTGACAGGTGGTGGCCAAGAGGTGGACCTCTGCCCTGCATTCGAAGCCACAAAGAATGACTTAAAATGTCACTCCTTGGCCACTTCCTAGCTGATGTATGAAGACCATTGAGTCTTCTTTTCTCTTAGCTATGCAGACTGTCTGCAGGGTTTACTTCTGGGAGTTGGTTTTCGGTCCCTATCATCCTTCTGGGAAGATTTCTCTCTTATAAAAGCCCTCTGAAATACAACAGAAGCACCTTTTTGTAGTGCTCCTACTGATGTAGCTTTGGAGAGTCCTCTTTAACCTACAAATGTGCTCATTAATGTAAGATTGGTTTTATGTATTTATTTCAGTTGTTTCATTGGGGCTTATACTACTCTTATCACAATCCATCCATCCATCCATCCATCCATCCATCCATCCATCCATCCATCCATCCATTGTATCAAGCACATTTGTACCTTTGTTGCCATCATCATTTTCAAAACATTTTCTTTCTACTTGAGCCCTTGGGGTCACCTTCTCATTTTTTCCCCTCCTTCCCCCACCGTCCTTCCCTCATGAACCCTTGATCATTTGTGAATTTTTGTTTTTCATGTCTTATACTGGCCAATGTCTCCCTTTACCCACTTTTCTGTCAAGTCCCCTGGGAAGGGGTTATAGATAGATCATTGTGATTGGTTCCCCCTTTCTCCCCTCACCTTCTCCCTACCCTCCTGGAATGGTTACTCTCAATATTGGTCCTGAGGGGTTTATCTGTTCTAGATTCCCTGTGTTTCTAGCTTTTATCTGTACCTGTGTATCTGCTCTGGTCTAGCCAGATTTGTAAGGTAGAATTGGGATCATGATAGTGGCAGGGGAAACATTAAAGAACTAGAGGAAAGATGAATGTTTCATCGGGGCTATGCTGCACCCTGACTGGCTAATCTCCTTCCCACGATCCTTCTGTAAGGGGATGTCCAATTGCCTACAGATGGGCTTTAGGTCTCCACATGCCCCCTCATTCACAATGATATGATTTTTTGTTCTGGGTCTTTGATGCCTGATACCTGATGCTATCAATACCTCATGATCACATAGACTGGTGTGCTTCTTCCATGTTGGCTTTGTTGCTTCTCAGCTAGATAGCTGCTTGTTTATCTTCAAGCCTTCAAGACCCCAGATGCTATATCTTTTGATAGCCAGGCACTATCAGCTTTCTTCACCACATTTTCTTATGCACCCTCTTTGTCTTCAGCAATCATGTCGGGAAGGTGAGCATCATGCAATGCCAGTTTAATAGAATAAAGTGTTCTTGCATTGAGGGAGTGCTTGAGTAGAGGCCCCATGCCCATCTGCTACCTTAATACTAAACCTATGTACATAGATCTATTTCCCCATCATCATATATAAGTATATTTACATATGTACATGCCTGTATATAGACCTCTATAAATGCCCTTTGTCTCCTAGTTCTTTTTTTGTTTTGTGTTTGTTTGTTTTTATATCATTTTATTGGGGGCTCATACAACTCATCAAAATCCATACACCCATCAATTGATGGGGTGAAGGAGGGGCTCTCCACAAATCATCACAGGTCCGGTAGGCGCAATTGTACAGCGATAATAAGTAAGGATTATAGTAAAGTCATAGAGAGCATGAGAGGTAAAAGATAAAGTAAAGTAATGGAGTCAGACCCAATTCACAGTAGCATTGCTCACCCCAGGCCCGCTTGATGGTCCTCGTGGGGGGAACCCAGCCACAAGAGCAGGAGTAGCCTCGGGGACGGAGAACCAGGGAGCCTCTTTATTGCTAACCATGCATTATCTCACTTTAGGGGGACATGATTATAGAATCACACGTCACAGGAAGGGGCAGTACAATAGGCATACACATTGTAGGAAGGGGATGTACTAGGGGTGTGCCCATAGGAATGGGAAGGTGTAGGGGTATACATGTGACAAGATGGGTGGACCCTAGATTCAAGATGGTCATTCTTGGGTGAGTTTGACCTCTCTGGTGTCTCCTACAAGGAACCAGACAACTACTATCCTTATCAGAAGGGAGTGGGCCCTACTTGTTGTGGGATAAGCAGCGGTGTCTGCTTGGTCTAGACAGCTGATAACTCTCAGGGAGAGTGACCCCCAATCCACTCCTGATGAGCTCCAAGTGTACAGTCATTCTCAAGCAGCTAAGTCTGACATATATTTGGGGGAGAGAACTTGGGAGAAATCCTTCTGTTTTCCATAATATCCAGTGGTTTGTCTGCATCCCCCCATTAGTAAGCAACAGGGCCTGGAATTTAAGCTGCCGAATGTTCGGATGTCTTTAACCACTACACCACACAGCTTCCCAGCTTAGTGTAAAATAATGTCGGCCCCCCCCCCCACCACCACCAAAAAAAACCATGGGAGATTCTTGTGGTTCTAATCCATTTACCTGACCAGGCTTTCACAATTTACACCCTGTCCCTACCCCCAACTCCCACCTCCACTTCTTCTGTTCTGAGTATATGTAGCTGTTTTATTTATACATTAATCTTAATTATAAAATGCACACCAGGTGTCTAGAGCCAGATTCTATCAGGAAACTCTTGCCTTAAGCTTGCTAGTGATAAAAGAGGATCAAATCAAGACACACACGCGGGTGCGCGGGTGCGCGCATGTGCGTGTGCAGTGGTGGTGGTAAAAACATGTGGTGTCCATGACTGATCTCCTCTGCCCCCAGGCGGCTGCCAATGGCCCTGTGCTGTATGTTTGCACATCAGCCATCACTTGGAAAATTCGATGTAGCTTCAAGGCGCGCGCACGTGCGTGCGTGTGTAGTGGTGGTGGTAAAAACATGTGGTGTCCATGACTGATCTCCTCTGCCCCCAGGTGGCTGGCCATGTGCAGACCAGCGCCACAAAGGCTGTCCTGGGAATGGCCCTGTGCTGTATGTTTGCACATCAGCCATCACTTGGAAAATTCGATGTAGCTTCACTTCTATTCCCGGCCCCTGAAGGGCACAACCAGTCACCACATCCCTAATACATTTCAGCTCCCAGGGTGCACATGGGTCCGCTGTGAGTGAACAGCATCAGATCACTTCTCAACGGACAAACAGAAGACCTTGCTCATCTGAGGGGTAGAAATAACAATATCTAACGGCCTCCCGCAACTGGGTCTTCCAGGAATCCCTGGATGGTGCAATGAACACAACCCATTGCAAATGGAAAGGTTGGAAGTTCAAGGTCATTCGGAGGTACCTCTGCAGAGAGGCCTGGAGGTCCACTCCTCCCCCACATCACCTCTTGAAAACCTAGGAGCTCCATTCTAGTCTGACCCATAGGGGCTCGCTTGTCATGAGCCGGAATGGGTGGGGCAGGAACTGGTTTTTGAAACCAGCTCTTCTGAGCCACAGGCTGGCTGCAGCTCTCCTCAGACACCATTTCTTTTAAACCTGACCACAACCTGGGGTTAGTAACTGTACAGATGAAGACGCCGAGGCTCAAAACAGGGGTCTCCATGCTCGTATCGTGTTCCCACTGATGTTTACACATTTAGCATGCTGCACTGCAGTATCTTTTCTAGGACAATGGGAGGCTCCTCTAATTGAGAGACCTCCAAGGGTTGGAGTTGGAAAACCCGCTATTCGATCTGTGAACAGTTTCCAATCTTCTATGAGATGGATAGTTTGTTCCTCTCTTTTCATCAGAATTTAGTTGAGTGCCAGAGTCATTACAAGAGCCTGGGAAATGCACCCTTATTTGGAAGAACAGTGAGCCCAGCTAAAAAAGCTGCTTCGTTGATTTATATTCCACTAAGTAAAAAGATGGTGATGTCGGGTACTTGTTGGACTGCTGGCTGTAAGGTAGGCAGTTTAAGTCACCAGCAACTCCTCAGGAGAAAGATGAGGCTGTCTGTTTCCATAAAGATTTATAGCCTCAGAAATCTAATATATGGTTGCTAGAAGTCAGAATCACCTCAATGGCAGTGGCTTAAGAAGGTTCTATGTATTGAATTTTGTCCCCAGTCAATCCTAACCCTTAGACCTGTGAAAGGAGCTCTGTAAATCCTAATCCTTAGACCTGTCAAAGGAACTCTGGTGGTGGAATAGGTTATGCATTGGGTTACTAACCACAGGGTCAGGACTTCAAACCCACCAGCTGCTGTGCAGGAGAAAGATGAAGCTATCAAGGAAAGATTAAAAATCTTAGAACCCCAAAGGGGCATTTCTAGTCTGACCTATAGGGTCCCTATTAGTCAGGATCAACTCAATAGCAGTGAGGTTTGTTTGTTTGAGGCTAACGAATGTAATTCCATTGGAATTGGATTCTCACTGTGTGGTAGTTACATAATCGGGTATTAATTTCAGACTATTAAGAGTGAAAGGGTGGAGTTGAGCATGTCAATCAGGTTGCAGCTTGATGACCTCATTTGGAGGTGCTAAGGAGACAAGTAGCTCACTGGAGGCCACATACACTCTCAGCTTCATCTCCCTGCAAGACATTCCTCTTGACAAGCCACAAGGAGCTATGCTGATGGCAGCCAGAGCCTTGGAGCTGGAGGAGCCACGTGGAGACCCACACCAGTGCTAAGATACTTCCACTGCCACTGGATCCACAAGACTTTCCACCCACTGGCCTGTGATCTTCCTGCACTTGACATCATTGCAAGTGTTGTGTAAGTCTGAAGAGAAATTACAGACTGGTATCAGACATATGGGCTAATATTGATCTGGGCTGGGATGTTTTCTTAATATATAATTACTGTTCTATATAAAGCTTTCTCTTACACACATATGAGTGTCTATGAATTTGTTTCTCTAGTCAACCCAGACTGACACACTTTGTAATGCTAATGCAGCCCAAACAATATAACGTATGTCTTATACCAATCACTTCTGAGACAAAGAGGAACAGGTGAAGCACAGAAGAAAGCAAGAAGGCATGAAGAAAAGGTAGGTGCTACATGGAGATCACCAATGAATGCTGAGAAGAACACAGAGAAGCTGAGGCAAAGATGCCCACTCAGAGTGGACGGAGAAAGCCTTCCTTTCAAAGGGGCTTGGATTCAGACTTCTAGCCTCCTAGACTGAGACACCACCACCATGTGTCTGTCAGTTTATCTTCCTGTGATGCCGGAAGCTAATTCATCAGCATTTCAAATGCCCCAGTGAAGTCCCTCACGGTGAACAGGTTTCAATGGCCCTTCCAGGCTCTCTGACTGCCACTGTAAGTGTTCACGGGAGTAGAAAGCCCAGTCTTTCTCCTGAGGAGCTGCTGGTGATTTTGAATTGCTGACCAGGTAGATGGCAGCCCAACATGTAACCACTACACCACCAGGGCTCAGACAGGAAAGAGAGAAGCAGTGAATGTCAGAATGAGATTCTGAAACTTGATCTCAATCACAGAGCAGTTAAGGCGAGTGGAAGAAGTGATGAAGTCAAGGAGCTGAACAGAGAATTTCAGGGGGCAGCTGGAGGAGCTAAACTCAAGTCTGATGATGAAAGGTAAAGGCCCAGAGTTCCAAAGCGGGAGGACACGCTCAGCATAATTGAAGCTGAAAGAATTGATGAAAAATTAAAGCCTGTGCTGCAATTTTGAAAGATTTCATGGGAAAAATGTTGAATGATGCAGGAAGTATCGAAAAAAGATGTAAAGAATAAACAGAGCCATGGTACCAAAAACTGTTTTGTAAGGAAAATCCTAAGAGGGAGTTTTAACTTTTGGAAAAGACACCCAAAGCACTGCCTCACCCCATGTACTTCCGCGTTCCTGGAAGGCACCCATCCCCCGGCCCCCTTCCCCCTCTACTAAGGGCCTTCTGTGCACTAGAAATCCTGCCTCTTCTGCTGCTGTGGCCTTGCTCACTTCTGAGGACTTGCTCGTGAAGATAACAGATAAAAGCTATGCCCACCCGACATTCAGGACCAGATCTTTCCGAACGCTAGCTCCTCTGAATTGCTGGCTAATAAATTTTCCCTCTCTCACGCTCTCCAAGAGTGTCGCCTGCTCATCCCTGAGTCGTGATTCTGCTGCTGCAGTCTGAAAGTCAGTCATTTCAAGCGGTGGTATACGACCACGAACCAGCAGTACTGAAGGAAGACATCTGAGCCGCACTGAAGGCATTAGACAAAACCAGGTTTCCAGGCATTGATGGACTACCAATTGAAATTTTTCACCAGGCTGATGAACCCCCAGAAGCACTCACTGACTATTCCAAGAAATTTGGAAGACAGCTACCCGGCCAACCAACTAGAAGAGAGCCATGTTTATACCATTTCAACAAAAGGTGACCCAGTACAATGTGGAAATTATTGACCAATATCATCGATATCACATACAAGTAAAATTTGGCTGAAGATCCTAAAATAATAGTTGTAGCTGTACATCGACAGAGAACTGCCATTAATTCAAACCAGATTTAGAAGAGGATGTGGAGCAGGAATGTCAATGCTGACATCGGACAGATCTTGCTATGAAGATCCAGGACTGTGGCCTTCAGTATGTATCTGTTGCATCAGACCCCTTTAAAGTGTTGAATGGCAGGGGTGTTACTTTGAGGACTAAAGTGTGTCTGACCCACGGCATGGTAGTTTCCATTGCCTCACGTGTATTTGAAAGCTGGACATTGCATTAAGAGGCCTGAAGAACAGTCA
The DNA here is from genome assembly GCF_000313985.2 of Echinops telfairi. Classification (NCBI taxonomy): domain Eukaryota; kingdom Metazoa; phylum Chordata; class Mammalia; order Afrosoricida; family Tenrecidae; genus Echinops; species Echinops telfairi. Next base: position 63,436,180 of record NW_022104341.1, on the reverse strand, counting down.
ATGCATTTGAATTGTGGTGCTGGTGAAGAATACTGGAAGTACTATGAACTGCCAGGTGATTAAATAAATCTATCTTGGAAGAAGTACAGCCAAAATGCTTCTTAGAAACAAGTATGGCGAGACTTTATCTCAAGTACTTTGAACATGCTATCAGGAAAACCAATCCCTAGAAAGGTACATGCTGTTTGGTAAAACTGAAGCATGGGAGGCCTGGTAGGGCATGATCAAGGGGAATGTAACAAAGAGGAATTGCTGAAACCCTGGTGGGGACTGAGCATGATAGTGGGACAGGAGGAAAGTC
>NW_022104341.1:63419415-63434904 GCF_000313985.2 Echinops telfairi | reverse complement strand
TAATGTTGGGGGTTTAAGTGGAGAGAAAATGTTTTGAGAAACGATGTACAAATGCGCTTTACACAATTGATGTGTGTATGCATTGGGATAATAGTTGTATGAGCCCCTAATAAAATGTTAAAAAAAAAAAAAAGAAGAAAGTGTGGGAACCAAGCATGTCCCATGATCTTAAAAGGCCTGTAAATAGTTCAAAGTCTGTTTGCTGACCTTTACGAGGGTTTTCCAGTCGAGTCTGATGGGATGCCATACCCTGGCCACAAAGTCTATTTTTTGTATTCCCTGGGGACTTGGTTGCTCTGCTCCCCTTGCTGTTGTGTTGCACATCCTTAGCATTTTGCCTCAGTGTAGTGGGATCAGATCGGGCACAATTCCTGCACTGTGTCTTCAGTGTTGTCCCCCATAGTGCTATGGGTCAGTGAGGGACGTCGTGTCTCATTGTGGGGCGCCTTATGGTCCTCTCTGTGCTTTGGCTTCTCTGAGTGGGGATATAGTCCTCAGGGCTTGGTGGGCCAGGATGTGTTCCGCTTTCTCTTCCTCTCCCTTAGTTTGCTCCTCTGTGCTCTGATCAGACATGTCCCTCTCCTTAAGCTGTAGCTTCAGTGCTGTCCTCTGAAGTGAATTCTTCTGTAGGGAGGGGGGGAGGGGCTGTCCCCATAGTTGGGATTGGGATTGGCCCCTCAGACATCTCTATTGGTTCCCTGTTTCATGGCAGTATGTTGCATTCACGTCTTGGAGCACTGGGTTGAAGTCTGGTCTCTCTTTCCCTGTGGAGATATAAGCAATACCCTCTCTTGGATGGGTTAATGCCCTGTTCCCCCACTACCCAGTTCTTTCTCTTTTTTTATTCCCCTCCCCACCCCACCTCCTTTTTAGTTGGCTACCATATGTATCCCTGGATTTGGTCTGGCCCCTGTCATATTACCTGGACCTCACCCCAGGAATGTTTGTATACAGTAATTTTTTCCCTATGCCCCTTTTGCATTTTTAAGCTTACCTCAGAAAACTCGTGTTGTACTTATCCTTTTGTGCTTGGCTTACTTCGCTTAGCATAATTTCCTCCAGTTCGTCCCATGCGGCAATGTGCTTCATGTGTTCATTGCTGCTTTTTAGGGATGCGTAGTACTCCATTGTATGTGTGTACCACAATTTTTTAATCCATTCGCCTGCTGATGGAAATTAGGGTTGTTTCCAATTCCTTGCAATTGTGAACTGTGCCGCGATGAACATTGGAGAACAGATGTCTGGCCGTGGTTTGTTTCTTGCCTTTTTTGGTATATGCTCAGTAGGGGGATTACTGGGTCATATGATAGCTCAATTTCCATCTCTTTTAGATATCACCAAATCGATTTCCATAGTGGCTGTACATACCTCCAGGTCCTCCAGCAGTAGATGAGAGTTCCTTTCTCACCATAGCCCCTCCCAACATTTGTTGCTTTCTGATTTTTTTGAATTTGGCTATCTTTGAGGGTGTTCGGTGGTATCTCATTGTTGTTTTAATTTTCATTTCTCTTATGGCTAATGATCGTGGACATTTTCTCATTTATTTATGGCCATTTTGGATTTTTGCCCTCGTGAAACTTCTGTTCAGGTCCTTTGCTCACCTCCTCAGTGGGCAATTATTTTTTTTTTAATTTTGGAAGCTAGCAGAGTATTGTGGATTTTAGTAATAAGGTCTTTGTCTGATGTGTCATTGCTAAAGATGTTTTCCCAGTTGGTGGGCTCTCTTATTACTCTCTGGGTGAATTTTTTCAATGTACACAGGTGACTTATCTTCAGTATATCCCACTGTCAATTTGTGATCCACCTTGAGTTTATTCTTGTGCATGGAGTGAGATAAGGGTCTTGCTTCATTTTTCTGCAGGTGGATATCCATTTTTTGTCCAGCACCACTTGTCGAAGAGGGCATCCACTTCCCATTTGATATTTTTGGGGCCCTTATCAAAGATCAGTTGTCTGTATGCTGATGATTTTATTTCTGGGTTTTCAGTTCTTTTCCACTGGTCTGAGTATCTGTCATTATACCAATTCCATGTGGTTTTGACAACTGTGGCTGTGTAATATGTGCTAACATCAGGTAAAGCAAGCCCTCCCGTTGTGTCCTTCTTCTTGAGGAGTTCTCTGCTATTTCTGGGCTTCTTCTCTTTCCATATGAAGTTGGTAATCAGTTTTTCCCTGTTTTTGAAGAAAGATGAGAGTAATTGTATTGGGATTGCACTAAACTTTTATAGTGCCTTGGGCAGAACTGACACCTTTTCTATATTGAGTCTTCCAATCCATGAGCATGTGATATTCTTCCATTTGCTGAGGTCACTCTTGATTTCTTGTGTAATAGTGTTCTGTCATTATTCACATTTCTAAGGAGCATTCTGCTCTGTTTTTTCCACGATAGATTTGTTTGTTCCTTGGACAATCCAATTCATGGTACTTTCAATATTCTTTACCTACACCAGAGTTCAAATGCATTAATTTTTCTTCAGTTGTCTTTATTCAATGTTCAGCTTTCACTTGAATATGAGACAATTGAAAATACCATGGCTTGAGTCATGCACACCTTAGTCCCCGAAAGTAACCTGCTTGCTTTTCAACACTTTATAAAGGTCTTGTGCAGCAGAGTTACCCAATGCCATGCATAATTTAATCTCTTGACTACTGCTTCAATAAGGATTGATTATAGAACCAAACAAGACCAAATGCTCAAAATCTTTCCATTATTTATTATGCTGCTGCCTATTGGTCCACTTGTGAGGATTTTGGTTTTCTTGACATTGAGTTGTAATCCATACTCAAGGCTGCAATCCTTGATCTTCATCAGCAAGTGCTTCACATTCTCCTTACTTTCAGGAAGCAAGGTTGGGTCATCTGCACATGGAAGATTGTTAACAAGCCTTCCTTGGATCCTGAGCCCACATTCTTCTTCAGATAATCCAGCTTCTCCGATGATTTATTTGCTCAGCATAAACATGGAATGAGTATGGTGAGAGGATGTAGCCCTGATGCACAGTTTTCCTTAACTTAAGCCATGCAACATGACATTTTTTCCTCCATTCTTCTCAAGGCTGTCCATAGTTTGTTATGATCCACACAGTCAAATGCATTTGCATAGTCAATGAAACACAAGTAAACACCTTTCTGGTATTCCCTGCTTTCATCCAAGATCTGTCTGACGTCAGCAATGATGCCCTTTGTTGCATGTCTTCTGAATCTGGCCTGAAGCTCCAGCAGCTCCCTGTTGATGTACTGTTGCAACTGCTGTTGGATGATCTTCAGCAGAATTTACTTGCATATGATATCCATAGTATTGTTCTATAAATTTGTGCATTATGGTGGATCACCTTTCTTTGGAATGGGCACAAATATGAATCTCTTTCAGTCAGTTGTCCAAGTAGCTGTCTTCCAAGTTTCTTGGCATAGAAGAATGCGTGCCTCCAATGCTTTATCAGCTTGTTGAAACTTTTCAACTGGTATTCCATCAATTCCTTCAGCCTTGTGTTTGTCTAATGCTTTCAATGCACCTTGGACATCCTCTTTCAGCATCACTGGTTCTTGCTCAAGTGCTGTTTAAGTGTAGACTAGTTCTTTGGGGCATAGTGACTCTTCTTTTGATGCTTCTCACATCATTCAATATTTTTCCCAGAGAATCTTTCAGTAGTACAATTCAAGGCTTGAGTTTTTTCTTCAGTTCTTTCAGTTTCGGATATGCTGAGCGTGCTCTTTCTTTCTGGTTTCCTAACTCTAGATCTTTGCACATTTCATTGTAATATTTGATTGATTTTCTTCTTGAGCTGACCTTTGGCATTTTCTCTTCGGTTCTTTGGCGTCCTCATTTCTTCCACTTGCCTTAGCTACTCTCTGTTCTAGAGCAAGTATCAGTCTCTTCTAATATCCACTTAATTTTTTTCTTTCTTCACTATCTTTTTAATGACCTTTTGCTTTCTTCGTGAATGATGCTCTTGATGTCCTCTCGCAGCTCATCAGGCCGTCTGTCATTAGTGTTCAATCCATCAAATCTGTTCTTGAGATGTTCTCAGAACTCATGTGGGATAGACTCCAGGTTTCAATTTTCTTCAGCTTCAACCTGAACTTACACATGAGCAATTGATGATCTGTTTCATAGTCAACCTCTGACCTGGTTTTTGCTGTTCACATTGAGCTTCTTCTCAGAGTCTCTTCCCACAGATGTAGTCAATTTAATTTCTGTGGGTTCCTTCTGGGGAAGTCCACATGGATCACCACTTTTTGTGTTGTTGACAAAGATATTTGTGAAAAAGTGGTTGGTCTTCCAGAATTTTCTCATGCAATCTCCAGCTTGATTTTTATCATGAAGACCATAATTTTCTGACTACTATTCCTTCCTTTGTTTCCAACTTTTGCATTCCAATCTTCAGTAATTATCAATGCATCTTGATGGCTTGTGTCATCATTTCAGACTGAAGACAGTGGTAGAAATCTTCATGTTCTTCCTCACTAGTTTTTGTGGTTGGTGTGTAAATTTGAATAATAGTTCTAATGATTGCATTTCCTGTGTGGGACTAGACATTATCCTATCACGGACAGTATTGGATTTCAAGATAGATCTTGAAATGTCCTTTTTGACAATGAGTTCAATGCCATTCCTTTTGATTGTGTTATTCATGACATAGTAAATCATAGGATTTTCTGATTCCCATTGGCTGTTTCAGTTCAGTAACACATAGAATATCAATCTTCGTGCTTCTACGCATAGCCCCACATGATCACTGTTGGGAGTTACAGATCGAGCCATAGTTACAAGAGCCGTATTAAGAGATTTCACATCACTTATGAAATCTCTCTTGGTTTTCACTTTTCACTGGTTCTGTGAAGAACCTCTCAAACACAAACACAAACGCACCATCATCAACTCAATTCCGACTCATCATATATATAATTTTGCAGGAATGTGTGAAGAACTGATCTCAGTTCTTTTAGGCTCTCTTATTTTTAGGATATCATTCCTAAATGTATGTCCAATTTACTGATTACTCCAATTGGAACCACAACCTTGGGTTAACATAGCTGTGGGTTTTTCTCCTGTTTCCAACAGAGTCTGCCACTTTTTAGCTGGCAAAACCATGGGATTTTGCCCTCTGGTGATGCCAAAGGGAGTAAACCAGTAAAGCGGCTGGTTTTCACTGCCAGTCTGGCACTGGTAAAACTGTATACAGACTTACTTAAGAAATTGGGGGTGGAAAGTGGCACGAAGCTAGAAGCCCCAGGCAAGAAATCAAGAACTTCTGGCATTCTTACCCCAAACTCTCACAGCTTTACAAAGAAAAACAATTCTCAATTTGCTATATTTCTTTGGTTTATTTTCAGAACCCTGAAATGGTTACCTTTGATAAAATTTTCCAGTGTTATGTTTATTTTGCTTTCTGTCCACAGAAATTCCTCTAGGGAAATTGTCAATTTCTTCATACTGGTGAATTAACATTTTCTCCTTTTTTTAATCCTACTCATTTGGAAGTTATATATTCTATTTCTCTCCTCTCAGCAGTAGCCTTTTAAGTTTTCACAATCATATATATGCTTTAAAACCTTCAAGGAAAAATTTAATTATATTTTAATTCAATTTCCCAAGAACCTTTTCATGTTTATTTGCATAGCTATGTATTTCTTTTTACAAAGTCTAGAGTTTTCTATTTCTCTCTCAACTTCTCCTGAACAAAATAAGGACTTGGCTTGTTTTGCCTATATAGTCTCCCATTTTGTTTTTGTGTTGAATTTCAGTTCCATATCTCTAAAAGAAAAACTTCAACGTTAATAGTTTTATAGCTTTAACAGCATTTTTGTTTTGATTTTTAAACTTAATTCCATTGCTTGTTTCTCACATCAGATTCCATCCTGAAGGGATCTCAAGACTATTCAAAGTTTGGTCACTGTGCTAGTACATATTTTGGTTCAAGATCAGTCCTGATGAATTTTTCTGTAAAGCACTTATTAGAAGCTCTAACGAAAAGATTAGCAATTCAAAACCATCAGCACTCCTTGGGAGAAAGATGAACCTTTCTATTCTTGTAAAAGATGTATAGTCTCAGAAACTCACACGTCAAAGTAGGGCAGTCTACTCTGTCCTGCAGGGTGGCTGTGAGTTGGAATTGACTGGGTGGCAATCAGTGGGTTTGGGGGTCCTGGCAGTCATTTGAGCTTCTTTTATAACTTTAATGGCTGTCTGAACCTGTGATGTGATGCTCCTAGTCTCTACTGCTTGTGGGCTGGTTATTGCTTCCCTGGTTTTATGAAGAGTCAAATTTCCAGGCATCTCCATGTGTTTCTCGCACCATCTCCAAGCAAATTAAAACCCTCTGCCTTCAGTTACTGGAAACTCTGGTGGTGTGATGGATTACACATTGAACTGCTAACCATGAAGTCAGTGGTTTGACTCCACCAGCTGCTCCTAGGGAGAAAATGAGGCTGTCCACTCCTGTAAAGATTTAAAGTCTCAAATACTCAAAGGGGCAGTTCCTACTCTGCCATATGAGTATAGGGTCACTGTAAGGTAGAATCGACTAGTTTAGTTTGGTTTGTCCTCACAAGAAACTCCAGTGACATAGGAAGCTATGCATTGGGTTGCTATCCACAAGTCAGTGGTTCAAATCCATCAGCCACTCCGTGGGAGTAAGATGAGATTTTTTGCTTCTCTGAAGATTCAACTCATGATCCACAGGAGCAATTCTATTCTGTATTATAGGATCACTGAGTCAGAATTGACTCTTTAGTGGTGATTTTGGTTTGTTGTGTTTCATACAAGTTCCAAGAGATCTTTTGTTTTGCTTTTAATTTTTGTTATTGAGGGTGGCTGTACTTTTATAGAAGGAAACCTGGAAGAGTAGTGGGTTACATGTTTGCCTGCTAACTACAGTCAGTGGTTCAAATCCACTAGCTTCTCCACAGGAGAAAGGCGAAGCTATTGGCTCTTGTAAAGATTTACTGCCTCAGCAACCCAAGGGGTGCATTTCTCCTCTGTCATAAATGCTCGCTGTGAGTTGGAGTTGACTCAGTGGTGGTGGGTTTGGGGTGTGGTTTATACTTTTATAGAAGTGCTTACCTACTAGCTGAAAGGTTGGCTGTTGAAACACACCTAGAGATGCGGTGGAAGACAAAACTTGTGTTCTCCTTCCAAAGAGTTTCAGCCTTGGAAACCCCATAGAACAGTTCAACTCTGCACACATGGCATTGCCATGAGACAGAAGAGACTTGATGGTGATTAACAACAGCATACATTCATAATTTAATATATATGCATATTTATCTTTTATTATGTGTGTAGAGGGATTCCAAGGAATAAAATCATAGCATCCTTGTTAGTGCCAAGCTTCCTCATCACAACCCTTACCTTTAAACCAAACCCACTGCCATCGAGTTGATTCTAACTCACAGTGATCCTATGCAAGGTTTCCAAGACTAAATCTTTAAGGGAACAGTCTCATCTTTCTCCTATGGTGCAGCTGGTGGGTTTGAACTGCTGACCTTGCAGTTTGCATCCCTGACTCCAGTTTCATTTGGCAGTTTGAAGAAAAGCAGGATGAGCAGCTGTATAAATGAAGAGGAGACACCAAAACTGGTTTTCCAAGACCTGAAGAGATTTATTGAGATGATACCTGAACTTCCTTATGGCTCTAGGAATGTTTTAGGTAATAGGTTTTATAAAGTCATAGCGGGATATTAAACATGGGACTTTTCTGGTTTTAGTTTTAGTTGAGGCACAGAAATTAGAAACCATAATCCGAAGTTAGGTATCTGGGCGCCTTCAAGGATTTGCCAAGAAAGTGTCAAAAATTGGCCGAGCAAGACTGAGCCTGTAAAATATGTCAGAGAGGCCAAGGAAAATATCATAAGAAGTTAGAGGAGCATCTTATCGTCTTGGATTTGTCTAGTGGTATGCATTAGAGTGTGAGCATCACGGGAGGAGGGGTTTTCAGTTGGGTTTTATTGTTAGGAATGAACGGAGGGACACACATTTCGAGAGAACCATCAGTGAATTGCAGGAGGAGAACATGAGAATGACCTCACTTCATGTTCACAGAAAGGCATTTTAACAAGGCTACAAAGAAAGCCAAACTAGAGCCCTTTGGATACCCAAGCAACAGAGACAGGGAGAGCCTGGCAAGGTGCTCAGTCAATGGTGAGAGCACAGGGAAGGTGTGTATGGCTACTCTGCACCCTCAGGGTTCACTGGGGAAATGGATGGCAAGTTTTCTGTGAAGAAAATGAGGTCTGGGCATGAAATAGAGAAAGCTGGAGCAGGGTCGCCTCAAGTGATGTCCAAGAAGGGTGATGGGAGGACGTGATCCAACCCAGGAAGGAACCACCGGACTCCCAGGAACTAAGAAAGGCACTGTGGGTGACCAGCCAGAGCAGTAGTTTCTACACCAAGGAAACTGGAAAAGAAAGCCCTCAGCATTGGGAGTGCTCAAAGGACAAAGGTGGCCTTGAAGAATCACAAACGTGCCCAGAGAAAAGAAGCAGCTTTAAACCCCTGTCAGGTCATTGGATGTGTCCAGTGAGCTCTTTCAACTCTACCTTGAATTTCTCTTTGGTGCTGTCAGCCAAGCACTGAATGGCTAACTGCAAGGCAAGCTGTCCAAACCCACCAGCCACTCTGGGGGAGCCACTCTGGGGGAGAAAGAGGAGGTCATCTGCTCCTGTCAAGTTCACGATCCCCAAAACTCTATATAGGGTCACTGTGAGTTGGAATCAAATGGATGGCAGTGGGTTTGGCTTTCAGTACTTGGTAGGTTTAGGAAACCATACCTCTCCGCTTCTACCTGGAGAGGTAGAAGCCCAGATGGGGAAGAAAGAAGACCTCAGTGCCAGCAGGTGGCTAGCCTTTGGCAGGCCTCCACTGGGAAAAGAATGGCATTTAACATCAAAAGGTTTTTCACTTTGATCCTAACAATCTTGGACAAATGGATATTGGGTTTTGAACGAGGGTTGATTATATTTCCTGTTAGTGTGCTGAAAAGCTACAGGACTTGCCCTAAATTTCATCAACAGAAAAAAAAAATTAAATAAGAGAGACAAAGCAGACTTGTTTCCTGATGACGTCTCCTGAGATGCGTGCAGCTGGCTCCACAGAAAGGTCACACGGTTTGGGTGAGGAAGAAGCAGGATGGGCACTGAACGCTCAGGGCTGCTTGCCCCATCTGCGGTAAAACACCAAAGATCAAATTCACCGGCACACCTTCTCATTAGTTGTATAAGGGTTGATCTTCAAAGCCTCTCCAATTCTCCCCTTTGTAGAATCTCTAAAAATACAACTTATTTAATAAAATTTCACTTTCCCTTAAAAGTAGTGGTTATGCATTGAGCTGCAATCCGTATGGTGGACAGTTCAAAACCACCAGCCACTCCAAGGGAGAAAGACTGGACTTTCTACTCCTGTAAACAGTCTTGGAAACCCACAGGGGGTTTCTATGAGTCAGCACTGACTCGATGGCAGTGAGTTTGCTCTTTTGGTTTAAAGTGAAGATAAAACTACATTTTCGGTGCTATTTATTTATGTATTTTTCTCAGATGTATTTGAATTTCAGTTACATAGTTTTCTGTTTTTCGATATATGAAACCCAGGATTGATGAACCCAGAGAGCAAGCAAGTAGAAAAAGGGTTCCTGGGGGGTTAGTGGGGGAGGGGGACAAAGGGGAACTGATATCAAGGAGTTCAAGACGGAAGAGAATGTTTTGCAACTGATGGTGGTAACAATTGTGCAATACTGCTTGATGTGATGGAACCATGGACAGATATGATATTCGTATTAGCGCCCAATAAAATGATTTGGGGGAAAACCCACGACCACCTGCCACAAGGCTTCAAGAACTCACAACACTTTACAGTGGTTTGGGATGCCATGTAAAACTGCAACAGAGTTAAGAGACAGGTGTGAAGCATTTCCACTGGGCCCTAAATATGCTTTTGGTGACTGTAGCTACTTAGGCTCCTTAGTGAACCCAAAATTGTGCATCATGTAGGTGGAAGGGACACAATAAAAAGAAGACCGTCTCCTGCTTCGAGGAGTTCACAGTCAAGAGGAGAACAGGCCAGCGCACCATTGCTGTTGGCTGCTGTGTGCCAGTAAACGAGCAGTGTGGGGCAGCATGGAAACAGGTGAGTGGGAACTGGAACGAGTTGGCGGAGCAAGAGGAAGGCTTTCAGGTCGAGCTGACACTTGAGGAGAGTTGTCAGGCTCTACATTTCCAGAAGGGAATTGTTTAGATTTTTGAACTATAGGATGTGACACCCAGCATGACTTGGTATGTCACGCTGTTAGTTGTCAGGATTGTTAGATGCCATCAAGTTGGTTCCGACCCAGAGTGACCCGATGCACTGCAGAGCAAGACAGTACCTGGTCCTGTGTCATCCGCACGATCGTCTCGAGGCTTGAGCCCATTGTTGCCGCCACTGTGAGAGCCTTTCTCCTTTTCGCCGCCCCTCTGCTTTACCAAGCAGGACGTCTTTCTCCAGGGACTGGTCTCTCTTGATAACATGTCCAAAGTGCACAAGATGAAGTCTTACCACCCTTGTCTCTAAGGAGCACTCTGGCCATACTTCTTCCAAGACAGACTTGTTTGTCACTTTGGCGGTTCATTGGACTCTCAATATTCTCCATGATAAAAGTTATATAAGTGGACTGATTCTTCTTTGGTCTTCTTAATTCAATGTCCAAGTTTTACATGTATCTGAGGCCATTGAAAAGACCATGGTTTGAGTCAGGCAGACCATAGTCCTCAAAGTAATATCCTTGCTCTTCAATACTCTCAAGAGGTCTTGTGTAGCAGGTTTACCTAATGAAATATGTCTTTTAGTCTCTTGACTGCTGCTTTCATGAGTAATGATTGTGGAACCAAGCAAGACAAAATCATTGCCAACTTCAGTCTTTTCTCTGCATATGATTTAATCCAGTTGAGATGTTTTGGTCTTCTTTATGTTGAGTTGTAATCCACACTGAGGGATGACGTCCTTTGTCTTCATCAGCAAGTGCTTCGAGTCCCACCCGCTTTCAGCAAGCAAGGTGGCGTCACCTGCATATTGTAGATTTTTAATCAACCTTATTCCAATTCTGATACTGCATTCTTCTTCCAGCTTCTCTCATAAGAACGGTGAGAGGATAAGTTTCTGACACGCACCGTTCCTGATTTGAAACCACACAGTACTCCCTGTTCTTGCGCCATGTACAAGTTCTGAAGGAACACAGTGAAGTGTTCTGAAGCAGCAACTTGAGCACAACATCCCTGCTCTCGGCTTATACATCAGGAAAGTGAGGACAAAACGCTGTTGAGGTACATGAGAGAGAATAAGAAGATAGAAACTGACAAGAGCAACTGTACTACTTTGTAGAGTTTTTCTATAAAGTAAAAGAAGTAAAGGTTGCAGCAGCTAGGGAGGTAAGTGCATGTGGCAGAGCTGAATTACTTGGTATGGGTCTTTCTAAACATAGTCTTTGTAACTCTTGCCATATGATTGGGTAGGAGTGTGAATATAATTTGTATGGGATTCTGATGTGGGAATTAATCAGCTGTGCCATTCAACAGGATATACAGTGAGCCATCTCAGAAGCAGGAATGGTGAATCTCATGACGATTAAAAAAGAAGAGTCATGAGTGGAGATCATTTTGGGGGGCTTGGAAATCCCTACAGAAGCAGTAGAAGCATATCAGAGGCAGCAGTACATGAGACAAAGCAAAGGACTCCCAGCCTACAGAAGGAGTAACGCTGAGTGCATTCAGGAAGGAGGTTGGTGAGCAACATGAAATGCCCTTTGGGCATTTATCAGCACTAAAGGAGCTCTATAATATTTCTCTGAGCAGGTTCGAGAGGTCCGTGCTGTGAGGCAGAGGATCAAAGAGATAAGTGCCTGCCAGCACAGCTGAGAAAATATACTACAGACAAACACCCTGTCTCCTTAACCTTTCTGATGCGGCACTGGAACCTGTTAACTTCCCTAATAAATCCCCATGGTCATGAGTATTGTCTGTGAGTTTCACATGCCTGTTACAACATATTCTCAAACCCAGCAGAGTGCTAGAGAGCTTTAGGGGGGACACTTGCTATCAGAATAGGGTAATGAAGATTAGAAGTGGGGAAAGATGTCCGACCCGTGCCTCATAGAAATCAGCCTTGGGTTGGTGTGGAGTTGGATTCTCCTGCCCCATTGTGTAGCCAGATGCTAACTCCACACCATTCTTACAGTGGGGTTCAGAAGATCAAAAAGTGATGCTTATTTATAAGCTCTATGAGTGCCAATGGGAATCGTCCATCAGAGAAGAAGAAAATTGTCAAGTTGAGAGAGAGAGAGAGAGAGAAAACTGATGGAATCTCATCCTTGAGAAAATGGAAGAACATAGGCCCAGGTGGAAGACTTGGACTTAGAAGCTTTTAAAAGAAATCAGGAATAGTTTGTCTATGGACAAAGGAGAGCAAGTAGAGTGTTTGGAACTAGATAAAGGTAGTCAATGGGAACTGTCTCAAGATCATGGGACATGCTTGGTTCCCACACTTTCAATATCAGTTGAATGACTGTAACAATTTAAAATATCCCCACGCATTCCCAGAATTGTCTCTGAGGAACAGCATCACCCCTGCTGAATCCCCCTAGATTCAGGGGTTGTTGCAGATTTCTGACTGTATGTTCCAAGGAATACACTGTGTGCTTGACCGTTGAGAAACGGTCAGGTGATCAGATGGGAAGGGACCACTGAAGGGAGCATGTCTGTGATGTTTAGCCCCTGTTCTGGGGAGCTGGCAATCTGGTGTGCAGGTAAGAGGAGTTTGTCAACAGCATTGAAAATGGTAGATATGAGGGGGAGGTGGGGTAAAGGAAGAGGGGTGTCAACCAATCCAGGGACAAGGGAACAACAAGTGATGTAAAATTGATGGTGAGGAGGGCGTAAGATGGCTGGTGGGGCTTGATCAAGGGCAATGTAGCTGAGAGGGATCACCGAAACCCGAATGAAGGCTGAACATGATAGTGGGACAAGAGGAAAGTAAAAGGAAATAAAGGAAAGAACTAGAAGGCAAAGGGCATTTATAGAGCTCTAAATACAGGCTTGTGCATATGTAAATATATTCATATATGACCATGGGGAAATGGATCTATGTGCATATATATATAGGTTTAATATTAAGAAAATATTTTGAGAATGATGATGGCAACAAATGTACAAATGTGCTTGACACAATGGATGGATGTATGGATTGTGATAAGAGTTGTATGAGCCCCCAATAAAATGATTTTTTTAATGAGAATAATGAAGCTTTATCTCGGGTACTTTGGATATGTTATCAGGAAAGACCATTCCCTGAAGAAGGACATCATGCTTTCTAAAGTGGAGGGGTAGTGAATAAGAGGAAGACCCTTGTGGTAGTTTTTTTGTGCCAACTTGGCACCCATAAGAAGACATTGGTGGATTTTAGCCTGTCAGTCAGATCACAGCTGATTACCTCATTTGGAGGTGCCACTGAGATAAATGGCTTGCTGGAGGCGGGCCACACTCTCTCTCTCTCTCTGCATTCACTTTCATGCCAGCAAGCCACACTGAGACCTGCATCAGCTCTGTGATGCTTCCGTCACCTTTGGATCCACAAGACTTTTCACCCACCAGCCTGTGATCTTCCTGCATTTTGCATCATTGCTTGTGGCTGCATGAGTCCGAAGAGGGGTTTATGGTCTAGTATTGGACTTTTGGACTAGTATCAGACTTATGGACTTGATCTGCACTGGGATTGAATGTTTTCCTGATATACCATTACTTTTATTTTTTTACAATTACCGTATGTGCTCGAGTATAAGCTGACCCAAATATCAGCTGAGGCACCTAATTTTACCACAAAACTGCATTAAGAATGTGCTGAAAAAACCCGGCTTATACTCGACTATATATGGTACTTCTTTATATAAAGTTTTGTCTCTTACACATAGATGAGTATCACTGGATTTGCTTTTCTAGCATACCCAGTCTGACAGCCCTCCAGGAGATGGATTGACAGAATGGCTGCAGCAATAAGCGCAAACATATGAACCATTGTGAGGATGGTCCAAACCATTTTGCTGGACATAGGGTCACTGTGAGTCCAAACTGACTCAGTGGCACCTAACAACAACATTTAAATGGAGCATAGAGGCCGAAACCAGAGGCACCAGAGATTGCAGTACCAAACCATGGAGGGGAGGAAAGGAGCCAGTGCAAGACCAGTGGAGATGGCGAGACAGTGAAGTGAAGTGGCAGACTGAAGAGAGGTGTCTTTGTGGGCCAATGACTGTGTCCTTAATGTTTTCTGATCCTGGGTTGTGGCAACCTGGTAACTTCCCTAGTTAACCCCTTAAGCATGAGTATTGTCTGTGAGTTCTTGTGACCACTTTAAGGAATTATCAAACCAGCACATAATAGTGTGCTGTGGGAGGAACAGATAGTGTCAGACTAGGATTAAAGACGGAGGTAAGCTAGAGGCATGTCTGACCTCTCCCTTATGGCAGTGGACCTTGGGCTGATGGGGACGCCGGGTTTCCTTCTCCCCACGGAAGCGTGAGGAGGTCAGGTGCGGCCTCCACACCATTTTCTCACTTGGAAATGGAGTGCAGCTTTGAAAGCATTCTCCAGCTTACATACAGATCAATATGCAGAGGATGGGTGGTTTGCAGGCATTTGGATATTAAGAAAAAGGTAATGGTGGTCAACAAGTTGAAGAATAAGAGAATAACACCTGAACCGAGGGTTTCAATTGAGTAGATATGAATGCTTAGCAGTGGTTCTCAACTTTCCTCATGCCACAGCCCTTTTATACAGTTCCTCATGTTGTGGTGACCCCTCCAACCATAGCATTATTTTTGTTGCTACTTCATCACTGTCGTTTTGCTACTGTTAGGAATCTGGCGACCCCTGTGATTTAACAGATGAAGATTTCAAAGCAGCTCCTGTAAGTATAGGGAGAAAAATGAGGCTTTCTTCTCCATTAAGAGCTGCAGTCTCAGACCCCACTGGGGCAGTACTGTCCTGTCCTGTGGGGTCGTTCTGCGTCAGAATCAACGCAGTGGCAGTGAGTTTGGGTTGGTTATTGTAAATATGTTCAAATAATTAAGGGAAAATATGCCGACAGTGAGTAACAAACAGAGACTCTGAATAGAAGAAAATAAATGATTAAAAAAGACCTCCATCTCTAGAATTGAAAATAGAATAACTGAGATGAAGTCTTACTAGATAAGCATGACAGCAGATTTTAGAGAAATTAGGAATCAGTGAACTTGAAGATGCTCACTACCATGGAGCAGATGCCAACTCACAGGGACCCTGCAGGACAGGGTGGAACTGCCCTGTGAGTTTCCAAGACTGGATCGCTCTTTTTTTTTGGTGGGTCTATTTATTTATTTTAATCGTTTTATTAGGGGCTCATACGAATCTTATCACAATCCATCCATACATCAATTGTGTAAAGCACATTTGTACATTCATTGCCCTCATCATTCTCAAAACATTTCCTCT
>NW_022104341.1:63400203-63419209 GCF_000313985.2 Echinops telfairi | reverse complement strand
AACCCACTCTCCCTCTACCCTCCCAGTATCGCCACTCACACCACTGGTCCTGAAGGGATCATCTGCCCTGGATTCCCTCTGTTTCCAGTTCCTATCTGTACCAGTGTACATCCTCTGGTTTAGGCAGACTTGCAAGGTAGAATTCGGATCATGATGGGGGGAGGGGAGGGAGAAAACATTTAGGAACCAGAGGAAAGTTGTATGTTTCACCGTTGCTATATCGCACCCTGACTGGCTCGTCTCCTCCCTGAGACCCCTCCCATGGTGGTTTCAAACTGCTGACCTTGCATTTAGCAGTCCACGTAATCACTAGGCAACCAGGGCTCAAACTTAAAGATAGATCAAATAAAATGTATTCTAAAGAACAGATTTGGGGGCTCCCTTCTCTTCTTCGACGCTGCCCACGGAGGAGGCAGCCATCTCCCACCGGCATCATGGCTGCCCTCAGACCCTTGGTGAAGCCTAAAATTGTAAAAAAAGAGGACCAAGAAGTTCATCCGGCACCAATCCGACCGCTATGTCAAGATTAAGCGCAACTGGCGTAAGCCCAGAGGCATTGACAACAGGGTGCGGAGAAGATTCAAGGGCCAGATCTTGATGCCCAACATTGGTTATGGGAGCAACAAGAAAACCAAGCACATGCTGCCCAGTGGCTTCCGCAAGTTCCTGGTCCACAACATCAAGGAGCTAGAAGTGCTGCTGATGTGCAACAAGTCTTACTGTGCAGAGATTGCTCACAACGTTTCCTCCAAGAATCGCAAAGCCATTGTAGAAAGGGCAGCCCAGCTGGCCATCAGAGTCACCAATCCCAACGCCAGGCTGCGCAGTGAAGAAAATGAGTAGATGGCCCATTTGCAAGTTTTATTTGTGCTAAATAAAACCATAAATGAAAAAAAAAAAAAAGAACAGATTTGGGGAAAGGATTAAAGAATAATAAAGAGGGTCTCAGAGACCTGCCAAGTGATCCAAAGGATGCATCAGGGGAGTCCTAGAAAAGAAGAAAGAGAAACGGGCATGAAATGACGTTTTTAATGGCCAAGAATTTCTAAGATATGTTGGAAAACATTGAACTATAGAATCAAGAAGCTCAATCAACACCAAGCAGAATAAGTAGAAGAGCTTCATGGCTGAAATGAGCTAAGAGAGCTTGCCCGCACTGAAGAAGGGAAGCTTTGCCCACCTTATTTCCTGATCCTGAGTTCTAACCTATTGATCTGAGTTGTACATTGTCCCCTAATACATCACTGGGTTAGACCACGTTGAGTAGGGAAAAATCCACAGACACTCACCTGTGTATATCAAAGAGTAATTGTATATTGAGAAAGCATCCCAGTCCAGTCCAGATTAAGTCCAAAAGTCAAATAGTGGCCCATATGTCCTATACTAGTCCATAAATTCCTCTTCAGACTCACACAGCACATGCAATGATGCCAAATGCAGGAAGATCACCAGCCAGCGGATGCAAAGTTGTATGGATCCAATGATGGAGGAAGCATCTTGGCGCTAGCGAGGGTCTCCACATGGCTCCTCCAGCTCTCTGAGTGTGGCTCCTCAACAGGAAAGTGAAGCAGAGAGACAGAGAGGAAGTTTCCAGAATCCTCATGAGAAGGCCACGCCCACAGGAGGCATCATCGGGCCGTGACCCGATTGACAGGCTAGACTCCACCCCTTCACTCTTAATATCCTCGAGTTGACGGGAGATTATGTAACCACCACAACCACTGAACTGTAAGCGTGATCTGTGAGTTCTGTGTCCATTGTAACGGATTACTGAGCCCGGAAGAAAAGCAGAAAGTGCCATCCAAGGGAGCTGCTGGTGGTGTCCGAATTGGAAAAAAAGACTGGAGGGTGAAGGTGTGGCTGACCACCACCCCATGGGGCCTTGAGTCACAGTATTAATCCTGACGTTAGATGGGTTCTGACAGTACTACCACCACTAGAATTATACACCTCCCTAACAAATTACTGACTTTTTGCACGTGACAGCTAGTTACTTTCTTAATCCCTCTTTGGGACCTTCATAGTGCTTATTCAAAATATGCTTTTGGTATCTATTCTGTGCTACGGTCTAAGGTTATAGAGCCGAACTAGGAACAAATTAAATCTTGCCCACCCAAAATTCACAATCCAGTGGGGAAAACAAATATTGAACAATTTCATAACTAGTTATTATGTGATTCCTCTGAGGTGACCCATCTTCCACAAAGCCTGACTTGGGAGCAGACTGTATCCTAGTCCTTCCTTAGGCGCAACGGCGCTTTTTCTTTCTGAATGCCCTTTCTGCCCAACAATGCAGCTACCAGCCCAGGAAATCACAAAGAGCCCCCCCAATGATCTGCTCTTTCACGGTGTCTTTCTGTCTGAGGAACAGAAACGGAAGCGCTCTGGCAGCAGTTGTTTTTCACTGTAGTAAGCTCACGAAACTTTCCATCTTGAAAAGCAGTACATTCTGTTGCGGAAGCAGGACCCACTTTCAAACCTCTCCCGTTCATTACAGAGATATGCATCTAAGGAACTCCAGGCCGTGTTCTGGGGTGACTTTAAAAAAAATTTCAAACAAAAAGGAGTTTGTTACAGAGCCCACAAGGGCAGCTCTGAAAGCTTCATTAATTCTAATAATTTCCAATTAATTCATTAGTCACTTCCTGCTTTTCTGAAGTCATGTGTTTTCAATGTAGTTACCTTTAACCTCAAAAGAAAGAAAAATAAGAATGCTGTGAGTTTAACTAATTCAACCTGAGTTAACCTTTTAACCATTTTTTAAAAAGAAAAACAGACCCTGGGCTCAGCTCTAAGATGAGTAATTTGCAATAATACTCTTCACTCATGCGCTCTTCAGAACAGAGACTCTGGACACTCGAGGGGGATATGAAGGATCTAGTGATAAATAGAATTATACCAGGTGCTTCTCCTGGCTGGGCTCCAAAGAATGATAACTGAGGGGGTATCAGTAAAGGCCAGAAAGGGAACACATCCAAAATGCTTCCGCTGAAGCCCTCCAGTATAATTATAGCTCCCTGGCGGAGGTGGGGACGTGTGGTATGCCGATTGGTAGGAACCTGCCTTTCTGCCATTGTTGACCTTGTGAACTGCTGTGGTCACTGCAGGCCCATTCATTGCCCCAGCTCTGCGTTGCATTTGTCCCTTTACAGCCTGTCAGACTGGGTACCGTCAGAGTATTCTGGAAATAGCTGGTGTTGTCAGCCCCACTGCCCCAGTCAGCCATGGTGCTTAACTTTTGGCTCTAAAATACTGGTGTCTCTCCATTTTTAGCAAGCCGGACACATGGGACTAGCTCAACCCACAGGCTGACAGTTGAGAAATTAGGTCCTATTCTATAAAAGGTCTCCCAGAACATCCTTCTGAAAGCTGAGCTTTCCTGCGAGGCAGCACTGAATTCACCAGGCAGCAAGGGCAGAGGCCCTTGGGAGGAAAAGCCTACTCTGCAAAATGGGGAGTTCCAGATGTTTCTTTCCTGATCTGGAAGGCAGCACACTTTGCTGCAAGCAGGGAACATGGCCTTCCTTTCCTGGGGTGGTGAGATAGTTAAAGCTTATTGTGCCAATCTGGCCAATAAACACATGTGGGGTTAATGGGGTGGAGGGATAAATGGCTCAGTAAGCCTCGCCTTTCTGGTTCTCAGGTCTCTTGCTTTCTGAAGGTCGGACCAGGGTGCAGCTGCCTTAGCCAGTTCCCCGCTTCCACTGGCAAGGCTCACTTCCTTCAAGACATCCCTGAGGAGAAGCCACATGGACCTACCCCGATGCAGCCCTAGTTGGACCAGCCGTGTGGAGACCCCTAGATGTTTACACACTCACTGACTCAGCTTTCCTCCTGCAGTTGGCATCATAGTGTGTGTTTTGTGAGATGGAGGAGGACTTTGTGGATTGGTGTCAGACATATGGGTTAGTTTTGGACTTGTGGGCTTGGGCAGCACTGGGTTGGGATATTTTATTGATGTGCACTTACCTTTATATAAAACTCTCTCTTCCACATGAGTTCCTGTGGATTTGTTTCTCTGAAGTACCCAGACTAGCACAGGTGGGAGGGGGTGCGTGGCAGCTCATCCGATGGCCTCTCCTGCTCCCCGTGCTCACTGCTCCCCTTCCTGTGGCTTCAGTAAACCGGGTGCAAATGAAGTGCAACAAATCTTAGCTAAAATTCTTGAGGGGTCTCTTTATTTAAAATGACCTCGAAAGAGTCTTCAGTAAAATGGATACATGCTTCCAAATTTTTTCTAGCCCAATTTTATAGTTCACAAGGAATACCTCATCTACTTTGAGTTCTGGAGGTGCAACACACAAGCTACCGCAGTACGGCAAACTGACAGCTCAGTGGGGGGCACGCTCCTTAGAAGCAAAAGTGGTGAGACTTCATCTCATGGCTCAGAAGGGACCAGCCCGTGGAGAAGGGCATGATGCTTGGTACAGGGGCTGCAACAATGACCTGAAACAAAACAGCAATTGTGAGGATGGTGCAGGACCCAGCAGTGTTTCTTTCTATAGCCACTATGAGTCAGAACTGATCTGAAGCACCTAACAACAAAATTAAGTAACATGTTTAAATAACTTTTCACAGATCACACCAATTTTTTTCTACTCTCTCTGCTTTGGAAAAGATGTTGGTTTCATTGAGCATAATTTGGTCAAATAAAGCCCCAAACGGTCTACTAACCCTGCCAAGCGGGTCCAGGAGAACCGAACAGATTCTCCCCTGGTGGAGCTTGAAAGGGTGCAGCTAAACGGAAGGGATTTGATGATAGGTGTTGGAACCCGTTTGCCCATAATTAATGTAGTGAAGGTGGAGATGAGTCCCCAGGAAGGGCTTAATACCCCATGTGATGAGAATGCTCTCAGGTGTGGACCCTTCAATTGTGAACAGATAGGTCCTCCAACTCGTGCCTCACAGCACAGACCATTACCTAGTGATGGCCAATTCCAACCACCTCTGACAGGTCAAATCAGCCCCAGAGTTTCCAATGAGGCACACTAAGACCATTGGGCTTGCTGTCTGTCTCTGTTTGCTTCCTTCCTGCGTTAGTCTGGGCAGACTAGAGAAACAAATTCATAGACACTCAAATGTATGTAAGAGAGAACTTTATATCAAACAGCATGTGTACATTAAGAAAATATCCCAGCCCAGTCCAGATCAAGTCCATAAATCCATATTACCCCATATGTCCATACTGCTCCATAAATTCCTCTTTAGACTCACGCAGCCATGCAATGACACCGGATGCAGGAAGATCATAGCTAAGGTGACCAGATGTCCTGCTTTTGGTGGGACAGTCCCGATTTTTAACAATTTTTCCCACATCCCGTGGCATTTTTAAAAAGTCCCGATATTTGAAAAGAATGCACAACAAGCTAGGGTATACGGTTTTCGCCTGCCATGTGGCTATTTCACCAGGATATGAATTTTATCAATGGTGTCCCGCTTTTGTCCAGCTTTACCAATGTTAAAATCTGGTCACCTTATTTATAGGCCAGTGGGTGGAAAGTCTTGTGGATCCAGTGGTGGTGGAAGCATCTCAATGCTGGTGTGGGTCTCCACGTGGCTCTGCCAGCTCCAGATATGCTGCCTCTGTCAGCATATCTCCATGTGGCTTGTTAACAGGAATGTCTCGCAGGGAGTGAGTCTATCTGGCTTCCAGCGAGCTATTTATTTCCGTTTTGCCTCCAGATGAGGTCATCAAACCATGATCTGATTGACAGGCTAAACTCCACCCTTTCAATCTTAATAGTCTCAAGTTGATACCAGATTATTTAACTACCACCCTTCCCTTCCCTTTCACAAGTGTTGGTCCCAAGAACACTCCTAACGCACATGCTGCACACTGCTTCTGGAAGAATCCAAATGCCAACAAGAAGTGCCTGGAGCCCCTTCACTAAATTAGTGCCTAATCATCCATGTCTTTGATTTAGTAGCTCAAAATTTTCTTGAAAATTTATTTAAGTGGCCTATGTTGAAAAGAAGAGTTCCAGGGTGGTGCATATGATGAGCATACTGTTGACCAAAAGGTTAGTAGTTTTAATCTACCCGGAGGTACCTCTGAAGAAAGGTAATTCATACTTCCCAACAGTCACAGTTGTTGAAACCCTTTAGGAGGAACAATTCTACTCTGACACACACATGGGGTTCCCACGAGTCTTGTAGTAGGTCTTAAACTGAGAGCAGCTAGCTTGTGGAACCCTACATCCATTTTTGAGTCCTCACATGGATGCGGCCTACGTTGAATTCTTCCTGCTCGTTGACTGGCAAGATAGAAACTTTGCTCTCGGGCACACTGTTTGAAAGTGAATTACTTTTATTCCCCTAGCCTCCTCAGAGAGGGGCAGCCTTGCCCCCAGGGACTGGCCTGACCATGTCCTTAATGGAAATTGGGGAACTAGGGTCATATAGTTATGAGCCATATCCTAACTGCCTTGGTCAGAAGGCTCTGAATCAGTCTTGTAAGCTTTCCTAATCTATAATAGGGTACATCCCCCAATCTTGATCCCTTTCCCACTTCGGTCGTCGCTATCTGCAAGTGTGATGAATTGATTTGCTGCCAATAATGATTTTGTGACAGCTTCATTTGTTCTCCAGGTCTAGTTAGTAGTTGCACAACTGTAAATATTTGGACACCATTATGGCCTCATGCTGATGGTTTCCCTCATCTGAATGATTTATCTTTGTTTATATACTGTTTGTTACTGTAGTTACTCTGTGTTATGGTGTCGGCTCTGAATTACAGTGATCCTATGACACCCTCACAATTGTTCCTCTGTTTGACCTCATTGTTGCAGCCACACTATCAATCCATCTTGTCCAGAGCCTTCCTTGTTTAGTCTTTTGGCTGCCCCTCTATTAACCAAGCATGATGTCTTTCTCCAGGAACTGGTGTCTCTCGAAAAAATATTCAAAGTACGTGAGCCAAAGTCTCCTCAGCCTTGTTTCTAAGGAGTATTCTGCAAAGCCAGATTTGTTTGTTGTGCTGTAGTCCATGGTCCTCTCCACATCCTGTACCAGCGTAGCTCAAATACATCGGTCCTTCTTTTGTTTTCCTTATTCGCTGTCAAACTTCCACATGCAGCTGAGGCAACTGAAAATACCATAGCTTGGAGTAGGCACCCCTTAATCTTCAGAGTGACACCTTTGCTCCTCAACACGTGAAGAGGTCTTGGAGTATCAGATTCACCCAATGCTATGTGTCATTCGATCTCTTGACTGCTGCTTCCTTCAGCATTGACTGTAGATCCAAGTAAGATGAAATCCTTGAAAATTTCAATCTCCTCTCTTATCAAGCCGTTACCTCCTGGTCCAGTTGTGAGGAGTTCGGTTTTCTCTACATTGAAATGTAATCCATCCTGAAGGCCGCAATCTTTGATCTTCATCAGTAATTGCTTCAAGTCCTCCTCACCTTTAGCAAGCAAGGTTGTGGTATCTGCATATAACCTTCCACCAATCCTGATGCCTCACTCTTCTTCACATAATCCAGTTTCTCTGATCGTTTGCTCAGCACACAGATTGAATAAATATGGTGAAAGCATATAGCCCCGCTCCGATTTTAAACCAGGCAGTGTTCCCTTGCTCTGGTTACACAAATGTCTCTTGTCCATGTACAGGTTCCATATGAGCACAATTAAGTGCTCAATATGCCCATTCTCAACAGAGAATTCATAGTTTGTTACGGTCCACACAGTTGAATGGCTTTGCCTGGTTTATAAAACACAAGTAAACATCTTTCTGGTATTTTCTGCTTTCAGCCAAGATCCATAGTATGTAACAATTATATCTTTGTTTCCCACTTCCTCTTCTGAATCTATCTTGAACCTCTAGTTGCTCCCTCTCAATGTACTGTTATAACGGTTGTTGAAGGATCTTCAGTACAATTTTACTTGCATGTGATATCAGTGGTGGGGTTGCTGTGAGGTTAGGCGACATCAAGTCAGTTCCGACCTATAGCAACCCCCTTGGACACTAAACACGCTTTTGGTGACTTTGGCTACTTAGGCTCCTTAGTGAACAAAAATTGTGCATCATGTAGGTGCAATAAAAAGAAGACAGTCTCCTGCTTCAAGGAGTTCACAGTCAAGAGAAGATCAGGCCAGTGCACCATTGCTGTTGGCTGCTGTGTGCCAGTAAAGGAGCAGTGTGGGGCAGCATGGAAACAGGTGAATGGGAACCGGAACTAGTTGGCGGAGCAAGAGGAAGGCTTTCAGGTTGAGCTGACACTTGAGGAGAGTTGTCGGGCTCTACATTTCCAGAAGGGGAATTGTTTAAATTTTTGTACTATGGGATGTGACGCCCAACATGGCTGACCCTTCAGTGTATGTTGTTAGTTGTTGTTGTTGTTGTTGTTGTTGTTAGGTACCGAGTCAGTTCCAACCTATAGTCTCTCTGTGCACAACAGAACAAAACAGTGCCCAGTCCTGTTTCATCCTCACAATTGTTCTTATGCTTGAGCCCATTGTTGTAGCCACTGGGTCGGTCCATCTTGTTGAAGGACTTCCTCTGTTTCATTGCCCTTCTACTTTACCAAGCATGATGTCCTTCTCCAGGGACTGGTCTCTCCTGGCAACATGTCCAAAATATGTAAGATGAAGTCTCACCCTCTTTGTCTATAAGGAGAATGCTGGTCATACTTTTTCCAACACCGATTTGTTTGCCCTCTTGGCTGGCCATGATACTTTTAATATTCTTCTTCAGCACTATTTGAATGCGTTTTTTATTGTTCTTCAGTCTTCCTTATTCAGTGCCCAACTTTCACATGCATTGAGGCAATTGAAAATATCATGGTTTGGGTCAGGCATACCTTAATCCTCAAACTAACATTCACACTTTTCAATACTCTAAAGTGGTCCTTGTGCAGCAGATCTACCCAATGCACATCTTGTTTGAGCTCTTGACTGCTGCTTCCGTGAGCATTGATTGTGGATCCAAGAAAGATGAAACCCTTGAAATTTTCATATTTTGCTTCATTTATCATGATGTTATCTATTGGTCCAGTTGTGAGAATTGTGGGTTTTTTTATACATTAAGTTGTAATCCATAGGAAAGGCTGCACTCTTTTATCTTCATCAGCAAGCGCTTCAAGTCCTCCCTGCGTTCAGCAAGCCAGGCTGTGGTGTCTGCGTATCACAGGTGGTTGATAAATCTTTCGATCTTGATGCTGCATTCTTCTTCATATAATCCAGCTTCTCTAATTATTTTCTCGGCATACAGATTGAATAAGTATGGGTAAGAGTATACAACATTGATATGCACCTTTCATAATTTTTAAACCATGCAGTATTCTCTTATTCTATACAAAGTTGATATTGCTTTATAATTTGAAAACTCTTAATAAATGGGTCTTTACAAATTATATTTGAATCTGGGTTCTCTTTTTCCTTTAGAATATTGAGAATTGACTCCAAGGTGATTCGTTTCGGGCTTGTTTGGTTTTGATTGGAAGGAATTGAGTCTATGTTTTAGGACCTGTGTTATTTGGGTTTAGGTGCCACTGAGCTGTTTCTGACTCATAGCAACACTGTGTAAAACAGAAAGAAACAATTCCTGGTCCAGTATTATCCTCACATCTATTTTTAGGTTTGAGCCCATTGGTATTGTCACTATCAATCCATCTCCTTGAGAACCTTCCTCTTTTTCACTGTGCTACTTTACCAAGGATTATGTCCCTTTCCAGAGACTGGCCTCTCCTGAGTACATGTCCAAAGTACATGTCTCACCATCCTCACTTCTAAAGAGCATTCTGGTTTGACTTCTTCCAACACAGATTTGTTTGTTCTTCTAGTGGTTTTGGGTACTATCAATATCCTTGACCAGCTGTAATTCAAATGCATCCATTTTTGGTATTCCTTACTCACTGTCTAGCTTTGACATGCATAGGTGACTGACAATCCCATGGCTGAGATCAGGCTCGGGTCAGGCACAACCTTAGTCCTCACAGTGGCATGTTCACTAATACGTTGAAGAGCTCCTTTGCAGCAGATTCAACCAATGCTGTCAGTTTGTCTTACTATGATGGCTTGTGTGTTTCTGTGATGCAGGAAACTGTGTTGCTCGTATTGAAAATACCAGTAGGGTCATCTAAAGCGTACAGATTTCAGCAGAGCTTTCAGACTAGAAGAGGATACAAAGAAGGACTAGGCTATCCACTTAAACCCTTATGGAAGATGAGGAGATTGGGGGCGGGGGTGAGGGTATGGTAAAAGTGAATGCAGGAGGAGGGAGAGAGCACTAGAACTGACTGTGATGATGTAAATACAACTTTTTAAAAAGCAAAGCAACTTAGCCATGGAAGCATATGATATGTGAGTATCATATCAAGAAAATTACTTGGGGGGGGGGGAGAGAAACAGAAAGAAAGAAAGAAACCATACTTGACCAATGGTTACCATGGTGAAGGAGGAAGAGTTGTTGCTTAGGGGCATTGAGTTTATGTTAATGGTGGTGGAATAATTTGGGAAAATCCATCAATAATGTCTGTACACATGAAGAATATAAACAGTGGCACTGAATTATACATGCAGAAGTTGCAGAATTGGAGAATATTTTGTTGTGTATACTTTTGTCACAATTTGAAAAAAATTACATGACTAACAATGAGTTCAAGTAAGAGTAATTTGTCCTAGATTTGAATATGGTGACAACTGTACAGCTCTTCTTGATATGATGGAATGATTGAATTGTATGCCATGTGGATGAAGTGATAATAAAACTTTAAAAAACAAACAAAAACCTATGGACAGCAACAAAACCTTGCCAGACACTGAAAACCTATGAATGGAAGCAGAACACTGTCAGAGGTAGTGCCGGACGATGAGCGCCTGGGGTCAGCAAGCGCTCAAACACCGGCTGAGAAAGAGCTGCCTTCTCCAAGTGGAATCTACCGTAATGACGTGAGTGGAGGACAGCCTTAGGGAATAAAGCCTTCAGGACATTCATTTGTTGGTGGGACATGACTCAAAATGAGGGAGGGGGAGCAGAAAAGATGAATTAATAATCCAAACTTGGAAGTGACAACGTATGAATCCAAGAAAATTTGAAGTTGTAAAAAATGAAATGGAACATATGCATATTGATATTCTAGGTGTTTGTGTGCTGAAATGGACTGGTATCGGCCATTTTGATTCAGAAAATCATACGGTTTACTCTGCCAGGAATCACAAATTCAAGAAAAATGGGGTTGCATTCCTCATTCAAGAGGACAGTTCAAGCTCTATATCAAAGTACTATGTCATCTGTGCTCGGATTTTGTCTATCCACCTTCAAGGTAATCCAATCAATACTATTATTCAAGTTTATGCACCAATCAGTAAAGCAAGTGATGAACAAACTAAAGAAGCTACCAACATTTTCAGTCTGAATTTGACCAAACATTCAATCAAGATGCCTTGATAACTTTTGGCAATTGGAATGCAAAAGTTGGAAACAAAGAGGAAGGAACACTATTTGGAAAATATGGTCTTGGTGATAGTTATGAAGCTGGAAATCACATGATAGAATTTGCAAGACCAATGAATTGTTCATATCAAATATAAAGGTACACATGAACTTTTTGAGCTAGAACATGCAGAAATCAAATAAACCACATCTGTGGGAAGAGACGATGGAGAAGCTCAATATCTGCAGCTAAAACCAGGCCAGGAGCTAACTATGGAACAGACCATCCATTGTTCATATGTAAGTTCAGGTGGAAGCTGAAAATAATTAAAACAAGTCCATAAGAAGCAATTATGACCTTGAGACTATTCCACCAGGATTCTGAGAACATCTCAAGAATAGATTTGCTGCATTGAACTCTAATGACAGAAGACCTGATGAATTGTGGGAGGACATGAAGAACAACATGCATGAAGAAAGCAAAACGTCACTGGAAAGGCAGAAAAGAAAGAAAAGATTAAAGTAAATGTCAGAAGAAACTCTGAAACTTGTTCTTATTGATAGAGTCGTGAAAGCAAATGGACAAAATGATTAATTCAAAGACCTGAAAAGAACATTTCAAAGGGCAGCTCAAGAAGACAAATGACATATGCAAAGACCAAACATTAGAAACCAAAAGGGAAGAACACTTTTCAGCATTTCTTAAATTGAAAGAATTGAAGAAAAAATTCAAGCCTCAAGTAGTAATATTGAAAATTCGATGGGAAAATATTTAATTATGCAGGAAGCATCAAAAGAAGATGGAAAGAATACACAGATTCACTGTACCAAAAAGAACTAGTCCGCATTCAGATATTTCATGAAGTAGCATAGAAGCAAGAACCATGCTATTGAAGGAAAAAGTTCAAGCTACCCTGAGAGCATTAGCCAAAATCAAGGCTCCAGGAATCGATGGAATACCGATTGAAATATCGCAACAAGCTGATGAAGCACTAAAAGCACTCACCTATGCCAAGATATTTGGAAGACAGCTACCTGGCCAACTGACTAGAAAAGATCCATATTTGTACCCATTCCAAAGAAAGGTGACCCAAAAATGCGCAAATTATAGAACAACACCACTGATATCACATGCAAGTAAAATTTTGCTGAAGATCCTTCAACAATAGTTGCATCAATACATTGACAGGGAGCTGCTAGAGGTTCGGGCCAGATTCAGAAGAGGATGTGGAACATTGCTGATGTCAGATAGATCTTGGCTGAGAGCAATAAATACCAAGATGTCTACTTGAGTTTAATTGACTAAGCAAAGGGATTCCACTGTGTGGATTATAACAAACTCTGGCCAGTCTTGAGAACGGGCATCCAGAACACTTAACAACTGTACTCATGTGAAAACTGTACATGGATCAAGAGGCAATTGTGCAAACAGAAAAAGGGAATACTGCCTAGTTTAAAGTCAGGAAAAATGTACATCGGGGTTTTATCTTCTCACTATACTTATTCAATCTGTGTGCTGAGCAATCATCAGAGAAGCTGGGCTATATGAAAAATGCAGCACCAGGATTGGGGGAAAACTTTTTAACAACTGGAATATGCAGATGACACAACTTTGCTTGCTGAAAACAAGGAGGACTTGAAGCACTTGCTGATGAAGATCAATGATTGTAGTCTTCAGTATGGAGTACAAATCAATTTAAAGAATACCAAAATGTTCACAACTGATAACATCCAATAGATACCATCATGATAACTGAAGATTGAAGTTGTCAAAGATTTAATCTTGTTTGGATTCTCAATCAATTGTCATGGAAGCAGCAGTCAGAGACCATTGGGTAAATCTGCTGCACAAAAAGGGTTGAAAAGCAAGGATGTTACTTTGCAGAAGAAGGTGTGCTTGGCCCAAGCCATAGTATTTTTAATTGCCATAAATGCATCTGAAAGTTGCATTCAAAGGATATAAGGCCAAATAAGAATCAAGGAATTTGGTTTATGTTGCTGGAGAAGAATATTGAAAATACCATGAATTGTCAAAGAACAAACAAATCTGTCTTGGAAGTAGTATAACCAGAATGAATGCTTCTTAAAAGCAAAAGCAAGGATAGTGAGACTTCATCTCATGTACTTTGTTTTGTTTTTGTTTTTTTAAAATCATTTTATTAGGGGCTCATACAACTCTTATCATAATCCATACACACATCAATTGTGTAAAGCGCATTTGTACATTCATTGCCCTCATCATTCTCAAAACATTTTCTCTCCACTTAAACCCCCGGCATTAGGTCCTCATTTTTCCCCTCCCTCCCCACTCCTCGCTCCCTCATGAGCCCTTGATAGTTTATAAATTGTTATTTTGTCATATCTTGCCCTGTCCGACGTCTCCCTTCACCCACTTTTCTGTTGTCCGTCCCCCAGGGAGGAGGTCACATATAGTTCCTTGTAATCGGTTCCCTCTTTCCTACCCACTCTCCCTCTATCCTCCCTGTTTCGCCACTCACTCCACTAGTCCTGTAGGGCTCATCCGCCCTGGATTCCCTGTATTTCCAGTTCCTATCTGTACCAGTGTACATCCTCTGGTCTAGCCAGACTTGCAATGTCGAATTCAAGTCATGGTAGTGGGAGCGGGGAGGAAACATTTAGGAACGATCTCATGTACTTTGGACATGTTGCCAGGAGATCATTTCCTGGAAAAGGACATCATGCTTGGTAAAACAAATGGACAGTGATAAAGAAGAAGGACTTGGATAAGATGAATCCTACAGAGTGTCTGCAACAATGAGCTCAAACTTAAGAACAATTATGAAAATGGTTCAGGGCTGGACACTGCTGTACAAAGGGTCACAATGAGTCAGAACCACTATGAGTCAGGCACCTAACAACAACAATGCATCATTTGATTATTTGACTGCTGCTTCCATGAGCATTGACTGTGGGTCCAAATAAAGTATTTGACTTTATTGTTGCCTCCATCTAGCATGATGTTGTGTATATAGTGATCTATCGATTCTATTAAAATAATGTGTGCTGAGCACTTAGAATCTGTTTGATAGATGTCACAGCATTCTAGACCTGAAAAGTCATCCAAAGCAGTGAAAATCCTTCCCAGTCTCCTGCTTTAAATTGTTTTAACTTCCTCGAGATAGACAGCTTTCTTGGCATGTGCTTCACTTTGATAATGTGGTAGATCTCACCATGGTGGTCCAGCTCATATAGGTAGACCTCAAGATTGTACTGACACTGCAATCCCTTTATGGGTGCAAATTAGTACTTTAAAAGAGAGTTGAGGCTCCCCACATTTATTTGTATTATTTTGTCAAACATTCCACATTGAGAGAACCTGAAGTGAAACGTACTCTGAGTCCCATTGTAGGTGCTCTGTGTTTTCCAGGAACTTCCTTGCAACCTATAGCAGTCAAGCCCATGAATTATTAATAGCCTAGGATGATGAAATGCCAGGACTACTCTGCTTAGTGTACTATCTTTACTGCTTTAATTTTAGTGAAGATGAATATGTATAAAGACTTTTTGGCTTCAATTATTATTAAAGACCATTCTCACAGAAGATCTTCTGTTTCTAAATCATGAATTCTATTAATGAAGAGTTTCCAAGGGATGTGATCATCATGGTCAGAGAGGAAATGAAGTATAAATCATTACCATTCGTGTTATTTGCTAATGATTTCATTTCTTATATTTATAATAGAGCCCATTTTCTAAAGTCACTACCTTTGGGTTCTCCAGATGATCAGAACTAATGAAGTGTACATACGTACATAGAGAAATTTACTGCAAGGAAATGGTTCATACAATTATGAGGAAATGGCTCATACAATTGTGGTGGCCTAGAAAGTTCCAAATCGGTGAAGCAGGTGATAGGCTGAAGATCTCTACTCCCTCCCATGTTCTGAAATCTGCAGGTCAGGAAGCAGTCTGGAGACCTCTGCTGGCTCTTGGGGTTGCAGAGGTTGGTGAATCCAAAATTTACATGTCAGGTAGCAGGCTTTCTGAGACTTTGGCTTACATAACCCAAACCAGAGGTTAAGTGAATAGAAGAATGCAAGATTGAAAAATAGTGAGCTTTTCCAGAACATCTATCACTGTGGCAGGCCCTACCCCCAAAGAAACTCCCTTTTCAATTGAGGTATCAGCTCAGAGTAGATCACCAAATGGAAATTTATTACATAGTGTCTATCAAACCATTGAGAATCGTAACATCAAGCTAACACATAACTTTACTCATCACCTTCAGGATGGTAAGGGATATTTATTTGCCTGACTGTTCTAATTAATGTTGTGGTTGTTAGTTGCCGTGAGTTGACCCCCCAACTCAGTGACTGACCCCATGCACAATAAAACAAAATGGTCCTGCACCATCCCCATGCTCAGGTACAGATTGACCTGTAGTGACTCTTAGGAGTTTCATTGGCTAATTTTTGGAAGTAAGTCACCAAGCTTTTTGACCTCAGTCTGTCTTAGTGTGGAAGCAACACACAGGCCTCTACTGACAAGGTGGTAGCAGCGGTACATGAAATCCCGTGGCTGGGACTCGAGCTCCGGTCTTTGCCCTGTTGTTAGGTGCTGGTTCTGACTCCGTGACCCTGTGTGTGACAGAAGGAAACCCTATCTGGTCCTCTGCCACCCTCCCATTTGTCATGTTGGAGCCTCTTGTTGCAGCCACGGTGTCGGTCCATCTTGTTGAGGGTCTTCCCCCTTTTCACTGCCCTTCTACTGTGCCCAGCACAGTGTCCTTTCCAGGGACTGGTCTCTGCTGACAACATATCCAAAGTATAAGTGGTGAAGTCCCTCCATCTTTGCCTCGAAGGAGCATTCTGGTTGTACTTCTTCAAAGACAGATTGTTCTTTTGGCAGTCCATGTTGCCTTCGATATTCTTCACCGGCGCTGAGTTAGTTAATTGTGCCAGCCTGACCGATAATCACATGTGGGGCTAAGTGAAAGGCGGAGGGATAAATGGGTGGTGAGCCTCGCCTTTCTAGTTCTCCGGTCTCTTGCTTTGTGATGGTCGCACCAGGGTACAGCTGCCTTAGCAGTTCCCTGCTTCAGCTTGCAAGATTGACTTCCTACAAGACATCCCCAAGGAGAAGCTACATGGACCTATCCCGATGCAGCCCTGGGTGCTGGAGCAGCCGTGTGGAGACCCCTGCTAGTGCTGAGATGCTTATTCATTCACTGACTCAGCTTTCCTCCTGCAGTCGGCATCATTGCCTCTGTTTTGTGAGGTGGAGGACTTTGTGGACTGGTGTTGGGTTAATGGGTTAATGTTGGACTTGTGGGCTTGGGCAGGACTGGGTTTGGATGTTTTCGTGATGCACACTTTCTTTACATAAAACTCTCTTATACATGAGTTGCTGTGGTTTTGTTTCTCAAGTACCTAGACTAATACAAGCGCCAAGATGCAATTTCCTCAATTCTCCTTTGGTCTTCCCTATTCAATATCCAATGTTCACATGCATATGGGGCAATTAGAAATACTATGGTTTGGATCAGGTTCACCTTAGTCTTCAAAGTGATATTTTTGCAAAGACACTTGAAAGAAGTCTTGTGCAGCAGAGTGACCTAATGTGGATGGATCTTTTGACTCGTGAGCATTGATTGTGGATCCAAGCAAGACAGAATCCTTGACAACCTCAGCCTCTTCTCTATTTATGATGATGTTACCTATTGGTCCAGTTGTAAGGATTTTGGTCTTCTTTACACTGAGTTGTAATCCATGTTGAAAGTTGTCATCCTTGATCTTCATCAGCAAGTGCTTCAGATCCTCCTCACTTTCAGCCTGCAAGGTGGTATCATCTGTATATTGGAGGTTGTTAATAAGCTTTCCTCAAATCCTGATGCCGTGTTCTTCTTTGTCCTAGAAAGTGAACATTCTTCACAGAAAGTGAGACTTCTACAACTGAACCACTACCGCCAGCATTCTAATTAAAGGTTGATATAAAATTAAAGCAGAGCATCTGATGAGCATTTAGTGGTTGGCATGCTGCTGCTGGGCCTTAAGAATTGACCATATATATGTTTGAGGTTCTTTGCTATTTGGTAGCTACGAGACCTTGGGTGAGTAAGTTAGCCTCCTAGTGGCCACAGGCTGGTGTCCTTCTCCCATGTGGGCTTTGTTGCTTTTGAGCTAGATGGCCACGTGTTTATCTTCAAGCCTTTAAGACCCCAGATGCTATATCTCTTGATAGCCGGGTACCATCAGCTTTCTTCACCACATTTGCTTATGCACCCATTCTGTACTCAGCGATTTTGTTAGGAAGGTGAGCATCACAAAATGCGGATTATTAGAACAAAGTGTTCTTGTGTTGAGGGAGTCCTTGAGTCGAGGCCCAATGTCCATCTGGTACCTTAATTCTTAACATATAGATATAAGTACATAGATAAATTTCCCTATTATTATACATATATTTACATTTGTACATGTCTGTATTTAGACCTCTATGAATGTCCTTTGCCTCCTAGTTCTTTCCTCTATTTCCTTTTACTTTCCTCTTGTCCCACTATCGTGTTCGGTCTTCATTCAGGTTTAGTAATGCCTCGCCATTACATTGCCCTTGATTAAGCCCCACTAGGCATCCTACGCCCTTCTCTTCATTGATTTTAGTTCACCTGTTGTTCCCTTGTCCCTGGGTTGGTTGACACCCTTCCTTTATCCCACTTCCCCTTCTCCCATGTCCCCTCAGAACTGTCAAGTCACATTGTTTTCATCTCTAGATTTTTTTTATCCCGCCTATCTTATCTAGATAAACATGCAGAGACATTATAAAGGCAAAAATCAGGCAAAGCCAAACAAAACAACAAAGGAAGACAAAACCAACAAAAAACAAAAATAAAATAACAACAGCAAAAAGAAAGCCAGTGACAAAAATTGAAAAGCCTATAAATAGTTCCAGGTCTGTTTTCTGACCTTTAGGAGTGTTTTCCAGTCGAGTCTGATGGTGTGGCACACTCTATCCTCAAAGTCTATTTTTGGTATTCCCAGGGGATTTCATCCCCTTGCTGCTCTGTTGCATGCCCTTAGTGTTTCACCCCACTGTGATGGGGTCAGATCGGCACAATTCCCGCACTATGTTCCAGTGTTGCCCCTGTAGTGCTGTGGTTCAGTGAGGGATTACCAGACAGTTTTCAAAGCTATGACCTTGCAAATTTCCAGCCCCTTCTTCAGAGGTACCTGTGGGTGGATTTGGTTTGCATCGCCCAGGGACTGGAACACATGGTGAGGAATAAGTAAATGCTGGCTGAATTAAGATGAGGAGCACACTTCCTAATTAAACCCACTGGAGCTGAATTGCTAAAGGGTAAATGCTGACTATACCAATCACCATCTTTACAACTTTGGGTAAATTAGAAGACCTCTCTATTTTCATCTTCTCATCTGAAAACTAGAGAGTATAGTAATCCCACCCCAGAGAGCTGTTGTAAGGTTTACGGCATTTTAATATGTAAATATCACAAGCATGAGTTCATAAACTAACATATGTTTTTGTTTTTATTATTTTTTCATCTTTTTATTGGGAGCTCAAACAACTCTTATCACAATCCATACATACATCCATTGTGTCAAGCACATTTGTACATTTGTTGCCATCATCATTCTCAAAACATTTTCTTTCTACTTGAGCC